>NC_092707.1:6864558-7166266 GCF_047496885.1 Scyliorhinus torazame | reverse complement strand
GGGATTTATCCTAGCATTCTCTTGGAGGCCAGATAAGAGATTGCGTGACCTTTGGCTTTGATTTTTATGTCATCATTGGCTACAGGAATAGTGCCAGAGGACTGGAGGACAGCAAATGTGGTCCCTTTGTTCAAAAAGGGGAGCAGAGACAACCCCGGCAACTATAGACCGGTGAGCCTCACGTCTGTAGTGGGTAAAGTCTTGGAGGGGATTATAAGAGACAAGATTTATAATCATCTTGATAGGAATAATATGATCAGGGATAGTCAGCATGGCTTTGTGAAGGGTAGGTCATGCCTCACAAACCTTATTGAGTTCTTTGAGTAGGTGACTGAACAGGTAGATGAGGGTAGAGCAGTTGATGTGGTGTGTATGGATTTCAGCAAAGCATTTGATAAGGTTCCCCACGGTAGGCTATTGCAGAAAATACGGAGGCTGGGGATTGAGGGTGATTTAGAGATGTGGATCAGAAATTGGCTAGCTGAAAGAAGACAGAGGGTGGTGGTTGATGGGATATGTTCAGAATGGAGGACAGTCACAAGTGGAGTACCACAAGGATCTGTTCTGGGGCCGTTGCTGTTTGTCATTTTTATCAATGACCTAGAGGAAGGCGCAGAAGGGTGGGTGAGTAAATTTGCAGACGATACTAAAGTCGGTGGTGTTGACGATAGTGTGGAAGGATGTAGCAGGTTACAGAGGGATATAGATAAGCTGCAGAGCTGGGCTGAGAGGTGGCAAATGGAGTTTAATGTAGAGAAGTGTGAGGTGATTCACTTTGGAAGGAATAACAGGAATGCGGAATATTTGGCTAATGGTAAAGTTCTTGAAAGTGTGGATGAGCAGAGGGATCTAGGTGTCCATGTACATAGATCCCTGAAAGTTGCCACCCAGGTTGATAGGGTTGTGAAGAAGGCCTATGGAGTGTTGGCCTTTATTGGTAGAGGGATTGAGTTCCGGAGTCGGGAGGTCATGTTGCAGCTGTACAGAACTCTGGTACGGCCGCATTTGGAGTATTGCGTACAGTTCTGGTCACCGCATTATAGGAAGGACGTGGAGGCTTTGGAGCGGGTGCAGAGGAGATTTACCAGGATGTTGCCTGGTATGGAGGGAAAATCTTATGAGGAAAGGCTGATGGACTTGAGGTTGTTTTCGTTGGAGAGAAGAAGCTTAAGAGGAGACTTAATAGAGGCATACAAAATGATCAGGGGGTTGGATAGGGTGGACAGTGAGAGCCTTCTCCCGCGGATGGAGATGGCTGGCACGAGGGGACATGACTTTAAACTGAGGGGTAATAGATATAGGACAGAGGTCAGAGGTAGGTTCTTTACGCAAAGAGTAGTGAGGCCGTGGAATGCCCTACCTGCTACAGTAGCGAACTGGCCAACATTGAGGGCATTTAAAAGTTTATTGGATAAGCAGATGGATGATAATGGCATAGTGTAGGTTAGATGGCTTTTGTTTCGGTGCAACATCGTGGGCCGAAGGGCCTGTACTGCGCTGTATTGTTCTATGTTCTATGTGGGCGTACCTGTTGATTGAGGAAGGTGGGGGTACTTGATGATTGCTGAAGGTGGGGGTACCTGTTGATTGCGGAAGGTGGGCTTACCTGTTTATTGCGGAAGATGGGGGTACCTGTTGATTGCTGAAGGTGGGCGTACCTGTTGATTGAGGAAGGTGGGGGTACCTGTTGATTGCGGAAGGTGGGGATACCTGTTGATTGCGGAAGGTGGGCGTACCTGTTGATTGAGGAAGGTGGGCGTACCTGTTGATTGCGCAAGGTGGGCGTACCTGTTGATTGCGGAAGGTGAGCGTACCTGTTGATTGCGGAAGGTGGGGGTACCTGTTGATTGCAGAAGGTGGGCGTACCTGTTGATTGCGGAAGGTGGGGGTACCTGTTGATTGCGGAAGGTGGACGTACCTGTTGATTGCGGAAGGTGGGGGTACCTGTTGATTGCGGAAAGTGGGGGTACCTGTTGATTGCGGATGGTGGGGGTACCTGTTGATTGCGGAAGGTGGGGGTACCTGTTGATTGCGGAAAGTGGGGGTACCTGTTGATTGCGGAAGGTGGACGTACCTGTTGATTGCGGAAGGTGGGGGTACCTGTTGATTGCGGAAGGTGGGGGTACCTGTTGATTGCGGAAGGTGGGGGTACCTGTTGATTGCGGAAGGTGGGGGTACCTGTTGATTGCGGAAAGTGGGGGTACCTGTTGATTGCGGAAGGTGGGCGTACCTGTTGATTGCGGAAGGTGGGCGTACCTGTTGATTGCTGAACCCTGCTAACTGGGATGACGTCGGCGAGTGTCCTCTGCTGTCCTGAAGCCTGGAGAGCTGTGGCCTGGGAAGGGTGTCCTGTTCAGGCGCAGGTCCACCCTCCTCCCCCTGACCTGATGGAGATGGTGGGGTCACTGATGGAGAGGAAGGTGGAGCGGCCAAGCACCCTTGGAGTGTCCTGGGATTCAGCCCTGGGGAGTCTGGCTCTTCCCTCCCTGTGTCTGCCTGATTGCACCTACCTGACTCATTGAGCAGAAGGGGCACCCCCAGAGTGAAGCTGAGGTGCCCCATCTCCCTCTCACGTTGCCACTGCTGCACTTCACCCATATCCAGCAGCCGCTTTGGGTCCGGCTGGACCCGCGTCTCCAAGATTTCTTGATTAAATCGATTCCTCACTCTATGGGCGCAGCTGGCAACTGCTGACTGGAGGCATGGTCACGTCCTGCGAGGGGAGTCGTGTCTCACCTCCATCACAGGAACAGTCTTGGTCCTCCCGACTCCCACAATGGCCTCCTGTTGTCCGACTCCTTGTCCTGCAGAATCACAGAAGGAGCCATTGTCCTGTGGGTGCGAGAGCAGCTTCGATGCAGCCTGCTGGTGCCAGCTCCTGATCCTCTTCCAGTAAGTGACTAACAAGCAGGATGTCCTGCGACCGATACAAGATTGAGCGCGTGGAGCGGCTGTCACACATTCGGTGCCCGCCTCCCATCTGCTGGTGTGTGCTGCAACCCAAACTCCTGTCTGACATCCCTGCGCACATTCACACTGCCCGGTACATCCCTGTGCACTCGCACATTCACACTGCCCGGTACATCCCTGTGCACTCGCACATTCACACTGCCTGGCACATCCCAGTGCACTCGCACATTCACACTGCCTGGTACATCCCTGTGCACTCGCACATTCACACTGCCCGGTACATCCCTGTGCACTCGCACATTCACACTGCCTGGCACATCCCAGTGCACTCGCACATTCACACTGCCTGGTACATCCCTGTGCACTCGCACATTCACACTGCCCGGTACATCCCTGTGCACTCGCACATTCACACTGCCTGGCACATCCCAGTGCACTCGCACATTCACACTGCCTGGTACATCCCTGTGCACTCGCACATTCACACTGCCTGGTACATCCCTGTGCACTCACACATTCACACTGCCTGGTACATCCCTGTGCACTCGCACATTCACACTGCCTGGTACATCCCTGTGCACTCCCACATTCACACTGCCTGGTACATCCCTGTGCACTCGCACATTCACACTGCCTGGTACATCCCTGTGCACTCGCACATTCACACTGCCCGGTACATCCCTGTGCACTCGCACATTCACACTGCCTGGTACATCCCTGTGCACTCACACATTCACCCTGCCTGGTACATCCCTGTGCACTCACACATTCACCCTGCCTGGTACATCCCTGTGCACTCGCACATTCACACTGCCTGGTACATCCCTGTGCACTCCCACATTCACACTGCCTGGTACATCCCTGTGCACTCGCACATTCACACTGCCTGGTACATCCCTGTGCACTCGCACATTCACACTGCCTGGTACATCCCTGTGCACTTGCACATTCACACTGCCTGGTACATCCCTGTGCACTCGCACATTCACACTGCCTGGTACATCCCTGTGCACTCACACATTCACCCTGCCTGGTACATCCCTGTGCACTCGCACATTCACACTGCCTGGTACATCCCTGTGCACTCGCACATTCACACTGCCTGGTACATCCCTGTGCACTCGCACATTCACACTGCCTGGTACATCCCTGTGCACTCGCACATTCACCCTGCCCGGTACGTCCCTGTGCACTCGCACATTCACACTGCCTGGTACATCCCTGTGCACTCGCACATTCACCCTGCCTGGTACATCCCTGTGCACTCGCACATTCACACTGCCTGGTACATCCCTGTGCACTTGCACATTCACACTGCCTGTTACATCCCTGTGCACTCGCACATTCACACTGCCTGGTACATCCCTGTGCACTCACACATTCACCCTGCCTGGTACATCCCTGTGCACTCGCACATTCACACTGCCTGGTACATCCCTGTGCACTCGCACATTCACACTGCCTGGTACATCCCTGTGCACTCGCACATTCACACTGCCTGGTACTTCCCTGTGCACTCGCACATTCACCCTGCCCTGTACGTCCCTGTGCACTCGCACATTCACACTGCCTGGTACATCCCTGTGCACTCACACATTCACCCTGCCTGGTACATCCCTGTGCACTCGCACATTCACACTGCCTGGTACATCCCTGTGCACTCCCACATTCACACTGCCTGGTACATCCCTGTGCACTCGCACATTCACACTGCCTGGTACATCCCTGTGCACTCGCACATTCACACTGCCTGGTACATCCCTGTGCACTCGCACATTCACACTGCCTGGTACATCCCTGTGCACTCGCACATTCACACTGCCCGGTACATCCCTGTGCACTCGCACATTCACACTGCCTGGTGCATCCCTGTGCACTCGCACATTCACACTGCCTGGTACATCCCTGTGCACTCGCACATTCACACTGCCTGGTACATCCCTGTGCACTCGCACATTCACACTGCCCGGTACATCCCTGTGCACTCGCACATTCACACTGCCTGGTACATCACTGTGCACTCGCACATTCACCCTGTCTGGTACATCCCTGTGCACTCGCACATTCACACTGCCTGTCTGACATCCCTGTGCACTCGCACATTCACACTGCCTGGTACATCCCTGTGCACTCGCACATTCACACTGCCTGGTACATCCCTGTGCACTCACACATTCACACTGCCTGGTACATCCCTGTGCACTCACACATTCACACTGCCTCGTACATCCCTGTGCACTCGCACATTCACACTGCCCGGTACATCCCTGTGCACTCGCACATTCACACTGCCTGGTACATCCCTGTGCACTCGCACATTCACACTGCCCGGTACATCCCTGTGCACTCGCACATTCACACTGCCCGGTACATCCCTGTGCACTCGCACATTCACACTGTCTGGTGCATCCCTGTGCACTCGCACATTCACACTGCCTGGTACATCCCTGTGCACTCGCACATTCACACTGCCCGGTACATCCCTGTGCACTCGCACATTCACACTGCCTGGTACATCCCTGTGCACTCGCACATTCACACTGCCTGTCTGACATCCCTGTGCACTCGAACATTCACACTGCTTGGTGCATCCCTGTGCACTCGCACATTCACACTGCCTGGTACATCCCTGTGCACCCGCACATTCACACTGCCTGGTACATCCCTGTGCCCCCGCACATTCACACTGCCTGGTACATCCCTGTGCACCCGCACATTCACACTGCCTGGTACATCCCTGTGCACTCGCACATTCACACTGTCTGGTACATCCCTGTGCACTCGCACATTCACCCTTCCTGGTACATCCCTGTGCACTCTCACATTCACAGTGCCTGGTACATCCCTGTGCACTCGCACATTCACACTGCCTGGTACATCCCTGTGCACTCGCACATTCACACTGTCTGGTACATCCCTGTGCACTCGCACATTCACCCTGCCTGGTACATCCCTGTGCACTCGCACATTCACACTGCCCGGTACATCCCTGTGCACTCACACATTCACACTGCCCGGTACATCCCTGTGCACTCGCACATTCACACTGCCTGTCTGACATCCCTGTGCTCTCGCACATTCACCCTGTCTAGTACATCCCTGTGCACTCGCACATTCACACTGCCCGGTACATACCTGTGCACTCGCACATTCACCCTGCCTGGTTCTTCCCTGTGCACTCACACAGTCACACTGCCTGGTACATCCCTGTGCACTCGAACATTCACACTGCCCCCTGCCTGGTACATCCCTGTGCACTTGCACATTCACACTGCCTGGTACATCCCTGTGCACTCGCACATTCACCCTGCCTGTCTGACATCCCTGTGCACTCGCACATTCACACTGCCTGGTACATCCCTGTGCACTCGCACATTCACACTGCCTGGTAGATCCCTGTGCACTCGAACATTCACACTGCCTGGTACATCCCTGTGCCCTCGCACATTCACACTGCCCGGTACATCCCTGTGCACTCGCACATTCACACTGCCTGGTACATCCCTGTGCACTCGCACATTCACACTTCCCGGTACATCCCTGTGCACTCGCACATTCACACTGCCAGGTACATGCCTGTGCACTCGCACATTCACACTGCCAGGTACATCCCTGTGCACTCGCACATTCACACTGCCTGGTACATCCCTGTGCACTTGCACATTCACACTGCCTGGTACATCCCTGTGCACTCGCACATTCACACTGCCTGGTACATCCCTGTGCACTCGCACATTCACACTGCCCGGTACATCCCTGTGCACTCGCACATTCACTCTGCCTGGTACATCCCTGTGCACTCGCACATTCACTCTGCCCGGTACATCCCTGTGCACTCGCACATTCACACTGCCCGGTACATCCCTGTGCACTCGCACATTCACACTGCCTGGTACATCCCTGTGCACTCGCACATTCACTCTGCCTGGTACATCCCTGTGCACTCGCACATTCACACTGCCAGGTACATCCCTGTGCACTCGCACATTCACACTGCCTGGTACATCCCTGTGCACTCGCACATTCACACTGCCAGGTACATACACGTGCACTCGCACATTCACACTGCCTGGTACATCCCTGTGCACTCGCACATTCACACTGCCCGGTACATCCCTGTGCACTCGCACATTCACTCTGCCTGGTACATCCCTGTGCACTCGCACATTCACTCTGCCCGGTACATCCCTGTGCACTCGCACATTCACACTGCCCGGTACATCCCTGTGCACTCGCACATTCACACTGCCTGGTACATCCCTGTGCACTCGCACATTCACTCTGCCTGGTACATCCCTGTGCACTCGCACATTCACACTGCCAGGTACATCCCTGTGCACTCGCACATTCACACTGCCTGGTACATCCCTGTGCACTCGCACATTCACACTGCCAGGTACATACACGTGCACTCGCACATTCACACTGCCAGGTACATCCCTGTGCACTCGCACATTCACACTGCCTGGTACATCCCTGTGCACTCGCACATTCACTCTGCCTGGTACATCCCTGTGCACTCGCACATTCACACTTCCTGGTACATCCCTGTGCACTCGCACATTCACACTGCCAGGTACATCCCTGTGCACTCGCACATTCACACTGCCTAGTACATCCCTGTGCACTCGCACATTCACACTGCCTGGTACATCCGTGTGCACTCGCACATTCACACTGCCTGGTACATCCCTGTGCACTCACACATTCACACTGCCTGGTACATCCCTGTGCACTCGCACATTCACACTGCCTGGTACATCCCTGTGCACTCGCACATTCACACTGCCTGGTACATCCCTGTGCACTCGCACATTCACACTGTCTGGTACATCCCTATGCACTCGCACATTCACCCTGCCTGGTACATCCCTGTGCACTCGCACATTCACACTGTCTGGTACATCCCTGTGCACTCAGACATTCACAGTGCCTGGTACATCCCTGTGCACTCGCACATTCACTCTGCCTGGTACATCCCTGTGCACTCGCACATTCACACTGCCCGGTACATCCCTGTGCACTCGCACATTCACACTGCCTGGTACATCCCTGTGCACTTGCACATTCACACTGCCTGGTACATCCCTGTGCACTCGCACATTCACACTGCCAGGTACATACATGTGCACTCGCACATTCACACTGCCTGGTACATCCCTGAGCACTCGCACATTCACACTGCCTGGTACATCCCTGAGCACTCGCACATTCACACTGCCCGGTACATCCCTGTGCACTCGCACATTCACACTGCCAGGTACATACATGTGCGCTCGCACATTCACACTGTCTGGTACATCCCTGTGCACTCGCACAGTCACACTGCCTGGTACATCCCTGTGCTCTCGCACATTCACACTGCCTGGTTCATCCCTGTGCACTCGCACATTCACACTGCCTGGTACATCCCTGTGCACTCGCACAGTCACACTGCCTGGTACATCCCTGTGCTCTCGCACATTCACACTGCCTGGTACATCCCTGTGCACTCGCACATTCACACTGCCTGGTTCATCCCTGTGCACTCGCACATTCACACTGCCTGGTACATCCCTGTGCACTCGCACATTCACACTGCCAGGTACATACATGTGCACTCGCACATTCACACTGCCTGGTACATCCCTGAGCACTCGCACATTCACACTGCCTGGTACATCCCTGAGCACTCGCACATTCACACTGCCCGGTACATCCCTGTGCACTCGCACATTCACACTGCCAGGTACATACATGTGCACTCGCACATTCACACTGTCTGGTACATCCCTGTGCACTCGCACAGTCACACTGCCTGGTACATCCCTGTGCTCTCGCACATTCACACTGCCTGGTACATCCCTGTGCACTCGCACATTCACACTGCGTGGTTCATCCCTGTGCACTCGCACATTCACACTGCCTGGTACATCCCTGTGCACTCGCACAGTCACACTGCCTGGTACATCCCTGTGCTCTCGCACATTCACACTGCCTGGTACATCCCTGTGCACTCGCACATTCACACTGCCTGGTTCATCCCTGTGCACTCGCACATTCACACTGCCTGGTACATCCCTGTGCTCTCGCACATTCACACTGCCTGGTACATCCCTGTGCACTCGCACATTCACACTGCCTGGTTCATCCCTGTGCACTCGCACATTCACACTGCCTGGTACATCCCTGTGCACTCGCACATTCACACTGCCTGGTTCATCCCTGTGCACTCGCACATTCACACTGCCTGGTACATCCCTGTGCACTCGCACATTCACACTGCCCGGTACATCCCTGTGCACTCGCACATTCACCCTGCCTGGTACATCCCTGTGCACTTGCACATTCACACTGCCTGGTACATCCCTGTGCACTCGCACATTCACCCAGCCTGATGTCCTGATGGGTGTCAGATGGGATGAGTGGACGGTGCCACCTACACTGGCAGAGCGCGGCAGATCGTTCATCCTTTTCCTGTGGACAGCGAAAACAGCGTTTTCCTGTGGACAGCGAAAACAGCGCGAGAGGAGAGAGCCGGGAGTTTTAAAAAGCACGGGAGGAGAGAGCCAGGACAGCGAAAACAGCGAGAGAGGAGAGAGAGCCGGGACAGCGAAAACAGCGCGAGAGGAGAGAGAGCCGGGACAGTGAAAACAGGGCGGGAGGAGAGAACCGGGAGATTTTAAAAGCGCGGGAGGAGAGAGCCGGGACAGCGAAAACAGCGCGAGAGGAGAGAGAGCCGGGACAGCGAAAACAGCGCGAGAGGAGAGAGAGCCGGGACAGTGAAAACAGGGCGGGAGGAGAGAACCGGGAGATTTTAAAAGCGCGGGAGGAGAGAGCCGGGACAGCGAAAACAGCGCGAGAGGAGAGAGAGCCGGGACAGCGAAAACAGCGCGAGAGGAGAGAGAGCCGGGACAGCGAAAACAGCGCGAGAGGAGAGAGAGCCGGGACAGCGAAAACAGGGCGGGAGGAGAGAGAGCCGGGACAGCGAAAACAGGGCGGGAGGAGAGAGCCGGGTGATTTAAAAAGCGCGGGAGGAGAGAGCCGGGACAGCGAAAACAGCGCGGGAGCAGAGAGAGCCGGGACAACGAAAACAGCGCCGGTGGAGAGAGCCGGGAGATTTAAAAAGCGCGGGAGGAGAGAGCTGGGACAGTGCTGGGAGAGGTGAGTGCACAAAAGGTGTGGCAGGGGTGCCTTTAGTCACGGAGTGCTGATTGGAACAGAGTGCATCTGAGTTTAGGTGAGTGACTGAGTGCTGATTGGAACAGAGTGCATCTGAGTTTAGGTGAGTGACTGAGTTTGGGTTAGTGGCGAGAGAGGGCTGTGTTTTTGTTGGTGTTCGGGTTTATCCTTGAGGTTCTATTTTAAAAAAAATTATTTAAATTAATTAACTAGTTGAATATGGCTGGACAGGTGATGTGCTGTTGCTGTATGATGATGGAACTGGTGGATCCCATTGAGACCGTCAGTGACCACATCTGCAGCAAGTGTTGGCTGCTCGAGGAATTTCGGCTCAGAATTGATGAGCTGGAGACCGAGCTGCACACACTGCGGCACATCAGGGAGCGGGAACATTACCTGGACGCTTTGTTTCAGGAGGCAGTCACACCCGGTAGAATAAGTTCTGTTAATTCGGACAGTGGTCAGGGACAGAGTGGTGTGACTGCAAGGGAGGCAGGTAGGGGGATCCTGAGTTTAGGAGTTGAGGAGCCTCAGCCCTTGACCTTGTCCAACAGGTATGAGGTACTTGCTCCCTGTGTGGATGAGGAAGAGGGCTGTAGGGAGGATGCGTTGACTGACCACTGCACCGTGGTACAGGAAGCCATTCAAGAGGGGGGAGCAAAAAGACAAGTGGTAGTTGTTGGGGATTCTATAATTAGGGGGATTGATGGCATCCTTTGTAAGCCAGATCGAGATTCCCGCATGGTATGTTGCCTGCCCGGTGCCAGGGTGAGGGACATCTCTGATCGGCCTGAAAGGATTTTGGAGAGGGAGGGGGAGGATCCAGTTGTTGTGGTCCACGTTGGGACTAACAACATAGGTAAGACTAGGAAAGAGGACCTGTTTGGGGATTATCAAACACTGGGGACTAAATTAAAGAACAGGTCCCCCAGGGTTATAATCTCTGGATTACTACCGAGTCACGTGCCAATTGGCATATGGTTGAGAAAATTAGGGACGTTAACACGTGGCTAAAGGAGTGGTGCGGGAAAGAGGGATTCCATTTCATGAGGCATTGGCATCAGTACTGGGGCAGGAGGGACCTGTACCGTTGGGACGGTCTTCACCTGAACCATTCTGGGACCAGTGTTCTAGCGAATAGGATAAATAGGTTGGTCACAAGGACTTTAAACTAGCAAGTTGGGGGGAAGGGAAGTGTAAAGCTATGGACAGTATAATGGTTAATGGAGAGCAAGGCAGCAGGTTACGTGACAGGTTATTATGTAGAGATATGGGTTCAAAGACGAGGACAATTAGGAGAAAGGGTAAGAGGAAAAATAAATTGCGAAAAGTTACTGATCAAGGTGTTAGGATTCATAACAAAGACATAAAAAACAGCATAAGTGTACTTTACCTGAATGCTCGTAGTATACAGAATAAGGTAAATGAATTGATGTCGCAAATCATCGTGAATGACTATGATTTAGTGGCCATTACTGAAACATGGTTAAAAGATGGTCACGACTGGGAGTTAAATATCCAAGGGTATCAGACTATACGAAAGGATAGAATGGACGGTAAGGGCGGTGGTGTAGCTTTGTTGTTTAAGGATGGCATCCGGGCAATAGTAAGGGATGATATTGGTGCTATGGAGGACAAGGTTGAGTCAATTTGGGTGGAAATCAGGAATAGTAAGGCGAAAAGGTCACTGATAGGAGTAGTCTATAGGCCACCAAATAGTAACAGGATGGTAGGGCAGGCAATAAGCAAAGAAATAACGGATGCATGTAGAAATGGTACAGCGGTTATCATGGGAGATTTTAATCTGCATATCGATTGGTTTAACCAGGTTGGTAAAGGCAGCCTTGAGGAGGAGTTTATAGAATGTGCCCGGGATAATTTCCTGGAACAGTATGTAATGGAACCTACAAGGGAACAAGCGGTCCTAGATCTGGTCCTGTGTAATGAGGCAGGATTGATTAATGATCTCATAGTTCGGGATCCTCTTGGAAGGAGCGACCACAATATGGTGGAATTTAAAATACAGTTGGAGGATGACAAGGTAAAATCAAACACTAGTGTTTTGTGCTTAAACAAAGGCGATTACAATGGGATGAGAAAAGAACTAGCTAAGGTAGACTGGGAGCGAAGACTTCATGGTGAAGCAGTTGAGGACCAGTGGAGAACCTTCCGAGCGATCTTTCACAGTGTTCAGAAAAGGTTCATACCGACAAAAAAGAAAGACGGTAGAAAGGGGAAAAATCGACTGTGGATATCTAAGGAGGTGAGGGAGAGTATCAAATTGAAGGGAAAAACATACAAAGTGGCAAAAATTAGTGGGAGACTAGAGGACTGGGAAGTCTTTAGGGGGCAACAGAAAGCTACTAAAAAAAGCTATAAAGAAGAGTAAGGTAGACTATGAATGTAAACTGGCTCAGAACATAAAAGCAGATAGTAAAAGCTTCTACAAATATATAAGACAAAAAAGAGTGGCTAAAGTAAATATTGGTCCTTTGGAAGATGAGAAGGGAGATTTAATAATAGGAGACGGGGAAATGGCTGAGGAGCTGAACAGGTTTTTTGGGTCAGTCTTCACAGTGGAGGACACAAATAACATGCCAGTGACTGATGGAAATAAAGATATGATAGGTGAGGACCTTGAGATGATTGTAATCACTAAGGAGGCAGTATTGGGCAAGCTAATGGGGCTAAAGGTAGACAAGTCTCCTGGCCCTGATGGGATGCATCCCAGAGTGTTAAAAGAGATGGCTAGGGAAATTGTAAACGCACTAGTGATAATTTATCAAAATTACTAGACTCTGGGGTGGTCCCAGAGGATTGGAAAGTAGCAAACGTGACACCACTGTTTAAAAAAGGAGGTTGTCCGAAAGCGGGTAACTATAGGCCGGTAAGCTTAACTTTGGTTGTAGGGAAAATGCTGGAATCTATCATTAAGGAGGAAATAGCGGGGCACCTGGAGGGAAATTGTCCCATTGGGCAGACGCAGCATGGGTTCACAAAGGGTAGGTCGTGTCTGACTAATTTGGTAGAATTTTTTGAGGACGTTACCAGTGCAGTCGATAACGGGGAGCCAATGGATGTGGTATGTCTGGATTTCCAGAAAGCTTTTGACAAGGTGCCACACAAAAGGTTGCTGCATAAACTAAAGATGCATGGCATTGAGGGTAAAGTGGTAGCATGGGTAGAGGATTGGTTAACTAACAGAAAGCAGAGAGTGGGGATAAATGGGTGTTTCTCTGGTTGGCAACCTGTAACTAGTGGGGTCCCTCAAGGATCAGTGTTGGGCCCGCAGTTGTTCACAATTTACATAGATGATTTGGAGTTGGGGACCAAGTGCAATGTGTCCAAGTTTGCAGACGACACTAAGATGAGTGGTAAGGCAAAAAGTGCAGAGGATACCGGAAGTCTGCAGCAGGATTTGGATAGGTTGGGTGAATGGGCTAGGGTCTGGCAGATGGAATTCAATGTTGCCAAGTGTGAGGCTATCCATTTTGGGAGGAATAACAGCAGAATGGATTATTATTTAAACGGTAAGATGTTAAAACATGCTGCTGTGCAGAGGGACCTGGGTGTGCTGGTGCACGAGTCGCAAAAAGTTGGTGTGCAGGTGCAACAGGTGATTAAGAAGGCTAATCGAGTTTTGTCTTTCGTTGCTAGAGGGATGGAGTTCAAGACTAGTGAGGTTATGCTGCAATTGTATAGGGTGTTGGTGAGGCCGCATCTGGAGTATTGTGTTCAGTTTTGGTCTCCTTACCTGAGAAAGGACATATTGGCACTGGAGGGAGTGCAGAGGAGATTCACTAGGTTGATCCCAGAGTTGAGGGGATTAGATTATGACGAGAGGTTGAGTAGACTGGGACTGTACTCATTGGAGTTTAGAAGGATGCGGGGGGATCGTATTGAAACATATAAAATTATGAAGGGAATAGATAGGATAGATGTGGGCAGGTTGTATTCCACTGGTCGGGGAAAGCAGAACTAGGGGGCATAGCCTCAAAATAAGGGGAAGTAGATTTAGGACGGAGTGCAGGAGGAACTTCTTCACCCAAAGGGTTGTGAATCTCTGGAATTCCTTGCCCAGTGAAGCAGTTGAGGTTCCTTCTTTAAACGTCTTTAAGAAAAAGATAGATACCTTTCTAAACAATAAAGGGATTCGGGGATATGGTGTACGGGCCGGAGAGTGGAGCTGAGTCCACAAAGATCAGCCATGATCTCATTGAATGGCGGAGCAGGCTCGAGGGGCCAGATGGCCGACTCCTGCTCCTAGTTCTTATGTTCTTATGCCACGGGTGCTGATTACCTCCACTGAGACCTCCATCCGAGCCATCGTGGTCAAACGGGAGGGTCTCTTGCTGCTATCCCGGGGGAACAGCACCTCCTGCATTTATTGGAAGGCCTGGAGGAGAGCCTGCAGGGAGGCCTCGCTGGAGCGCGAGGCTGCACGTTATCTGGCCTGGTGCATTCTGGTCTGGTCAGTAGGCCCCGCACTCTAGAACGGCAGCCAGACGGACTGCTGCACCTGGCCAGTAGTGAGTGAACAGCTGTCCGGGCGTCCTTTAAATCGAACATCCCATCCTCCAACCCCATGAGGTAATGGCAGGGATGAAGACTTCCTGCACGCCCACCACGGGAATCGGAAGTTCCTCATGCAATGAGCTGAGCAGTGCATGCCCCCCCCCCCACACACACACACGCCCCAGCAGAAATCATCCTCACCTCCGCACCCGTCACCAAACCCGGACTCCAGAATATAATGTGGGTAAATGTGAGGTTACCCACTTTGGTGGTTAAAACAGGAAGGCAGATTATTATCTGAATGGTGGCGGTTTAGGAAAAGGGGAAGTTCAAGGAGACCTGGGTGTGATGGTGGAACAGTCGCTGAAGGTTGGCGTGTAGGTACAGCAGGCGGTGAGGAAAGCTAATGGCACGCTGGCCTCCACAGCGAGAGGACTTGAGTATAGTGTAATGTGAGAGTACCTTTAAGAAATGGGTGTGTATATAAATATCTGTAGTGAGAGTACCTTTAAGAAATGGGTGTTTATTACTGCAGTGATGTCAGAGAGTGGGTGGAGCTGGGCTGTCTGTCAGCTTTTTACTTTTGTTTTAGGCTGTTTGCTGCACGGTGTGTTTTAGTTTTGTTTTCAGTGTTGGAGCTGAAGCCAGACAGAGCAGGTGTACTGTTGATCTCTCTGCCATGAAAAGACTATCTCTTGATCATTTGGTGAATTCAGAATTATAATTGTTCTCAGTAGTGAATGTAAACCTGATGTGCTTCTGTTAAAAGGTGTTTCTTTTGTCTTCTGGATGTTGTTTGGGATGTTATTAAGGATTACTTAGTGTTGTATTCTTTGGGGGTTGTATTTGAATTGATGGTTGCTGAGATGTTCACTGTATGTTTTTAAAAAGGTTAACTTGAGTTCATAGAATAAACATTGTTTTAATTTGAAAGTACTGTAAAGCTCTGTTTGCACCACACCTGTAGAGTGGGCCGTGTGCTCCCCAAACCACAATCTATTCAAAGTTGTGGGTCAGGTGAACTCACGTGATAGACTTTGGGGTTCTCTAAGCCCTGGCCCAGAACAATAGGAGTAGGGATGTCTTGCTGCGGTTAAGACAGGGCCTTGGTGGGGCCGCACCTTGAGTATTGTGTGCAGTTTTGGTCTCCTAGTTTGAGGAAGGGATCAAGCAGTATGGAGAGAAAGCGGGAGAGTGATACTGAACGTGCATGATCTGCCATGATCAGATTGAATGGTGGTGCAGGCTCGAAGGGCTGAATGGCCCACTCCTGCACCTATTTTCTATGTTTCCATGTTTTTTTGTCTCTATTTACTCTACCAAAAGCTGTTGATAATTTTGGACATTTTGCTACATCTCCACTTAATCTTTATCCCCCTTTGAAGTGTGACATTTTGGATGATGACGCCCCTGAGTGTAGAGGAGGAGAAAACACTGGAATTATTTCAGAAGTAACTGAAGTAAAGCAGGGATTTCTCTATAATCGAGATGACCTTCGCCATCCTTCATTGTGAGAGGTAAAGCAAAAAGTGCAGAGGATACCGGAAGTCTGCAGAAGGATTTGGATAGGTTAGGTGAATGGGCTAGGGTCTGGCAGATGGAATTCAATGTTGCCAAGTGTGAGGCTATCCATTTTGGGAGGAATAACAGCAGAATGGATTATTATTTAAACGGTAAGATGTTAAAACATACTGCTGTGCAGAGGGACCTGGGTGTGCTGGTGCACGAGTCGCAAAAAGTTGGTGTGCAGGTGCAACAGGTGATTAAGAAGGCTAATCGAGTTTTGTCTTTCGTTGCTAGAGGGATGGAGTTCAAGACTAGGGAGGTTTTGCTGCAATTGTATAGGGTGTTGGTGAGGCCGCATCTGGAGTATTGTGTTCAGTTTTGGTCTCCTTACCTGAGAAAGGACGTACTGGCGCTGGAGGGTGTGCAGAGGAGATTCATTAGGTTGATCCCAGAGTTGAGGGGATTAGATTATGACGAGAGGTTGAGTAGGCTGGGACTGTACTCGTTGGAGTTTAGAAGGATGCGGGGGGATCTTATTGAAACATATAAAATTATGAAGGGAATAGATAGGATAGATGCGGGCAGGTTGTTTCCACTGGCAGGTGAAAGCAGAACTAGGGGGCATAGCCTCAAAATAAGGGGAAGTAGATTTAGGACTGAGTTTAGGAGGAACTTCTTCACCCAAAGGGTTGTGAATCTATGGAATTCCTTGTCCAGTGAAGCAGTAGAGGCTCCTTCATTAAACATTTTTAAGAAAAAGATAGATACCTTTCTAAAGAATAAAGGGATTATGGGATATGGTGTACAGGCCGGAGAGTGGAGCTGAGTCCATGAAGATCAGCCATGATCTCATTAAATGGCGGAGCAGGCTCGAGGGGCCAGATAGCCTACTCCTGTTCCTAGTTCGTATGTTCTTATGTTCTTATAAGTGTGCATTCTTGATCTAACACACCACTTTTTGGCAGAGTATGAGGTTTGTGAGAGAGTTGCAGTAACAGGCTGTGAAACCACTGTCTGGAAGGGACCCCATCACCTGTCACCGCTCACAATGTTCAGGCAAAGAGGGGGGTGCGGGGGGGGAATGGTTATTGTGAATTTTGTAATGGTCAAAACCTCCACAAACTTAACATTCTATTGGGTTTTGTCAAAGCACGATTGGGAATGCTGAATATTAAATCAAGATATTGGGGAATAAACTGACCTTCTCCCAAATGATTGTATCCCCACTGCACTGTCTTCATGCTTGGGTAAAATTCTGGCCTGATCGAGACTGTACTTGCTCGAATACAACACAACCAAAACCAGCTTCATTGGAAGGGATGAGTATCGCACAGAATGTACAGCAGGGAAAAAGTCACTTTGTCCAACTCATCCATGACACTGTTTATGGTCCACCCCAGCCTTTTCCCACCCCTTCATCTCACTCCGTCTACATACCCTTCTAATCCCGTCGCTCTCATGTGTTTGTCCAACTTCCCCTTAAATGCGTTCACCTCAACCACTCCCCGTGGTCGTGAGTTCCACCTTCCCCCCACTCGCTGGGTAAAGAGCCTGCTCCTCAGTTCCTGAGTGGATTTACCTGCTATTGGTGGATCCTCGTTCTGGTCTCGCCTGCAATTGGAAACACAGCACAGTGGTTAGCACTGTTGCTTCACAGCACCAGGGTGCCAGGTTCGATTCCCGGCTTGGGTCACTGTCTGTGTGGAGTCTGCACGTTCTCGCCGTGTCTGCGTGGGTTTCCTCCGGGTGCTCCGGTTTCCTCCCACAAGTCCCGAAAGATGTGCTTGTTCGGTAATTTGGACATTCTGAATTCTCCCTCTGTGTACCCGAACAGGTGCCGGAATGTGGCGACTAGGGGCTTTTCACAGTAACTTCATTGCAGCGTTAATGTAAGCCGACTTGTGACAATAGAGATCATTATTATTATAAACACCTTTTCTATATTGGATGGGATTGGATTTGTTTGTTGTCACGTGTACCTAGGTACAGTGAAAAGTATTTTTCTGTGAGCAGCTCAAACAGATCATTTAGTATATGAAAATACAATACAGCTACCCTATCAAACCCTTTGATGATGTTAATGGCCACCAGGGTCACCTCTCAGCATGACGTTTCATCGAGATAAGAAGACCAACCCAATCTTTCCTCATACAGCAGAACCAAGAACCTTATTGAACAAATACAGAAAACCTGGATATTATGTTTAATGTATTGTATATAATGGCATGTTGCTTGAACAATATGTTTACATTTTATAACAACAGTGTCGTTTAGGCATTGGAGAGTGACACAATGGAGAGATACAGGAGGAGGCCATTCAGCCCCTCAAGCCTCTTCCACCATTCAGTTAGATCATGGCTGCTCTGAAACCTAACTCCTTGGCCCCGTATCTCTTGATACCTTTGATGAACGAAACTCTATCGATCTCAGATGATTAATGGAACCGCCAGCCTCTCAGCCTCTATCACTTTTTTGTGTTTGAAAGTTCCACATGTCTACTGGCCTTTGTGTGAAGAAAGGTTTCCTAACTTGTCCCCTGGATTTTTGGCTCTGATTTTAAGTTTCTGTCCCCTTGTGGACTCCCCTCACCCCCGCCAGCAGAAAGAAAAGTTTCCCTCTGTCGACTCTCAATTCCTTCCAAAATTTTGAAGACCTCTAATCTTCTCTAGTCTCGGGAACACCAGCCTAGTTTGTGTAACACCCCCCCCCCCCCCCCCCCCACCGCCCCGCACCTGCCCCAGCCCCCGCCCAATAATCTAACCCTCGGGGGCCAGTCTTGTGTTCCGTCAAAAGCCCTGTCCTTCCGAAGATGTGGGCTGGAATCTCCGATTTTGCAGTTAAGTGTCGACGCCAGTGTGGGACCTGTGACGTTTATAACGACGCCAAAATCAGTGCCGAACCCTCACCGATCCTGGGACTGGTGAGGGACTAGCTGCCACGCGGGGTAAAACTCCCGGCTCCCACACCAAAAATGGTGGGATCCGTGACCGTGCCTGTGCGCAGTGATGACCGGCAACGGTCAAACCTTTCAACATGACATCGTCCGTGCACGCACCCGACCTGCCAAATACTGCCCCACGGGACAACACCCGACCTCCCCGTGGCCACCCCCCACCCAGCCCTCGCGGAAGCCCCCACACCCCCGGCCGAGTGTGACGGCACTGGTCACAGTCCGCGGCCGCTACGCCGGGCTCCCGACCGCTCAGACCACACGTCAACCGCGCAGTGGGGAACTCTGCCCATCGGGGGGGGGGGGGGGGGGGGGGGGCCTTCCGATGACGGGCCAATGGCGTTCCAACGCCATGCGGCACGCGACAATGCCATTTCGGAGGGGGCGGAGACTCAAAAACTGGCGACAAACCGGCGCCGCCCCCAATTTGGCCGTTGGAAGGGATTCTCCGCCCGATCGCCGATCACGATACCGGCATCGGGGAACGGAGAATCCTGCCCATGGTTTCCAGGTGTGTGCACACTGCTCCTGTGTAGGTTCTGTGGAGCTGTAGAAACCCCTCCCTGTACACTCTAACCTCTAGTAATGTATGTTAACGCTCCATTAGCCTTTTCCATTATATTGTGCACCTGATTTATGTTCTAGGGATCAGTTTGACTGGCTTCTCTATTCCGAGCCAGTCTGATCTGTCCTTTCCTTCACAAAGTACCGGCACAAATGGGATGGGCCGAATGGCCTTCCTTCAGTGCTGTATGATTCTGGGAAGGAGAAAGAAAAAGACAGCGCGAGTTGCTGGTGGTGTTTCCCTCTGTCTCATTAGTGAGACATTAAATGTTCAGTGAGCTCCTTCGGCGAGTAGGGTTACATTTTGCATTGGGAGTCCAGGAACCGCAATGGAGACGAGAGAGACTCAGAAAGCTCATGAATAAGTCAGCACACTGACAGCACAGGGCTGGACACAGGAGGAGGGCTTGGGGGAGGGGGCCAGGTAAAGAGGGCAACAGTCCCTGCATGACAAGCAGACGGTGCAAAAATGATTGCAATTATTGTACCAATTCAAAATTCAGTTGTGGGGGGAGAGGAGAATTATTGGGGGAGTTAACAGCCAGGAGAAGTGTTAACTGAGTGACTGGGGATTTTATTTGTGCGAGGCGGGGCTCAGTTTGGAGATGGGGGCTGCTGGAGAAGGCCAAACCCCCTCTCTCTATCCCTGTAATGATGTTAGGCTGAACCTGCCACACACACACAGTTCCACAGACTGATCTCGCTTTGCTATAGAGCAGCAAATGAAGATTGTTCAGCACCCACTCAGGGAAGTATCTGTGAGCTGGGTGGTTCTGATAATGTCCCCACTCCAGTTAGACGTCACCTGTCAATAAACTGATCCCCCCTCCCATATTCTGCTGACTGGGGGCAGGACCCATGGGGGAAGATCAGTGATAATGACACATTTTCCTGTGAGGTGTGAATGAATCTGTCTGACAATCTGCCTGTTTATCCAGGGAGCTCCTGTACCATAAACACAGAGATCAGAGGCACCAGGAGGGGGAGGAAACCTGTTGTGAATTCCTACAGCCACTCACTAACCTGCCCTGTAACCTGCCACTTTTATCTCTCAACCTCTAGCTGAGGAATCAGATCCTCTCTGTGCAGCCTGCCGATTCACAGACAACTTCCCAGCGTCTCCGACTGTTAGAGCAGCGAAACATCCCTGTCCCCAACCAGCAAGAGCAGCTGGGCAGGTTTACAGTGAGTAACACCTCATTGATATTCTCCTGGAGACTGGCGAGGGCATTTCCTATCCTGAACCTGCCCCTCATTCCCACACTGCCTCCGATCACTTCTCTGCTGACTGCCTCCCTGCCCAGTCTCACCTCACTTTTATTATTCCCAGCCTGGTTTCCAAAAGTTCCCTTGGCCTCATTCCTCCTTCCTCCCTGTCTCTGCACCCTCCTCCAGCCCCGACACCCCTCCCTATCTCTGTAACCTCCTCCAGTCCCTACACCCCTCCCTATCTCTGTAACCTCCTCCAGCCCCGACACCCCTCCCTATCTCTGCACCCTCCTCCAGCCCCGACACCCCTCCCTATCTCTGCACCCTCCTCCAGCACCTACACCCCTCCCTTTCTCTACACCCTCCTCCCAATCTCTGCACCCTCCTCCAGCCCCTACACCCCTCCCTATCTCTGCACCCTCCTCCAGCCCTTACACCCCTCCCTATCTCTGCACCCTCCTCCATCCTCTACACCCCTCCCTATCTCTGTAACCTCCTCCAGCTCCTACACACCTCCCTATCTCTGCACCCTCCTCCACCCTCTACACCCCTCCCTATCTCTGCACACCTCCCTATCTCTGCACCCTCCTCCAGCTCTACACCCCTCCCTATCTCTGTAACCTCCTCCAGCTCCTACACCCCTCCCTATCTCTGCACCCTCCTCCACCCTCTACACCCCTCCACCCTCTACACCCCTCCACCCCTCCACCCTCTACACCCCTCCACCCCTCCACCCTCTACACCCCTCCACCCTCTACACCCCTCCACCCTCTACACCCCTCCACCCCTCCACCCTCTACACCCCTCCACCCCTCCACCCTCTACACCCCTCTACACCCCTCTACACCCCTCCACCCTCTGCACCCCTCCACCCTCTACACCCCTCCACCCTCTACACCCCTCCACCCTCTACACCCCTCCACCCTCTACACCCCTCCACCCTCTACACCCCTCCACCCTCTACACCCCTCCACCCTCTACACCCCTCCACCCTCTACACCCCTCCACCCTCTACACCCCTCCACCCTCTACACCCCTCCACCCTCTACACCCCTCCACCCTCTACACCCCTCCACCCTCTACACCCCTCCACCCTCTACACCCCTCCACCCTCTACACCCCTCCACCCTCTACACCCCTCCCTATCTCTGCACCCTCCTCCACCCTCTACACCCCTCCCTATCTCTGTAACCTCCTCCACCCTCTACACCCCTCCCTATCTCTGTAACCTCCTCCACCCTCTACACCCCTCCCTATCTCTGCACCCTCCTCCAGCCCCTACACCCCTCCCTATCTCTGCACCCTCCTCCCTATCTCTGCACCCTCCTCCAGCCCCTACACCCCTCCCTATCTCTGCACCCTCCTCCACCCACTACACCCCTCCCTATCTCTGTAACCTCCTCCACCCTCTACACCCCTCCCTATCTCTGCACCCTCCTCCAGCCCCTACACCCCTCCCTATCTTTGTAACCTCCTCTAGCCTCTACACCCCTCCCTATCTCTGTAACCTCCTCCACCCTCTACACCTCTCCCTATCTCTATAACCTCCTCCACCCTCTACACCCCTCCCTATCTCTATAACCTCCTCCAGCCCCAACACCCCTCCCTATCTCTGTAACCTCCTCCAGCCCCCTACACCCCTCCCTATCTCTGTAACCTCCTCCAGCCCCTACACCTCTCCCTATCTCTGTAACCTCCTCCACCCTCTCCACCCCTCCACCCTCTACACCCCTCCCTATCTCTGCACCCTCCTCCACTCTCTACACCCCTCCCTATCTCTGTAACCTCCTCCAGCCCCTACACCCCTCCCTATCTCTGCACCCTCCTCCACTCTCTACACCCTCCTCCACCCTCTACACCCCTCCCTATCTCTGTAACCTCCTCCAGCCCCTACACCCACTCCCTACCTCTGTAACCTCCTCCAGTCCCTACAACCCTCCTATCTCTGTAACCTCCTCCACCCCCTACACCCCTCCCTATCGCTGTAACCTCCTCCAGCCCCTACAACCCTCCCCATCTCTGTAACCTCCTCCAGCCCCTACACCCCCTCCCTATCTCTGTAACCTCCTCCAGCCCCTACACCCCTCCCTATCTCTGTAACCTCCTCCAGCCCATACACCCCTCCCTATCTCTGTAACCCCCTCCAGCCCCTACACCCCTCCCTATCGCTGTAACCTCCTCCAGCCCCTACAACCCTCCCTATCTCTGTAACCTCCTCCAGCCCCTACACCCCTCCCTATCTGTGTCACCTCCTCCAGTCCCTGTACCCCTCCCTATCTCTGTTACCTCCTCCAGCCCCACACCCTCTGAGATCTCTGTGGACTTTGCACTCTGGTTCTGAGTTCTGGGGGTAGCCCCGTCATTGTTACCCGTTTCGTTATTTGTCTGAGGCATGCACCTCCTGAATTCTCTCTCAAAACCGCTCGCTCTCCCTCCTGTCTCTCCTCGGTCAAAGCAATCCGGCAAAGCTGCTTCCTGCCCTTGCGTGGCTCAGTCAAACTGTGTTTGATACAAACACTGGGTCATGTTTGCTGCGATACAGCTGCTATATAAATGCCAGTTTTTAATGTTCCCAGTTCTGAGTGCAGCAGCTGAATGAAGTACGGTAACATTTCAGACAGTGTGTGTGTGTATTGTGTAGTGCCGTCTTATTTTAATTAATGTTGATTAGAATTGTTATTCAGTTCACCCACCATCTTTTAACGGTTTGTAATTAATTTCTATCTGACATGGATGACCACAAAGTGACTGCGATCACTAACCCGGTGAAGCAAAGACTGTTCTAATGAGCTGCTGCTGGAGTTGAGTGAACCATCTCCACCACAAATGGATAATAGATTAATTCATAGAAACATTGGACTGAGGGGGATTGTTCTGTGATACACTGCACACCAGTCCAGGAAGTGGAAAGTCCGCTTGCACGGGCAGTGAGTCATTAGGAAGGCAAGTGGAATGTTGGCTTTTATTGCAAGGGTGATAGAGTCTGTACAGTCAGGAAGTCTTGCTGAAACGGTACAGAGCTTTGCATGGGTTTATTGTCACGTGTAGCGAGGTACAGTGAAAAGTATTGTTCTGCGTACAGTCCAGACAGATCGTTCCATACGTGAAAAGAATAATAGGGCAAACCTAAAATACACAATGTAAATACATCGGCATCGGGTGAAGCATACAGGGGTGTAGTGTTCATGAGGTCAGTCCATAAGAGGGTCATTTAGGAGTCTGGTGACAGTGGGGAAGAAGCTGTTTTTGAGTCTGTTCGTGCGTGTTCTCAGACTTCTGTATCTCCTGCCCGATGGAAGAAGTTGGAAGAGTGAGTAAGCCGGGTGGGAGGGGTCTTTGATTATGCTGCCCGCTTTCCCCAGGCAGCGGGAGGTGTAGATGGAGTCAATGGATGGGAGGCAGATTCGTGTGATGGACTGGGCGGTGTTCACGACTCTCTGAAGTTTATTGCGGTCCTGGGCCGAGCAGTTGCCATACCAGGCTGTGATGCAGCCCGATAGGCTGCTTTCTGTGGTGCATCTGTAAAAGTTGGTAAGGGTTAATGTGGACTTGCCGAATTTCCTTAGTATCCTGAGGAAGTATAGGTGCTGTTGTGCTTTCTTGGTGGTAGCGTTGACGTGGGTGGACCAGGACAGATTTTTGGAGATGTTCACCCCTAGGAATTTGAAACTGCTAACCATCTCCACCTCGGCCCCGTTGATGCTGACAGGGGTGTGTACGGTACTTTGCTTCCTGAAGTCAATGACCAGCTCTTTAGTTTTGCTGGCATTGAGGGAGAGATTGTTGTCATTACACCACTCCACTAGGTTCTCCATCTCCCTCCTGTACTCTGACTCATCGTTATTCGAGATCCGGCCCACTATGGTCGTATCGTCAGCAAAGATGTAGATAGAGTTGGAGCCAAATGTTGCCACGCAGATGTGTGTATACAGGCTGTATAGCAGAGGGCTAAGTACGCAGCCTTGCGGGGTCCTGGTATTGAGGACTATTGTGGAGGAGGTATTGTTGTTTATCCTTACTGATTGTGGTCTGTGGGTCAGGAAGTCGAGGATCCAGTTGCAGAGGGAGGAGCCAAGTTTTGATATGAGCTTGGCTGGGATTATGGTGTTGGAAGGTGGAGCTGTAGTCAATGAATAGGAGTCTGATGTAGGAGTCCTTGTTGTCGAGATGCTCTAGGGATGAGTGTCGGGCCAGGTAGATGCCATCTCATGACCAACCTCTCGAAGCACTTCATTGCGATCGATGTCAGGGCGTCCGGACGGTAGTCATTGGTGAGAATGCACCTGGACTCCTGTATACAATCTTGGTCTCCTTACTTCACAATATATTTCCTTTGAATACGTGTAGAGCTGTTTCACTAAGCTGATCGCTGGGGTGCAGGGGTTGTTTTGTGAGGAAAGGTTGATCGGGGGGGGGCTCGTACCCACTAAAGGTTAGAAGAGCGAGAGGTGACCTTATTGAAACATTTACGATTGAGGGGGATTGACAGGTTAGCTGCTGAGAGGATGTTTCCTCTCTTGTGGGGGAAACTGGAACCAGGGGCAGAGTTTAAAAATAGGGGGGCCTCCCATTTAAAATGGCGAAGAGGAGGGAGTTCTTTTCTCCGAGGGTCATTAGTCTGTGACACTCTCTCCCGCAGCGAGCAATGGAGGCCCAGCCATTGACTATATTCAAGGCTGAGTTCGATGTTTGATCGACCAGGGAGTCAAAGGGTTTGGGGGGCAGACAGGAAGGTGGAGGTAGCGCCAGAATCCGATCAGCCATGATCTTATTGAATGGTGCGGCGGGCGCAATGGGCCGAATGTTGCTCCTGTTTCTTATCTTATCGTGTGATCTTATCCAAAACAGTCAGTAATTAATCCAATAGAGGAATCCAGGAGAGTGATGAGAACGGGGAACTCCGTACCACAGCGAGTGGGTCGATGAACAGCAGCCACATGGTTGAGAGGAAGTTGGAAGGATCTGTTAATAGGGTGAGAGGGAGAGAGGTGGGAGGGCAGAGCGTTGCGAGGTGGCTACTGACCCAGTAAGAGCAGCCTCGTGGACTTGTTTATTTTCTTTTCATTGATTCATTTACAGGATGTGGGTAATCGTCTAGGCTATCCTTTATTGCCCATCCCTAATTGCCCTTGAGAAGGTTGTGGTCAGCTACTGCCTGTTGTAGACCAATATGGGTCAAATCGCTTGTTTTAAATTTCACACAGTGCTGGATAGTTAACTGTCAGTCACCTGGTGCATTCTGCATGGCAATGCCTCTGCCAATCAGAGTCCACTAGCCAATCAATCAGCACTCTCTTCTCATCCAGTATAAATTGTTATTGTCCCCTTATCACCGGGATTCGTGTGAAAAGTCCTGATGAGTGCAAGTCAAAAAGCTTTGACATTTTTTTCCCATATACTCAAGTTCTGTATTATCAAATGACTATTTACAAATATACAGTAAACAGTACCAGTTAGGAGGTTGCTGCTAAACATGTCTGTGTCCAACACTAGACTGATCCTGTGTGCGGGTCATGTGCTCTCTTACATCACACTGTGGATGATTCTGTACTCTGTCCCACATTAACTCTAGATGTGCCAGACCCTTATACTACACCTCCCCCTCAGTCTTTATCCTATAATTTTGAGTGATTATAGTTTACATGATGTCTTGTATTGTTATTGCTATCATATATTTAAATTGTCATTACTACAATATCACTACCCTGCCTACCCCTTTTCAAATCCTTCAATTCAAAGGTTCAGGTGGACTGGAGTCCCTATAACTCTTCCACACTCTATCTCTCGCTCACACGGCTGTCACAGAGCTAAGGCTCACTCGCTGCTAATTCTGCCTGTAGGTTTAGAGGCTGTTCTGCCATCTGTGTATGTTTTCATCCTTTTCTTCCATCCTGTCATGTTGGCGATGGGGAGAGGGTGAACATTCCCTGTGACTAGAATTAACTTCAGTGCGACGCACACCTCTGCGTTTGCATGCCGCCAATGGATGGCTGTTACCAGGTTCCAGCATCTTTTGTGACCTCGGCACGCTGGCTGGGAGCTGCAGTGCATGCTGGGTGGTGGTAGTGTTGACACGCTGGTTGGGAGCTGCAGTGCATGCTGGGAGACAGTAGCATTGGCTCGCTGGCTGGGAGCTGCAGTGCATGCTGGGTGGTGGTAGTGTTGACACGCTGGTTGGGAGCTGCAGTGCATGCTGGGAGACAGTAGCATTGGCTCGCTGGCTGGGAGCTGCAGTGCATGCTGGGTGGTGGTAGTGTTGACACGCTGGTTGGGAGCTGCAGTGCATGCTGGGAGACAGTAGCATTGGCTCGCTGGCTGGGAGCTGCAGTGCATGCTGGGTGATGGTAGTGTTGACACGCTGGTTGGGAGCTGCAGTGCATGCTGGGAGACAGTAGCATTGGCTCGCTGGCTGGGAGCCGCAGTGCATGCTGGGTGGCAGTAGGGTCGGCACGCTGGCTGGGAGCTGCAGTACATGCTGGCTGGGAGCTGCAGTGCATGCTGGGAGACAGTAGCGTCGGCCTGCTGGGTTGTCATCAGAGCCCGACGTTGAGGCTCGTTGGACGACTGGACATCTTTTACATTCTCCACTGGAGCAGTGTGCATCTCTCCTGGGTGGTTGGTTGGAAATCCCATTGTCATGTGAGAGTACCTTTAAGAAATGGGTGGTTATTAAATAGCTGCAGTGATGTCAGAGTGTGGGTGGAGCTGGGCTAGCTGTCTTTCACTTTAGCTTTGAACAAAGCTGGTGTGTGTCTGTGGGTTTTTACTTTCGTTTTGAGAGCTGGATAGCTGCAGGAAAAGCAAGGATCTGTATCAGGACCTCTGCAATCTAAAGACTGTCTCAAGATCAATTGAGTGATTTCAAAGTGGTAACTGCTCTCGGTAGAGAATTTAAACCCGATCTCTGTGTTAAAAAGGGTATTTTGTCTTTTGGATGTTAATAAGGAAAGATTAAGGGTCACTTATAGAATATTGTACCTGTGGGGATTTTTGGTGTTGATAGTTGTTAAGATGTTTACTGTGGGTTTAGCTGGTTTCATAAATAAACATTGTTTTAATTTAAAAGTACTTTAGATCTCTGTTGCAACACACCTGTAAAGTAGGCCCGTGTGCTCCCCTTAACCACAATCTAGTAAAAGTTGTGGGTCAGGTGAACTCCATGACGCACTTTGGGGTTCTCGAAACCCGGGCCCAGAACACCATAGACAGCGACAGGCTGCCTCCCGCTGCCGACAATCCCGCCAAAGAGAATCTCGCCTCCTGTCTCCGAGGTCCGGTTTCTGTATTCACAACATCCTGCCATCCTGTACTGATCATTGATGAATCAATGGATAGGTTCTCCTGGCTGTCGGATTCGCTTGTTAAATTTAGTTCTTTCGAGTATTTTATTGCTCCTCAGATTAAAATAAACATCAAATAATAATAATCTTTATTAGTGTCACAAGTGGGCTTACATTATCACGGCAATGAAGTTACTGTGAAAAGCCCCTAGTCGCCACATTCCGGCGGCCGTTCGGGTACACGGGGAGAATTCAGAATGTCCAATTCACCTAACAGCAAATTATTTTAATATTTCTTCAAATTTAGCAGGTGATTCAGTGATTCCCTATCTTGCAATAATGTCGTCTGCACTGGAGTCAACCGAGTAAAGCAGTGTGTTCACCTGCTCAGCGTCTAACATTTTGTCTGAACCTGAAGCGACGCTGCACTTGGGGACTTTGGGGGAGCAGATTCCTAATTTATGTGAGTGATCTGTGCCTTGGATTAATGCAAGTTGATTTGGAAGCCTGGATTTCTGATCTATGGATACATCTTTAAAAGTATCAGCTCTACCTGCAGATTTCTGAATTTCAAGATTGCACCATCGTTCACTTGGAGTCGAAGGGATTTCTGGGGGTCACTGGTTTTGGCGGGCTCCCCAACAATGGTGATCGCGTTAGTTGGATAGAAGTTTCAATCTGGCCGCCTGCACCGACAGCCTGTAGGGTTCCTTTGCTCGATGTTTTACTTTAAAACCACAAATTTGTTGAATGCTGTTTTTTTTTTTCTTTTTCTCTGCTGAGTTTAGAAGTTGCTATTCTCCCAGATTATTTAATGAATATTTTTTGCCGTTTCGAGCGGGTTTGGAAGTACCCGGGGAGCCAGGAATTGGGCTTTAGCGATGGAATTTTTCAAACGACATTTCTGACTCTGAGTTAGTGAAATACTTCTCAGGACTTGTGACCTGGAGCTTTGAAAGATTTAGGCCACCCCTACGAGGTATGCTGAGCCTGGGATTAGAAGCTCGATTTCAACATGGATTCAATGGAGTTTGCTGCTGTAAGGAACTTTAAATCACTGCCTTCAGCTTCCAAGCCTTTCGTTGGAGTTTTCCCTTGGCAGTTTTTCCTCTGCGCCTGTCCTTCTTTTCAGGTCGGACTGCTTTACTGATTTTTTTCTTTGTCATCCCGCATGTTGGTTTATCTCTGCGAGGTTTTGAGTTTTTCCATCGGCCGCTGCCACCATGTTGTAGGCTGTTGGTTGCAGTTCAGTAGGTCTGAATAAGCCTTTATAATCATACAAAGGCTAACTGTAAGTCTTTATTGACTTGAAACTATTTACAAATATAGTGTGAAGGATACAAGCTAGGATCTGTCTCCATGCTTGCTGGTACGCATGTCTCTGTCCAACACGAGATTGACCTGGGTGAGTGTGGGTCATGCGCTCTTCTAAGTCACTGTGTTGTTGTACTATCCTCAACCCCGCATTAACTCTTTGATCCCGGTCCTTATACTGCCCCGCTTTGCACTGTTAGTGGATCGATGCAACTAGATGACCACTTCAGAGGACAGTTAACAGATCACAACATTGGTGTGGGCGGGCAGTCTCGTATAGACCCAGACTGGGAAAGGACTTCCTTCCCGCAAGAATTTTGTGAACCAGTTAATTTTCTTTGAGACAATCCAGCAGCTTCACGGTTGTGAGTTTCTTTTTATTGCCAGATTAAAGTTGAACTGGATTGCAATTCACAAACTACTCTGGTGGGATTTGGCCTGACATTCTCTGAATGAATAGTTCAGTCACATATTGAGCATACAACCGTTTCATAAAGGCGAGCTGGTAATAATGTTGAGGCGGGAGAAACCCAGGAGGAATTGGTTGTGGATGTGGGGAAATCGAGATGACTCTGATTCTTGACTGATTGTGAAAGAACATTCAGAGTTCCAGCTATGTGACAATTCTGACCTGCCCAGCAACACAGGACCAGTGATGTTACAAGTGGGACTGAGGGGCAGCACGGGTGGCACAGTGGTTGGCACTGCTGCCTCACTGCGCCGAGGTCCCAGGTTCGATCCCGGCTCTGGGTCACTGTCCATGTGGAGTTTGCACATTCTCCCCGTGTTTGCGTGGGTTTCGCCCCCACAACCCAATGTGCAGGGTAGGTGGATTGGCCACACTAAATTGCCCCTTAATTGGGATAAAAAACGAAATGGGTACTTTAAATTTAAAAAGAAAGTGAGTGGGAATGAATGTTTGAGCATCAAGTCGGAGTTTCTGTTTGGCAGAGGATGTTTTTAATAAATATATATTTTTATTGAAGTATTTGCAAAATTTTTATAACAATAACAAACAAAACAATAATAACATAAACAACAACATGGTAAACTAGACATTTCCCACCCAACCCCTTCTGTGCATCCCATAACCATATTGCACCTACCCGCCCCCCCCCCCCCCTTCAGAATGCTGCTTCTGCCGACATTTTAATTTTCCCCGAGAAAGTCGGCTGCCCCCTCCGGGAGAACCCCAGCATTGACCCCCTCAAGGCAAACTTTATTTTCTCGAGACTGAGAATCCCAGCCATGTCACTAACCCAGGTCTCCACACTCGGGGGCTTCGACTCCCTCCACATTAACAAGATCCGTCTCCGGGCTACCAGGGAGGCAACGGCCAGGACGCCGGCCTCTTTCACTCCCTGAACTCCCGGATCTTCTGACACTCCAAAGATCGCCACCTCCGGACTCGGCACCACCCGCGTCCCAAGCACCATGGACATTGCCCTGGCAAACCCCTGCCAGAATCAACCAAGTTTCGGGCATGCCCAAAACATATGGACATGTTTTGCTGGGCTTCCCGCACACCTCGCACATCTGTCTTCTACCCTGAAAATCTTGCTCATCCTCGCCGCCACCATGTGGGCCTGGTGCACCACCTTAAACTGTAATAGACTGCGCCTGGCACATGATGAGGAGGAATTAACTCTGCTTAGGGCGTCCGCCCATCGACCCGCCTCTAATTCCCCACCTAGCTCATCCTCCCACTTGCCCTTCAGTTCCTCCACCGAGGTCTTCTCCACCTCCAACAACTCCTGATAGATATCCAACACTTTCCCCTCCCCTACCCAGGTACCGGACACTCTGTCCTGTATCCCCCGTGGCGGGATCGACGGAAACGCCAACACCTGTTTCCTCAGAAAGTCCCGCACTTGCAAATATCTGAAACCGTTTCCCGGCGGCAGCTTGAACTTGTCCTCCAGCGCCTTCAGACTGGGAAAACTCCCGTCTATGAATAGATCGCCCATCCGTCTAACCCCTGCTCTCTGCCAGCTCCGGAACCCGCCATCTATCCTGCCCGGTGCGAACCTGTGGTTATTGCAAATCGGGGTCCAGACCGAAGCACCCTCAACCTTGTTGTACGTCCTCCATTGCCCCCAGACCCTCAATGCTGCCACCACCACCGCACTAGTGGAGTAATGGGCCGGCGAGAACGGCAGAGATACCGTTACCCGTGCTTGGCAGAGGGTGTTTTACCTCCGTGTTGAGATCGAGAATGGGACACGTCCCACTATATTTCTGTCAACCCGTTTACTCTGTAAAGCACAACAGGTGAGCGAACCGCAGCTACGGGAAGCCACGTGTTCTTCACCATATTCACCGTCTCCCATCTCCTTTGGCGTGGGGTGTAAGCTAGGTCTGATTTTGGATTTGTTCACTTACTATCGAGGCTGCTGCGTTAATCATCGAAGAATGAGAGAGGGGAATACATTTCTGATTTTACATGTTGTTATGGTCCTGAATGCATTGACTGAAATGATAGAAGAAGATTCAATAATAACTTTCAAGACAAAAATACTCGAAGAATTGATCTTTGCAGGGGTACAGGAAAAGGTGAGGGCGGACAGGGCCAGCTGGTTAGTTTTACCAAATAGCATCCTTTTGCATCATTAGGAACTACAATAAGTGATGGAGCTGGACAACTGAATATACATTATCAACATTCAGAACACAACGGTTTGGTTAATAGGCTGCAAGCCCCAGATTGAGTTTTTTCTGACCATGGAAATAGTGCAAAACACACGCATCTCACAACTTCTGCAGATATTGAGCGAGTGACACTCGCAATACATTACTGAGGGGGAGCCTTACTGTCAGAGGGTCAGTACTGAGGGAGTGCCGCACTGTCAGAGGGTCAGTACTGAGGGAGCGCCGCACTGTCAGAGGGTCAGTACTGAGGGAGCGCCGCACTGTCAGAGGGTCAGTACTGAGGGAGCGCCGCACTGTCAGAGGGTCAGTGCTGAGGGAGCACCGCACTGTCAGAGGGTCAGTACTGAGGGAGTGCTGCACTGTCAGAGGGTCGGTACTGAGGGAGCGCTGCACTGTCAGAGGGTCAGTACTGAGGGAGTGCCGCACTGTCAGAGGGTCAGTACTGAGGGAGTGCTGCACTGTCAGAGGGTCAGTACTGAGGGAGTGCCGCACTGTCAGAGGGTCAGTACTGAGGGAGCGCCGCACTGTCAGAGAGTCAGTACTGAGGGAGAGCCGCACTGTCAGAGGGTCAGTACTGAGGGAGTGCCGCACTGTCAGAGAGTCAGTACTGAGGGAGCACTTGTGACGTCACTTTCCAAATGAGTCGACTCTCCAAGTCAGGACATAAAGTGGGATTTTCAGTTTGGCAGGCAATGTTCTCTCAAGCGGACGTAAAAGATGCCATTGTGCTGGTTTGAAGAAGAGCAGAGTGTTCATCTCAGACAAATGTGTAACCATCAACTAACATCAGAGAAGCATTATTGGCCATTTGGCTATTACCTCGTTGCTGTTTGCGGGAGCTTGCTCTGCAGTTTGTCTGGTGTATTTCATGCACTGCAGCCGAATGTGTTGGCCACCCAGCTCTCTGAGTAGTGCTGAGGTTGGAAAGGCGCTAGAGAAATGCAAGTTGTGTTATTGTTTGGCCTTGATTAGAAGGGACCATTCTCGAGCTGCTTCTCTATTGTATTTGTGAACACTGGAACAAGAATCATTTCTCAAGAGAGTGCTTCCGGTAAATCTGGAGGGAGAGATGGCAACCATTGATGTTCATTCCAGCCAAAAACCTTCCGTGGTGGTTGCAGTTATTTCAATGTTTGATCTCGCAATGTGTAACAGCCATTTCTTGTCCTGAGTGACGCAGTTCCTGTCCGGTGGTGGGAATATCCAGGAGATTGATCCAGTGGTGAACCATAGATTCGTTACAGTGCAGAACGGGGCCATTGGGCCCATTAAGTCCGCACTGGCCCTCTGAAAGAGCACCCTGCCTGACTACATACTTTTGGACTGTGGAGGAAACCCACGCAGACACTGGGAGAACATGCAGACTCCGCACAGACAGTCACCCAAGCCGGGGAATCGAACCTGGGACCCTGGCGCTGCGAAGCAACAGTGCTGACCCACTGTGCTACCGTGCCGCCCAGGAAGGGTTTCGGTAGAGGCCTTGTTTCCAATGGTCGATTGAGTCGGTAACCTGTGGACATAAAAAGTGACTGAGAACGAATCAAAGGTGATATGAGGAAAAACGTTTTTACACAGCAAGTGGTTAAGACCTGGTAGGTTCTGTCTGATGGAGAGATGCAAGTGTTTCAATAGCAATATTCAAAAAGGAATTGGGTAAATACTTAAAGAAAAATATTAGGGACGTGGAGTGTGATGCATGGAGGAAATTGTTATATGTAATAATGTTATTAAAAACCCTGGGTTCAAATACTTACAGGCGGTGTGTTTGCCAAAGGTATCATTCAGGGGTCATAAAGGTGAGGTAATCATTGATTTTAACCATTTGGTTGTTTACAGAGCGATGGTTAATGAAATGTTGTTTATGTTTAGGAGGTTCCCTGGGGCATCGATAATTTATGAGGGATTGTCTAGTCCCAGCTAAGCAGGTCATGGGACATCTTAGAGGGAAGAAAATGGAGAATTCCTTATGAATGGAATACAGATGATGTAATTAATGGGAGGAACCAAGTCTGTAGTTTTGCAGTTTGCCATAAGTTTTCAGTCTGGCGAGACAAGGATTTTCAGGTTGATCCTGAAAGGGACTCTCCACAAAGGTCTGCACAGAGAACAGCAACTAAGCCTGATTGTTAACTTCATTTATAAGTGGTATCTGAACTATATTGGGTTGCTTAATTGGAATATATCGTCAAGGTGTGGATAGGGAGTACATGTTTTTTTCTTTTAAGTATTTTTTAAACTGTTATTGGGAAACTATACCTGTGTTGTTAATATGGTTAAATCTGTGTTTCAATTAAAGTTTGCTTTATCATAAAAGGTACCTCGTTGGTCAATGTTAGGCCATTCGGCCCATCAAATCTGCTCCGACCCTCTAAAAGAGTACCCCACCCACATCCACTCCCCTGTACTATCGCTGTTACCCTACCTACCAGCACATCCCTGGACACTAAGGGCAATTTATCATGGCCAATCCACCTAACCTGCCCACCTTTGGACTGTGGGAGGAAACCGGAGCACCCGGAGGTAACCCACGCAGACAATCCACAACGTGCAAACTCCACACAGAGATGGTCACCGATGGCTGGAATTGAACCTGGGTCCCTGACGCTGTGAGGCAGCAGTGCTAACCAATGTGCCGCCGCGCCATCCCCTGTGCAAGTGCAGCAGAGTGGAACTAAATCGATTGCTCTTCAAAAGAGCTAGCAGTGATTGATGAAGTCCTTTGCTGTACTGTTCTATGTGAATGGTGAATGTATATAAAACCTTGGGAAGGCCACATTCGGAGCTCTGTGCAGTTTAGGATCCGCACTATGGGGAGGCAGTTGAAGGAACAGAGAGGACAGATTGACTGCCATACTGCCTGATATCAGGAAATATAAATGCGACTCACAATTTGTCCAATTTTTCATTAAAACAGAGGAATTAAGGAATGATTTGGTAAATGTGTTTAAATGATCAAGATCTTATAAACAGACTGTTTCTAGTAGATTAGGAGACACTGATATTCCATTAAATGTCAGAGATTAGGAGAGAACATGAGTAACATTATTCCAGATGATTGTAAGGTTGTGAATGCACTAAGAGAGTTAGTGATTGAAACAAAGATCATGTCATCACTGATGAATGGCTTGGATAGGTCGATGAGGGAAAGGGGATAAAGGGATATGGAATTAGAATGGATACATGGGAATGGGATATGACTAAGGTGGATAAAAAGCAGTAACAAGGACTGGTTGAGCCAAATCGCCAGTTATCAAGTTGTAACATGAATCTACATGTTTTTTACAATTAATTTAGAGTACCCAATTATTTTTTTCCAATTAAGGGGCAATTTAGCGTGGCCAATCCACCTACCCTGCACATCTTTGGGTTGTGGGGGTGAGACCACATAGATTTTCACAGTTACTTCATTGCAGTGTTAATGTAAGCCTACTTGTGACACTAATAAAGATTATTATTACATATTATATGTCCTTAGGGCAGCACGGTGGCGCAGTGCTTCACAATGCCGAGGTCCCAGGTTCGATCCCGACTCTGGGTCACTGTCCGTGTGGAGTTTGCACATTCTCCCCGTGTCTGCGTGGGTCTCACCCCCACAACCCAAAGATGTGCAGGGTAGGTGGATTGAACACGCTAAATTGCCCCTTAATTGGAAAAAAGGAATTATTGGGTACTCTAAATTTTTTATTTTATTTTAATATTATATGTTATTGTCTTTTATGTTCAGGGGAGCTTGTGAACTGAGGGAGATCAACATTAGTAGAGAAATGGTGCTGGGGAAACTGATGGGATTGAAGGCGGATAAATCCCCAGGGCCTGAGAATCTGCATCCCAGAGAGCTTAAGGAGGTGGCTCTGGAAATAGTGGACGCATTGGTGGTCACCTTCCGGGATTCTATAGACTCTGAAACTGTCCCTGCAGATTGGAGGGTAGCTCACGTCACTCCGATATTCAAAAAGGGAGGTAGAGAGAAAGCAGGGAATTATAGACCAGTAAGCCTAACATCGGTAGTGGGGAAAATGCTTGAATCCATTATCAAGGACTTTATAGCGGAACATTTAGAAAGCAGTGGCAGGATCAGTCAGAGTCAGCATAGATTTATGAAAGGAAAATCATGCTTGACAAATCTGTTGGAATTCTTTAAAGAGGTAACCAGTACAGTCGACAAGGGGGAGCCAGTCGATGTGGTACATTTGGACTTTCAGAAGGTGTTTGACAAAGTCCTGCATAAGAGATTATTGTGCAAAATTAAAGCGCATGGGATTGGGGGAAGTGTATTGAGGTGGATAGAAAACTGGTTGGCAGAGAGGAAACAAAGAGTAGGTATTAATGGGTCCTTTTCAAATTGGCAGGCAGTAACCAGTGGGGTACCACAGGGATCGGTGCTGGGACCCCAGCTGTTCACAACATAGATTAATAATTTGGATGAGACAGAATGTAACATCTCAAATTTTGTAGATGATACCAAATTAAGTGGGAGGGTGAATTGTGACGAGGATGCAGGGATCCTACAGCAAGATCTGGACAGGTTGGGCGAGTGGGCAAACCAATGGCAGATGCAGTATAATTTGGATAAGTGTGAGGTTATTCACTTTGGAAGCAAAAACAGGAAGGCAGATTACTACCTGAATGGTTGTAAATTGGGAGAGGGGAGTGTGCAGCGGGACCTGGGTGTCCTTGTGCACCAGTCGCTGAAGGTAAGCATGCAGGTGCAGCAGGCGGTAAAGAAGGATAATGGTATGTTGGCCTTCATTGCGAGAGGTTTCGAGTATAGAAGCAGGGATGTGTTGCTGCAATTATACAGGGCCTTGGTGAGGCCACACTTGGGAGTAGTGTGTGCAGTTTGGTCTCCTTCTCTGAGGAAGGATGTTCTTGCTCTCGAGGGAGTGCAGCGAAGGTTTACCAGACTAATTCCAGGGATGGCGGGACTGTCATATGAGGAGAGATTGACTCGGTTGGGATTGTTCTCGCTGGAGTTCAGAAGAATGAGGGGGGATCTAATAGAGACGTATAAAATTCTAACGGACTGGACAGGGTAGATGCAGGGAAGATGTTACCAATGATGGGCGTGTCCAGAACCAGGGGTCACAGTCTGAGGATTCTGGGTAAACCATTTCGGACAGAGATAAGGAGACATTCACACATAGAGTGGTGAGCCTGTGGAATTCATTACCACAGGAAGTAGTTGATGCTAAAACTTTGAATATATTCAAGAGGCGGCTGGATATAGCACTTGGGGAGAATGGGATCAAAGGCTATGGGCAGAAAGCAGGATTAGGCTATTGAGTTGGATGATCAGCCATGATCGTGATGAATGGCGGAGCAGGCTCGAAGGGCCAAAAGGCCTCCTCCTGCTCCTATTTTCTATGTATGTATCAATGAGGTTTGTAGAATGCTCTCTCAGTCTCTGTGTCTCTGAGTTTCTGAATCTCTGAGTTTCTGAGTCTCTGGGTTTTTGTGTCTCAGTCTCGGTGTCTCTCAGTCCCGGTGTCTCTCAGTCCCGGTGTCTCTCAGTCTCTCAGTCCCGGTGTCTCTCAGTCCCGGTGTCTCTCAGTCCCGGTGTCTCTCAGTCCCCGTGTCTCTCAGTCTCGGTGTCTCTCAGTCCCGGTGTCTCTCAGTCTCGGTGTCTCTCAGTCCCGGTGTCTCTCAGTCTCTCAGTCCCGGTGTCTCTCAGTCCCGGTGTCTCTCAGTCCCGCTGTCTCTCAGTCTCTCAGTCCCGGTGTCTCTCAGTCCCGGTGTCTCTCAGTCTCTCAGTCCCGGTGTCTCTCAGTCCCCATGTCTCTCAGTCCCCGTGTCTCTCAGTCCCGGTGTCTCTCATGCCCGGTGTCTCTCAGTCTCAGTGTCTCTCAGTCCCCGTGTCTCTCAGTCCCCGTGTCTCTCAGTCCCCGTGTCTCTCAGTCCCCGTGTCTCTCAGTCTCGGTGTCTCTCAGTCCCCGTGTCTCTCAGTCCCCGTGTCTCTCAGTCCCCGTGTCTCTCAGTCCCGGTGTCTCTCAGTCCCGGTGTCTCTCAGTCCCGGTGTCTCTCATGCCCGGTGTCTCTCATGCCCGGTGTCTCTCAGTCCCTGTGTCTCTCAGTCCCCGTGTCTCTCAGTCCCCGTGTCTCTCAGTCCCGGTGTCTCTCAGTCCCGGTGTCTCTCAGTCCCGGTGTCTCTCAGTCCCGGTGTCTCTCATGCCCGGTGTCTCTCAGTCCCTGTGTCTCTCAGTCCCCGTGTCTCTCAGTCCCGGTGTCTCTCAGTCCCGGTGTCTCTCAGTCCCGGTGTCTCTCATGCCCGGTGTCTCTCAGTCCCCGTGTCTCTCAGTCCCCGTGTCTCTCAGTCTCGGTGTCTCTCAGTCCCCGTGTCTCTCAGTCCCCGTGTCTCTCAGTCCCGGTGTCTCTCAGTCCCGGTGTCTCTCAGTCCCGGTGTCTCTCAGTCCCGGTGTCTCTCAGTCCCGGTGTCTCTCATGCCCGGTGTCTCTCAGTCCCGGTGTCTCTCAGTCCCCGTGTCTCTCAGTCCCGGTGTCTCTCAGTCCCGGTGTCTCTCAGTCCCGGTGTCTCTCAGTCCCGGTGTCTCTCAGTCCCGGTGTCTCTCAGTCCCCGTGTCTCTCAGTCCCCGTGTCTCTCAGTCCCGGTGTCTCTCAGTCCCGGTGTCTCTCAGTCCCGGTGTCTCTCATGCCCGGTGTCTCTCAGTCCCCGTGTCTCTCAGTCTCGGTGTCTCTCAGTCCCGGTGTCTCTCAGTCCCCGTGTCTCTCAGTCCCCGTGTCTCTCAGTCCCGGTGTCTCTCAGTCCCGGTGTCTCTCAGTCCCGGTGTCTCTCAGTCCCGGTGTCTCTCAGTCCCGGTGTCTCTCAGTCTCGGTGTCTCTCAGTCCCGGTGTCTCTCAGTCCCCGTGTCTCTCAGTCCCGGTGTCTCTCAGTCCCCGTGTCTCTCAGTCCCCGTGTCTCTCAGTCCCCGTGTCTCTCAGTCCCGATGTCTCTCAGTCCCCGTGTCTCTCAGTCCCGGTGTCTCTCAGTCCCCGTGTCTCTCAGTCCCCGTGTCTCTCAGTCCCCGTGTCTCTCAGTCCCGGTGTCTCTCAGTCCCGGTGTCTCTCAGTCCCGGTGTCTCTCAGTCCCGGTGTCTCTCAGTCCCGGTGTCTCTCAGTCCCGGTGTCTCTCAGTCCCGGTGTCTCTCAGTCCCCGTGTCTCTCAGTCCCGGTGTCTCTCAGTCCCGGTGTCTCTCAGTCCCGGTGTCTCTCAGTCCCGGTGTCTCTCAGTCCCGGTGTCTCTCAGTCCCGGTGTCTCTCATGCCCGGTGTCCCTCAGTCCCGGTGTCTCTCAGTCCCGGTGTCTCTCAGTCCCGGTGTCTCTCAGTCCCCGTGTCTCTCAGTCCCCGTGTCTCTCAGTCCCCGTGTCTCTCAGTCCCCGTGTCTCTCAGTCCCGGTGTCTCTCAGTCCCGGTGTCTCTCAGTCCCGGTGTCTCTCAGTCTCGGTGTCTCTCAGTCCCGGTGTCTCTCAGTCCCGGTGTCTCTCAGTCCCCGTGTCTCTCAGTCCCCGTGTCTCTCAGTCCCCGTGTCTCTCAGTCTCGGTGTCTCTCAGTCTCGGTGTCTCTCAGTCCCGCTGTCTCTCAGTCTCAGTGTCTCTCAGTCCCCGTGTCTCTCAGTCCCGGTGTCTCTCAGTCCCGGTGTCTCTCAGTCCCGGTGTCTCTCAGTCCCGGTGTCTCTCAGTCCCGGTGTCTCTCAGTCCCGGTGTCTCTCAGTCCCGGTGTCTCTCAGTCTCTCAGTCCCGGTGTCTCTCAGTCCCGGTGTCTCTCAGTCCCGGTGTCTCTCAGTCCCCGTGTCTCTCAGTCTCGGTGTCTCTCAGTCCCCGTGTCTCTCAGTCTCGGTGTCTCTCAGTCCCGGTGTCTCTCAGTCTCTCAGTCCCGGTGTCTCTCAGTCCCGGTGTCTCTCAGTCCCGCTGTCTCTCAGTCTCTCAGTCCCGGTGTCTCTCAGTCCCGGTGTCTCTCAGTCTCTCAGTCCCGGTGTCTCTCAGTCCCCATGTCTCTCAGTCCCCGTGTCTCTCAGTCCCGGTGTCTCTCATGCCCGGTGTCTCTCAGTCTCAGTGTCTCTCAGTCCCCGTGTCTCTCAGTCCCCGTGTCTCTCAGTCCCCGTGTCTCTCAGTCCCCGTGTCTCTCAGTCTCGGTGTCTCTCAGTCCCCGTGTCTCTCAGTCCCCGTGTCTCTCAGTCCCCGTGTCTCTCAGTCCCGGTGTCTCTCAGTCCCGGTGTCTCTCAGTCCCGGTGTCTCTCATGCCCGGTGTCTCTCAGTCCCTGTGTCTCTCAGTCCCCGTGTCTCTCAGTCCCCGTGTCTCTCAGTCCCGGTGTCTCTCAGTCCCGGTGTCTCTCAGTCCCGGTGTCTCTCAGTCCCGGTGTCTCTCATGCCCGGTGTCTCTCAGTCCCTGTGTCTCTCAGTCCCCGTGTCTCTCAGTCCCGGTGTCTCTCAGTCCCGGTGTCTCTCAGTCCCGGTGTCTCTCATGCCCGGTGTCTCTCAGTCCCCGTGTCTCTCAGTCCCCGTGTCTCTCAGTCTCGGTGTCTCTCAGTCCCCGTGTCTCTCAGTCCCCGTGTCTCTCAGTCCCCGTGTCTCTCAGTCCCGGTGTCTCTCAGTCCCGGTGTCTCTCAGTCCCGGTGTCTCTCAGTCCCGGTGTCTCTCAGTCCCGGTGTCTCTCAGTCCCGGTGTCTCTCATGCCCGGTGTCTCTCAGTCCCGGTGTCTCTCAGTCCCCGTGTCTCTCAGTCCCGGTGTCTCTCAGTCCCGGTGTCTCTCAGTCCCGGTGTCTCTCAGTCCCGGTGTCTCTCAGTCCCGGTGTCTCTCAGTCCCCGTGTCTCTCAGTCCCCGTGTCTCTCAGTCCCCGTGTCTCTCAGTCCCGGTGTCTCTCAGTCCCGGTGTCTCTCAGTCCCGGTGTCTCTCATGCCCGGTGTCTCTCAGTCCCGGTGTCTCTCAGTCCCGGTGTCTCTCAGTCCCGGTGTCTCTCAGTCCCGGTGTCTCTCAGTCCCGGTGTCTCTCAGTCCCCGTGTCTCTCAGTCCCGGTGTCTCTCAGTCCCGGTGTCTCTCAGTCCCGGTGTCTCTCAGTCCCGGTGTCTCTCAGTCCCGGTGTCTCTCAGTCCCGGTGTCTCTCATGCCCGGTGTCCCTCAGTCCCGGTGTCTCTCAGTCCCGGTGTCTCTCAGTCCCGGTGTCTCTCAGTCCCCGTGTCTCTCAGTCCCCGTGTCTCTCAGTCCCCGTGTCTCTCAGTCCCCGTGTCTCTCAGTCCCGGTGTCTCTCAGTCCCGGTGTCTCTCAGTCCCGGTGTCTCTCAGTCTCGGTGTCTCTCAGTCCCGGTGTCTCTCAGTCCCGGTGTCTCTCAGTCCCCGTGTCTCTCAGTCCCCGTGTCTCTCAGTCCCCGTGTCTCTCAGTCTCGGTGTCTCTCAGTCTCGGTGTCTCTCAGTCCCGCTGTCTCTCAGTCTCAGTGTCTCTCAGTCCCCGTGTCTCTCAGTCCCGGTGTCTCTCAGTCCCGGTGTCTCTCAGTCCCGGTGTCTCTCAGTCCCGGTGTCTCTCAGTCCCGGTGTCTCTCAGTCCCGGTGTCTCTCAGTCCCGGTGTCTCTCAGTCTCTCAGTCCCGGTGTCTCTCAGTCCCGGTGTCTCTCAGTCCCGGTGTCTCTCAGTCCCCGTGTCTCTCAGTCTCGGTGTCTCTCAGTCCCGGTGTCTCTCAGTCTCGGTGTCTCTCAGTCCCGGTGTCTCTCAGTCTCTCAGTCCCGGTGTCTCTCAGTCCCGGTGTCTCTCAGTCCCGCTGTCTCTCAGTCTCTCAGTCCCGGTGTCTCTCAGTCCCGGTGTCTCTCAGTCTCTCAGTCCCGGTGTCTCTCAGTCCCCATGTCTCTCAGTCCCCGTGTCTCTCAGTCCCGGTGTCTCTCATGCCCGGTGTCTCTCAGTCTCAGTGTCTCTCAGTCCCCGTGTCTCTCAGTCCCCGTGTCTCTCAGTCCCCGTGTCTCTCAGTCCCCGTGTCTCTCAGTCTCGGTGTCTCTCAGTCCCCGTGTCTCTCAGTCCCCGTGTCTCTCAGTCCCCGTGTCTCTCAGTCCCGGTGTCTCTCAGTCCCGGTGTCTCTCATGCCCGGTGTCTCTCATGCCCGGTGTCTCTCAGTCCCTGTGTCTCTCAGTCCCCGTGTCTCTCAGTCCCCGTGTCTCTCAGTCCCGGTGTCTCTCAGTCCCGGTGTCTCTCAGTCCCGGTGTCTCTCAGTCCCGGTGTCTCTCATGCCCGGTGTCTCTCAGTCCCTGTGTCTCTCAGTCCCCGTGTCTCTCAGTCCCGGTGTCTCTCAGTCCCGGTGTCTCTCAGTCCCGGTGTCTCTCATGCCCGGTGTCTCTCAGTCCCCGTGTCTCTCAGTCCCCGTGTCTCTCAGTCTCGGTGTCTCTCAGTCCCCGTGTCTCTCAGTCCCCGTGTCTCTCAGTCCCGGTGTCTCTCAGTCCCGGTGTCTCTCAGTCCCGGTGTCTCTCAGTCCCGGTGTCTCTCAGTCCCGGTGTCTCTCATGCCCGGTGTCTCTCAGTCCCGGTGTCTCTCAGTCCCCGTGTCTCTCAGTCCCGGTGTCTCTCAGTCCCGGTGTCTCTCAGTCCCGGTGTCTCTCAGTCCCGGTGTCTCTCAGTCCCGGTGTCTCTCAGTCCCCGTGTCTCTCAGTCCCCGTGTCTCTCAGTCCCCGTGTCTCTCAGTCCCGGTGTCTCTCAGTCCCGGTGTCTCTCAGTCCCGGTGTCTCTCATGCCCGGTGTCTCTCAGTCCCCGTGTCTCTCAGTCTCGGTGTCTCTCAGTCCCGGTGTCTCTCAGTCCCCGTGTCTCTCAGTCCCCGTGTCTCTCAGTCCCGGTGTCTCTCAGTCCCGGTGTCTCTCAGTCCCGGTGTCTCTCAGTCCCGGTGTCTCTCAGTCCCGGTGTCTCTCAGTCTCGGTGTCTCTCAGTCCCGGTGTCTCTCAGTCCCCGTGTCTCTCAGTCCCGGTGTCTCTCAGTCCCCGTGTCTCTCAGTCCCCGTGTCTCTCAGTCCCGATGTCTCTCAGTCCCCGTGTCTCTCAGTCCCGGTGTCTCTCAGTCCCCGTGTCTCTCAGTCCCCGTGTCTCTCAGTCCCCGTGTCTCTCAGTCCCGGTGTCTCTCAGTCCCGGTGTCTCTCAGTCCCGGTGTCTCTCAGTCCCGGTGTCTCTCAGTCCCGGTGTCTCTCAGTCCCCGTGTCTCTCAGTCCCGGTGTCTCTCAGTCCCGGTGTCTCTCAGTCCCGGTGTCTCTCAGTCCCGGTGTCTCTCAGTCCCGGTGTCTCTCAGTCCCGGTGTCTCTCATGCCCGGTGTCCCTCAGTCCCGGTGTCTCTCAGTCCCGGTGTCTCTCAGTCCCGGTGTCTCTCAGTCCCGGTGTCTCTCAGTCCCCGTGTCTCTCAGTCCCCGTGTCTCTCAGTCCCCGTGTCTCTCAGTCCCCGTGTCTCTCAGTCCCGGTGTCTCTCAGTCCCGGTGTCTCTCAGTCCCGGTGTCTCTCAGTCTCGGTGTCTCTCAGTCCCGGTGTCTCTCAGTCCCGGTGTCTCTCAGTCCCCGTGTCTCTCAGTCCCCGTGTCTCTCAGTCCCCGTGTCTCTCAGTCTCGGTGTCTCTCAGTCTCGGTGTCTCTCAGTCCCGCTGTCTCTCAGTCTCAGTGTCTCTCAGTCCCCGTGTCTCTCAGTCCCGGTGTCTCTCAGTCCCGGTGTCTCTCAGTCCCGGTGTCTCTCAGTCCCGGTGTCTCTCAGTCCCGGTGTCTCTCAGTCCCGGTGTCTCTCAGTCCCGGTGTCTCTCAGTCCCGGTGTCTCTCAGTCCCGGTGTCTCTCATGCCCGGTGTCTCTCAGTCCCGGTGTCTCTCAGTCCCGGTGTCTCTCAGTCCCGGTGTCTCTCAGTCCCCGTGTCTCTCAGTCCCGGTGTCTCTCAGTCCCGGTGTCTCTCAGTCCCCGTGTCTCTCAGTCCCCGTGTCTCTCAGTCCCCGTGTCTCTCAGTCCCCGTGTCTCTCAGTCCCCGTGTCTCTCAGTCTCGGTGTCTCTCAGTCCCGGTGTCTCTCAGTCCCCGTGTCTCTCAGTCCCGGTGTCTCTCAGTCCCCGTGTCTCTCAGTCCCGGTGTCTCTCAGTCCCGGTGTCTCTCAGTCCCGGTGTCTCTCAGTCCCGGTGTCTCTCAGTCCCGGTGTCTCTCAGTCCCGGTGTCTCTCAGTCCCGGTGTCTCTCAGTCCCGGTGTCTCTCAGTCCCGGTGTCTCTCAGTCCCGGTGTCTCTCAGTCCCCGTGTCTCTCAGTCCCGGTGTCTCTCAGTCCCGGTGTCTCTCAGTCCCGGTGTCTCTCAGTCTTGGTGTCTCTCAGTCCCCGTGTCTCTCAGTCCCGGTGTCTCTCAGTCCCGGTGTCTCTCAGTCCCGGTGTCTCTCAGTCCCGGTGTCTCTCAGTCCCCGTGTCTCTCAGTCCCGGTGTCTCTCAGTCCCCGTGTCTCTCAGTCTCTCAGTCCCGGTGTCTCTCAGTCCCGGTGTCTCTCAGTCCCGGTGTCTCTCAGTCTCCGTGTCTCTCAGTCCCGGTGTCTCTCAGTCCCGGTGTCTCTCAGTCCCGGTGTCTCTCAGTCCCCGTGTCTCTCAGTCCCGGTGTCTCTCAGTCCCGGTGTCTCTCAGTCCCGGTGTCTCTCAGTCCCGGTGTCTCTCAGTCCCGGTGTCTCTCAGTCCCGGTGTCTCTCAGTCCCGGTGTCTCTCAGTCCCGGTGTCTCTCAGTCCCGGTGTCTCTCAGTCCCGGTGTCTCTCAGTCCCGGTGTCTCTCAGTCCCGGTGTCTCTCAGTCCCGGTGTCTCTCTGTCCCGGTGTCTCTCTGTCCCGGTGTCTCTCTGTCCCGGTGTCTCTCTGTCCCGGTGTCTCTCTGTCCCGGTGTCTCTCTGTCCCGGTGTCTCTCAGTCCCGGTGTCTCTCAGTCTCGGTGTCTCTCAGTCCCCGTGTCTCTCAGTCCCGGTGTCTCTCAGTCCCGGTGTCTCTCAGTCCCCGTGTCTCTCAGTCCCCGTGTCTCTCAGTCCCGGTGTCTCTCAGTCCCCGTGTCTCTCAGTCTCTCAGTCCCGGTGTCTCTCAGTCCCGGTGTCTCTCAGTCCCGGTGTCTCTCAGTCTCCGTGTCTCTCAGTCCCGGTGTCTCTCAGTCCCGGTGTCTCTCAGTCCCCGTGTCTCTCAGTCCCGGTGTCTCTCAGTCCCGGTGTCTCTCAGTCTCCGTGTCTCTCAGTCCCCGTGTCTCTCAGTCCCCGTGTCTCTCAGTCCCCGTGTCTCTCAGTCCCCGTGTCTCTCAGTCCCCGTGTCTCTCAGTCTCGGTGTCTCTCAGTCCCCGTGTCTCTCAGTCCCCGTGTCTCTCAGTCCCGGTGTCTCTCAGTCCCCGTGTCTCTCAGTCCCGGTGTCTCTCAGTCCCGGTGTCTCTCAGTCCCGGTGTCTCTCAGTCCCGGTGTCTCTCAGTCCCGGTGTCTCTCAGTCCCGGTGTCTCTCAGTCCCGGTGTCTCTCAGTCCCGGTGTCTCTCAGTCCCGGTGTCTCTCAGTCCCCGTGTCTCTCAGTCCCGGTGTCTCTCAGCCCCGGTGTCTCTCAGTCCCGGTGTCTCTCAGTCTTGGTGTCTCTCAGTCCCCGTGTCTCTCAGTCCCGGTGTCTCTCAGTCCCGGTGTCTCTCAGTCCCGGTGTCTCTCAGTCCCGGTGTCTCTCAGTCCCCGTGTCTCTCAGTCCCGGTGTCTCTCAGTCCCCGTGTCTCTCAGTCTCTCAGTCCCGGTGTCTCTCAGTCCCGGTGTCTCTCAGTCCCGGTGTCTCTCAGTCTCCGTGTCTCTCAGTCCCGGTGTCTCTCAGTCCCGGTGTCTCTCAGTCCCGGTGTCTCTCAGTCCCGGTGTCTCTCAGTCCCCGTGTCTCTCAGTCCCGGTGTCTCTCAGTCCCGGTGTCTCTCAGTCTCCGTGTCTCTCAGTCCCGGTGTCTCTCAGTCCCGGTGTCTCTCAGTCCCGGTGTCTCTCAGTCCCGGTGTCTCTCAGTCCCGGTGTCTCTCAGTCCCGGTGTCTCTCAGTCCCGGTGTCTCTCAGTCCCGGTGTCTCTCAGTCCCGGTGTCTCTCAGTCCCGGTGTCTCTCAGTCCCGGTGTCTCTCTGTCCCGGTGTCTCTCTGTCCCGGTGTCTCTCTGTCCCGGTGTCTCTCTGTCCCGGTGTCTCTCAGTCCCGGTGTCTCTCTGTCCCGGTGTCTCTCAGTCCCGGTGTCTCTCAGTCTCGGTGTCTCTCAGTCCCCGTGTCTCTCAGTCCCGGTGTCTCTCAGTCCCGGTGTCTCTCAGTCCCCGTGTCTCTCAGTCCCCGTGTCTCTCAGTCCCGGTGTCTCTCAGTCCCCGTGTCTCTCAGTCTCTCAGTCCCGGTGTCTCTCAGTCCCGGTGTCTCTCAGTCCCGGTGTCTCTCAGTCTCCGTGTCTCTCAGTCCCGGTGTCTCTCAGTCCCGGTGTCTCTCAGTCCCCGTGTCTCTCAGTCCCGGTGTCTCTCAGTCCCGGTGTCTCTCAGTCTCCGTGTCTCTCAGTCCCGGTGTCTCTCAGTCCCGGTGTCTCTCAGTCCCGGTGTCTCTCAGTCCCGGTGTCTCTCAGTCCCGGTGTCTCTCAGTCCCGGTGTCTCTCAGTCCCGGTGTCTCTCAGTCCCGGTGTCTCTCAGTCTCCGTGTCTCTCAGTCCCGGTGTCTCTCAGTCCCGGTGTCTCTCAGTCCCGGTGTCTCTCAGTCCCGGTGTCTCTCAGTCTCCGTGTCTCTCAGTCCCGGTGTCTCTCAGTCCCCGTGTCTCTCAGTCCCCGTGTCTCTCAGTCCCGGTGTCTCTCAGTCCCGGTGTCTCTCAGTCCCGGTGTCTCTCAGTCTCCGTGTCTCTCAGTCTCCGTGTCTCTCAGTCCCGGTGTCTCTCAGTCCCGGTGTCTCTCAGTCTCCGTGTCTCTCAGTCCCGGTGTCTCTCAGTCCCGGTGTCTCTCAGTCTCGGTGTCTCTCAGTCTCGGTGTCTCTCAGTCTCGGTGTCTCTCAGTCCCCGTGTCTCTCAGTCCCGGTGTCTCTCAGTCTCGGTGTCTCTCAGTCCCGGTGTCTCTCAGTCCCGGTGTCTCTCAGTCCCGGTGTCTCTCAGTCCCGGTGTCTCTCAGTCCCGGTGTCTCTCAGTCCCGGTGTCTCTCAGTCCCGGTGTCTCTCAGTCCCGGTGTCTCTCAGTCCCCGTGTCTCTCAGTCTCGGTGTCTCTCAGTCTCGGTGTCTCTCAGTCCCGGTGTCTCTCAGTCCCGGTGTCTCTCAGTCTCGGTGTCTCTCAGTCTCGGTGTCTCTCAGTCCCGGTGTCTCTCAGTCCCGGTGTCTCTCAGTCCCCGTGTCTCTCAGTCCCCGTGTCTCTCAGTCCCGGTGTCTCTCAGTCCCGGTGTCTCTCAGTCCCGGTGTCTCTCAGTCCCGGTGTCTCTCAGTCCCGGTGTCTCTCAGTCCCGCTGTCTCTCAGTCCCGGTGTCTCTCAGTCCCGGTGTCTCTCAGTCCCGGTGTCTCTTAGTCTCTCTCTCTCTCTCCTATTCCTTCCTTTTCCCATCTGAATGCCCGCTCTTCCATCACCAAAACAGCACATGTGCATATCTTGTTTGTTCTGATCTGTTGTTTGTGTTTTGATCACGATGATGAGACTGCCTGCCCTGCACAATATTGTTCTGCTGGATTACATATTATTCCACTCAGCAGATGTTTCCAGTAAAACATTCTCCAATGCGCTGCTGCTATTTCCGTCCCTTCACTCCGAGGCGATATGGATTTTTAAAAAGTTACCGGGTAAATCTGACAGCTTCTGGAGCAGAGTTTTCCCGGAAACAAAATCCCATCCTCAAATCCAACTCCATGAGGTTACCTGCTCAAAACAAAGGTTCGTTTGTTAGACTTTGCAAACCATTTCCATGGCAACAGCATTTTTCTTTTTTACTTTTTGTTTCCCATTCAAACATTCAACAAAGGAGCTGTTGAAAATAAAAGTGCTTTTATAAAATGTCGCTAATAGGTGTGTTTTATAGCTGCAGGAGCTGAGTGTTTTGAACGGACATTTCACAATCCAGGTGAACTGGAGCTGGATTCTCTACGTCCGCAGGATCCGGCTGGACTTATGACCAAAGAATCGGCTGGAGAATGGCCGGGTCAGTGGCCGCGCACGGGGACGGGCGGCCGTGCTTTACAACATGGCGCAGGCCGCACACAGACCCGGCCTAGCAGAAACTGCCCCCCTGTAACCCCCCCCCCCCCGGACCACCCCCCTGCCGAAGCCCCCCTGCCAGCGGAACAGCTCCCTCCCCACCCACCCCGACTGTGGCGGCGCTGGACACGGTCCGCAGCCGCCAACGCGAGGTCCCTGACCCACGCCGTTGGGGACTCGGCCCATCAGGGGCGGAGCATCGGGGGAGGGCCTCTCGTGACAGCCTGACGGCGCGGGGCCTACTCCTCGAGTACGCCGATTTTGAGGGGGCGGAGCATCGGAAAAACGCCGCCGCCCTCGATTCCAGCGTAAAAATGGATTCTCCGGCCGATCGCTGAACGCTGAATTGGCGTTAGCAACTGGAGAGTCCACCCCTGATCTTGGGCTACAATGGGCGGGATTCTCCGCCCCGTCCCGCCACACTTCTGCCCCGACCGGCCAGTGAGATTCTCCGTCACGTTTGAACTCCTGTTGCCTGGATCACTAGTTTAATAATTAATAATAATAATCACGTATTGTCACAAGCAGGCTTCAATGAAGTTACTGTGAAAAGCCCCTAGTCGCCACATTCCGGTGCCTGTTCGGGGAGGCCGGTACGGGAATTGAGCCCGCGCTGCTGGCCTTGTTCTGCATTACAAGCCAGCTGTTTAGCCCACTGTGCTAAACCAGCCCCTGCTTTACTTTAGTAAAATAACCACAGCACAGTCCCGACCCTTTACAGTGTGGGCTCAGACGACGAAGGATGCTCTGGCCATCCACCCTCATGGTCTTGTGTCCTATTAAGCAGGAGAAAGCTGGGTTACTGTCTCGTTATTGAGCTGTGCGCCTGTCCCAACCTGATAAGTGGTGGACGGGAGGCTGACCAGGAGAAAGCAGACAAAATAGTAAAGACTGTCCAGTATCTCCAGCCTGATCATAAATTGTCACTTGTTTCGTACAGAACTCCAGTGTTGCTAAGGGAACTATTGTCCCTCGTGCTTTTGTTTCCCATGTGCATTCTCCATGGCAACACCTCAACCAACCAGAGTCGACTTGCCAACCAATCAGCACCTTTTTCTCATGCGGTGTAAATTGTTGTTCCCTTTAGATTTGGTATTCTTGTGAATTTGTGCTGAGACGTGCAAGACAAAAAGTTTTGACAAGTATGTCATTCTGTTCAGCAACACTCCAATATCAAAAAGCTGGCGTCGGCAGATATAAATAAAATACTTTGGGAACACCAAGCAGGCTGTGATGAGTGGTCTCCCCTGGAATCTGAATTGGGACCTCAAATGTTTCATTATGGGCACGATTCTCCCAATTGGGGACTTAAGTTCCAGTGGGAAAACCGGAGAGATTGCTGTTTGCGTTCGGCCTGCCATTCAATGGCACTTAGAATTTTTTCAGCCCAGAATCGGGGTTTCCGTGGCAGTCAGTGCCACATCGGGGTCGCCGCTAAACCTGAGGGGCGGGGCCTCATTTCTCTGACAGGTCCCACTCCTCCGAGATCGGCGCCCCATTCTCAGAATGCTTCTGCAACAGCCCCCATCACTGGATTGCTGGTAAGGACCCCCCCCCCCACCCCCCCCCCCCAACAACCCTAATCTCTGACAGATTGAGATAAATATGAACATTGTCCCATTGGTGTGGTAGAAACCTTTTAAAGTGCTTTTTTTCACCGTCAATTTCATTGGCTTAACTTTTTCTAGCCTGTTTGACCTGCCTAAAAGCTTTGACCTGCATTTGACCTTGCCAGTTTTTTGATTGACAGGTCCTGGCAGTTCAAAAGGGGGGTTAAGGTTGTTTATTTTTATAGCTCTTCAGGGACCCATTGACTGAAAGGAGCAGCTGTTTTTCTGACCAGTTTTTTTTTAAGAGACTGCCTCTTTGTTCTCAAGAACTTCCAAGTGCTCCAAACCTTCGTCCCACAGATCTTTGAACTTGGCAATCTGACAGACAATCTAAAGGGTTCAAGGCGGGAAGACTGCCACTTTATTGTATGAGGACTTTAGTTTTGAGATACTGACAGACAGTTTAAAGGCTTCAGATGGGAAGAGCAGCCAAACTACCCCCCCATCCCAGGAAATATCCCCAACCTCAGCCTCTACAGCCCAGCACAAGCTCCCTTGACCCTGACTTCCCATGAAGGACCCCCCCCCCCCCACCCCCCCCCCCACCCCCACCCTCAGCACCCAGGAGTCCATTGTAGTGGGGGGGGAGGGGGGAGTGTAAGCCGCCAGGTCCCCATTTCTCAGGAGTTGCAACAATTCACACCAGCATGACCCCTGGCGGGATTCCCGGCGCTCCTGGTGGCCCTGGAGAATCCCAACGGATATTTGTAGATGAAGGAATAGGGATCTGTAAATCCGATGACATGAAGCGGGATGGATCAGTAAGTAGGAGAGTTTGGAGCAGAAAATTGCAATGGGATTTGGATTAGTTGAGTGAGAGGGGTTTAAACTAGCAGCTGGTTTCAGCGTGAGATTGTTCATTTTGAACCAATGAATGACAGATCAGAGTGTTTTCGAAATGGTAAGAAGCTTCAAGCTGTGGAGGAGCAGACAGGTTTAGGGAGCATTGAAAGCACTAGAAGCTGGTGGGCAGGTTACAAAAGTTAATTTAGAAAGGCTCAGGTATGACTGTGAAAAGGCCATTCTATGCTGAGGACACTGGGCATTTGGTAACGTCTTTTTGCCGAAAGCACTGCTGCTCCTCGCTTTGACAAGCAGTAGTCTTCACTCGAAGAACTGGGGCTGGTGGAGGATACAGAAGCCTGATTGGAGTGGGGCAGCTGTTGATTTGCATCTACGTGGAGGAAATTCTAGCTTTGTGCAGTCTGTGTGCCTAGTGTCCTATAATTAACTTCCTGTAATTATTGGCAAAATTAGATTGTGAAGAGTGAAATTGTTTTGCATCGTGGCAGTACTAAAGTGTGTTTTATCTATTTTTGAATACGTAGGAAAGAGTTGTTGAAGGGATTTAATTAACTTTTAATTGGAGTTGTCCGAGCCAAGGGGCTGGATTTAATGCAGCGGTAATTAGACATGTACGGTCCTCACTTGCACACTCACGCACTTACTCGCTCTCACTCGATGGCGCCTGCCTGTAATCGTACATTTGGCCGCCCTTATCTGTTATGGTGCGTTCATCTCTGAGTTTCTCCATTTCTTAGTCTAATCTAGAAGAGGACTACCTGATGAAGGAGCTGAGCTCCGAAAGCTAGTGATTCCAAACAAACCTGTTGGACTTTAACCTGGTGTTGTAAGGCTTCTTACTAGTCTAGAAGAGAGCTTGCTGGAGGAAAAGACATTTGTTCAAAATATCGAGTGTTTATATCACTAACTATTTACAATGTAATAGAACATCAGAACACAACTCCAACTACTCTCTGAATTGCCTCTCACTCATCTCCAAGTAAGGAACATAAGAACATAGGAATTAGGAGCAGAAGTCAACAATTTAGCCCTTCGAGCCTGCTCTGCCACCCAATCAGATCATGGCTGACCTCTTCCTGGCCTCAAATCCACCTCCCACCTGTTCCCCATACTCCTTTAACCCATTTTTAAAATCAGAAATATATCTATCTCCTTCTTGTAACCATTTAATGACTCAGACTCCACCGCACTGTGGGCAGCGAGTTCTATAAATTCACCACCCTCTGCGAGAAGTAGTTCCTCCTCATCTCAGTTCTAAATCTACCGCCTCTCAACCTCTATCCGTGACCTCTCGTTCCAGATTGCCCCACAAGGGGGAGCACTTGGTCTACGTTTACTTTATCAATCCCTTTGAGTATTTTATACACCTCGATCAGATCCCCTCTCATCCTTCTAAACTCCAGCGAGTATAAACCCAAACTGTTTAATCTCTCCTCGTGCGTTAACCCTTTCACCCCCGGAATCAATCTGGTGACCCTCCTCTGAACTGCCTCCAATGCCCCCACATCCTTCCCCAAATAAGGAGACCCAAACTGGGCACAATACTCCAGATGTGGTCTCACCAACACCCGATACAATTGCAACAACACTTCTCTACTTTTATACTCCAGTCCTTTCTGCAATTCATGAACAAAGACTGCCAGATCCCTCTGTCCAGACACATTTTGAATCTGCTTTCCATTTTGATAATTTCAACCAAAATGGATAACCTCACACTTATCCACATTAAACGGCATCTGCCAAACTTTGGCCCAATCTTCTAACCTATCCATATCTGTCTGTAAACTCTGTATCTCCTCTTCATTGCCTGCTTTCCCACCTAGTTTAGTATCATCCGCAAATGTTGCTATGTTACACTCTGTCCCTGCTTGCAGATCATTGATATAGATTGTAAACAGTTGAGGTCCGGGGACTGACCCCTGTGGCACCCCGCTAGTTACATCTCCACAACCAGAGAAGGACTCATTTATCCTGACCCTCTGCTTTCTGTCAGTCAGTCAATCCTCAATCCAATCTAGTACTCTACCCACAATCTCCTGTGATGTCACCTTCTGGATCAGTCTGTTATGTGGCACCTTGTCAAACACCTTCTGGAAGTCTAGATATATCACATCTACAGGTTCCCCATTATCCACCTTGCTGGTTACGCCCTTAAAGAACACAAGCAAGTTTGTGAAGCATGACTTATTCTTCATAAAACCGCGTTGACAATGGTGGATTGGGCTTTGTCTTTCCAAATGCTCAGTCATCTCTGCCTGAATGATTGATTCCAGCAACTTCCCCACCACAGAGGTCAAGCTAACCGGTCTGTAGATTCCTGCTTTTTGTCTCTCTCCGTTTTTGAATAGCGGAGTCACATTAGTGTGTTTCCAATCCACCAGGACTTTTCCAGAATCCAGGGAATTCTGAAATATCATAACCAATGCACCCACTACCTCTGTTGCCACCTCCCTTAATACTGTAGGGTCCCGGAGACTTATCTGCCTTTAGTCCCATTAGTTTATTCAATACCGTCTCCCTAGTGATGGCTTTTGCACCAAGTTCCTCTGCATTAACTGCAATTTTTGGAAATGTTTTATTATCCTCTACCGTGAAGACAGAGGCAAAATATTGGCTCAGTACCTCCGCCACCTCGGCGTTCCCCATTATTACCTCGCCAGTATCGTCCTCTAAAGGGCCAACATTTACTTTAGCTATTCTCTGCCTCTTTATATACTTATGGAAGCTCTTGGTATCAGTGCTAATGTTTTCTGCTAGTTTCCTTTCCTGGTTCATCTTTGCTTTTTTGAATCTATGGTGGCATCACTATGACATGGGGACTGATGCATAAGGAGCTATCATTAGAGTTAACCCTTTACCCGACATCTCCACTAACCCCTCCCCCCATCCCCATACTATTATATTTGCATCCTCCTACACCTCCTCCCCAAAGTGTCTGCTTTTAAAGAATTGTTTTTTGGATAGGGACGAGGTTAATGGTTAAGGTATAAACTGGAGAAAGGCACATTACGATAACATTAGAAAGGAATTGAAGAATTTGGATTGGGTGCGGCTGTTGGATAGTAAATCAACATCAGACATGTGGGAGTCTTGCAAACGACTGTTGATTCGGATTCAGGAAAGTCACGTTCCTGAGAGGACGAAGGATAAGTATGGGAAGTTTAGGGAGCCTTGGATAACGAGGGATATTGTGAACCTCGTCAAAAAGAGAAAGGAGGATTTTGTCCAGTTTAGAAGGTCATGCCTCACTAACTTGATTGAGTTTTTTGAGGAGGTGACAAAGATAATTGATATGGATGTTGTTTACATGGACTTCAGTAAAGCCTTTGACAAGGTGCCTCAAGGCAGACTGGTACAAAAGGTGAAGTCACACGGGATTAGAGGTGAGCTGGCAAGTTGGATATAGAACAGCTCACAGTAGGCAAAGGTTGTGACTAATGGTGCTCCACAGGGATCAGTGCTTGGGGCTCTGTTGTTTGTAGTGTAGATAAACGATTCGGAGGAAAATGTAGCCGGTCTAATTAGTAAGTTCGCGGATGATATCAAGGTTGGTGGAGTGGCAGATAGTGTTGAGGATTGTCAGAGGATACAGCAGGACATAGATAGGTTGGAGACTTGGGCAAAGAAATGGCAAATGGAGTTTAATCCGGACAAATATGAGGTAATGCATTTTGGTTATGATGCACGATCGATGACCACTAAAGCGAGGTTGTAGTCCAACTGAAGGCTTTAATAAGCTAGATGTTTCCCCCAGCAGCTCAGATACAGAAAGAAGGCTGCTGGGGCGGCACGGGCTCTTATACCCCGGCTTGCAGGGCGGAGCTACCATACAGCTTGACCAATAGGAAAGATACAATATCTACCAATGGTATTCCAGCATTACCAGGTACTGTAATACCTCTACACAGACTACCACAGGTAGGTCTAACATAGAGGGGAAATATACCGTAATATAGAAAGTCAGAGAGATCTGGGCGTGCAGGTCCACAGATCTTTGAAAGTGGCAACACAAGTGGACAAGGTCGTCAAGAAAGCATACGGAATGCTTGCCTTCATTGGACGGGGCATCGAGTATAAAAACTGACAATTCATGCTGCAGTTGTATTGAATCTTGGTACGGCCGCACTTGGAATATTGCGCACAATTCTGGTCGCCACACTACCAGAAGGATGGAGGCTTTGGAGAGGGTGCAGAGGAGGTTTACCAGGATGTTGCCTGGTCTGGAGGGTGTTAGCTATGCGGAGAGGCTGAATAGACTCAGACTGTTTTCACGAGAGCGACAGGGGTTGAGGGGTGACCTCATAGAGGCCTACAAGATCATGAGGGGCATGGATAGAGTGGATGGGCAGGCAATCTTTCCCAGGGTGGAGGGGTCAGTCACCAGGGGGCATAGGATTAAGGTCCGTGGGGCAAAGTTTAGAGGAGATGTGCGAGGCAGGTTTTTTACACAGAGGGTGGTGAGTGCCTGGAACGCGTTGCCAGGGGAGGTTGTGGAAGCAGATACATTAACGGCGGTTCCAAAGGCATCTTGACAAACACATGGGTAGGATGGGTATGGAGGGATACAGCACTCGGAAGTGCTGAGGGTTATGACCGGTACAGGTTTGGAGGGCCGAAGGGTCTGTTCCTGTGCTGTATTGTTCTTTGTTCTTTTTACTTTGTACCGTCTCACTCTGCTCGCGTTTTCATGCATTCCTTCCCCTTTCGAGAGAGCGAAGGTCATGTACCCAAGTTGAAGTATAGCCTTCAGTTGCTCTGTAAGTTGCTGCTTTTTCTTTAGCCTGATGATGGTCATGGATATTCGGTGAACCTTTGGTGTCCTCGTGCATCAGTCGCTGAAAGTAAGCGCGCAGGTACAGCAGGCAGTAAAGAAGGCAAATGGTATGTTGGCCTTCATAGTGAGAGGATTTGAGTATTGAATAGAGATGTTTTGCTGCAATTGTATCGGGCATTGGTGAGGCCACACCTGGAGTGTTGTGGGCAGATTTGGTGTCCTTATCTGAGGGAGGATGTCCTTGCTATGGAAGGAGAGCAGCGAACAAAGAACAAAGAAATGTACAGCACAGGAACAGGCCCTTCGGCCCTCCAAGCCCGTGCCGACCATGCTGCCCGACTAAACTACAATCTTCTACACTTCCTGGGTCCGTATCCTTCTATTCCCATCCTATTCATATATTTGTCAAGATGCCCCTTAAATGTCACTATCGTCCCTGCTTCCACCACCTCCTCCGGCAGCGAGTTCCAGGCACCCACTACCCTCTGCGTAAAAAACATCTACTCTAAACCTTGCCCCTCTCACCTTAAACCTATGCCCCCTAGTAATTGACCCCTCTACCCTGGGGAAAAGCCTCTGACTATCCACTCTGTCTATGCCCCTCATAATTTTGTATACCTCTATCAGGTCTCCCCTCAACCTCCTTCGTTCCAGTGAGAACAAACCGAGTTTATTCAACCGCTCCTCATAGCTAATGCCCTGCATACCAGGCAACATTCTGGTAAATCTCTTCTGCACCCTCTCTAAAGCCTCCACATCCTTCTGGTAGTGTGGCGACCAGAATTGAACACTATACTCCAAGTGTGGCCTAACTAAGGTTCTATACAGCTGCAACATGACTTGCCAATTCTTATACTCAATGCCCCGGCCAATGAAGGCAAGCATGCCGGATGCCTTCTTGACTACCTTCTCCACCTGTGTTGCCCCTTTCAATGACCTGTGGACCTGTACTCCTAGATCTCTTTGACTTTCAATACTCTTGAAGGTTCTACCATTCACTGTATATTCCCTACCTGCATTAGACCTTCCAAAATGCATTACCTCACATTTGTCCGGATTAAACTCCATCTGCCATCTCTCCGCCCAAGTCTCCAAACAATCTAAATCCTGCTGTATCCTCCGACAGTCCTCATCGCTATCCGCAATTCCACCAACCTTTGTGTCGTCTGCAAACTTACTAATCAGACCAGTTACATTTTCCTCCAAATCATTTATATATACTACAAAGAGCAGAGGTCCCAGCACTGATCCCTGTGGAACACCACTGGTCACAGCCCTCCAATGAGAAAAGCATCCTTCCATTGCTACTCTCTGCCTTCTATGGCCTAGCCAGTTCTGTATCCACCTTGCCAGCTCACCCCTGATCCCGTGTGACTTCACCTTTTGTACTAGTCTACCATGAGGGATCTTGTCAAAGGCCTTACTGAAGTCCATATAGACAACATCCACTGCCCTACCTGCATCAATCATCTTAGTGACCTCCTCGAAAAACTCTATCAAGTTAGTGAGACACGACCTCCCCTTCACAAAACCGTGCTGCCTCTCACTAATACGTCCATTTGCTTCCAAATGGGAGTAGATCCTGTCTCGAAGAATTCTCTCCAGTAATTTCCCTACCACAAAGTAAGGCTCACCAGCCTGTAGTTCCCGGGATTATCCTTGCTACCCTTCTTAAACAGAGGAACAACATTGGCTATTCTCCAGTCCTCCGGGACATCCCCTGAAGACAGTGAGGATCCAAAGATTTCTGTCAAGGCCTTAGCAATTTCCTCTCCAGCCTCCTTCAGTATTCTGGCGTAAATCCCATCAGGCCCCGGGGACTTATCTACCTTAATATTTTTTAAGACACCCAACACCTCGTCTTTTTGGATCTCAATGTGACCCAGGCTATCTACACACCCTTCTCCAGACTCAACATCTACCAATTTCTTCTCTTTGGTGAATACTGATGCAAAGTATTCATTTAGTACCTCGCCCATTTCCTCTGGCTCCACACATAGATTCCCTTGCCTATCCTTCAGTGGGCCAACCCTTTCCCTGGCTACCCTCTTGCTTTTTATGTACGTGTAAAAAGCCTTGGGATTTTCCTTAACCCTATTTGCCAATGACTTTTCGTGACCCCTTCTAGCCCTCCTGACTCCTTGCTTAAGTTCCTTCCTACTTTCCTTATATTCCACGCAGGCTTCGTCTGTTCCCAGCCATTTAGCCCTGACAAATGCCTCCTTTTTCTTTTTGACGAGGCCTACAATATCTCTCGTCATCCAAGGTTCCCGAAAATTGCCGTATTTATCCTTCTTTCTCACAGGAACATGCCGGTCCTGAATTCCTTTCAACTGCCACTTGAAAGCCTCCCACATGTCAGATGTTGATTTGCCTTCAAACATCCTCCCCCAATCTATGTTCTTCAGTTCCCGCCTAATATTGTTATAATTAGCCTTCCCCCAATTTAGCACATTCATCCTAGGACCACTCTTATCCTTGTCCACCAGTACTTTAAAACTTACTGAATTGTGGTCACTGTTACCGAAATGCTCCCCTACTGAATCATCTACCACCTGGCCGGGCTCATTCCCCAATACCAGGTCCAGTACCGCCCCTTCCCTAGTTGGACTGTCTACATATTGTTTTAAGAAGCCCTCTTGGATGCTCCTTTCAAACTCCGCCCCGTCTAAGCCCCTGGCACTAAGTGAGTCCCAGTCAATATTGGGGAAGTTGAAGTCTCCCATCACCACAAGCCTGTTGTTTTTACTCTTTTCCAAAATCTGTCTACCTATCTGCTCCTCTATCTCCCGCTGGCTGTTGGGAGGCCTGTAGTAAACCCCCAACATTGTGACTGCACCCTTCTTATTCCTGATCTCTACCCATATAGCCTCACTGCCCTCTGAGGTGTCCTCTCGCAGTACAGCTGTGATATTCTCCCGAACCAGTAGCGCAACTCCGCCTCCCCTTTTACATCCCCCTCTATCCCGCCTGAAACATCTAAATCCTGGAACGTTTAGCTGCCAATCCTGCCCTTCCCTCAACCAGGTCTCTGTAATGGCAACAACATCATAGTTCCAAGTACTAATCCAAGCTCTAAGTTCATCTGCCTTACCCGTAATACTTCTTGCATTAAAACATATGCACTTCAGGCTACCAGACCCGCTGTGTTCAGCAACTTCTCCCTGTCTGCTCTGCCTCAGAGCCACACTGTCCCTATTCCCTAGTTCTCCCTCAATGCTCTCACCTTCTGACCTATTGCTCCCGTGCCCACCCCCCTGCCATACTAGTTTAAACCCTCCCGTGTGACACTAGCAAACCTCGCGGCCAGGATATTTATGCCTCTCCGGTTTAGATGCAACCCGTGCTCCTTATACAGGTCACACCTGCCCCGGAAGAGCTCCCAGTGGTCCAGATAATGGAAACCCTCCCTCCTACACCAGCTGTTTAGCCACGTGTTTAGCTGCTCTATCTTCCTATTTCTAGCCTCACTGGCACGTGGCACAGGGAGTAATCCCGAGATTACAACCCTCGAGGTCCTGTCTTTTAACTTTCTGCCTAGCTCCCTGAACTCCTGCTGCAGGACCTCATGCCCCTTCCTGCCTATGTCGTTAGTACCAATATGTACAACGACCTCTGCCAGTTTGCCCTCCCCCTTCAGGATGCCCTCTACCCGTTCGGAGACATCCTGGACCCTGGCACCAGGGAGGCAACATACCATCCTGGAGTCTCTTTCACGTCCACAGAAGCGCCTATCTGTGCCCCTGACTATAGAGTCCCCTATTACTATTACTCTTCTGCGCTTTGACCCTCCCTTCTGAACATCAGAGCCAGCCGTGGTGCCACTGCTCTGGCTACTGCTGTTTTCCCCTGATAGGCTATCCCCCCCGACAGCATCCAAAGTGGTATATCTGTTCGAGAGGGGGACAACCACAGGGGATTCCTGCACTGACTGCCTGCCCTTTCTGGTGGTCACCCATTTCTCTGCCTGCACCTTGGGTGTGACCACATTTACATAACTGCGATCTATGACGCTTTCCGCCACCTGCATGCTCCTAAGTGCATCCAATTGCTGCTCCAACCGAACCATGCGGTCTGTGAGGAGCTCCAGTTGGGTGCACTTTCTGCAGATGAAGCCATCCGGGACGCTGGAAGCCTCCCGGACCTGCCACATCTCACAGTCAGAGCACAACACCCCTCTAACTGACATTGCGTCAATTAATTAAAATTAAAATTGTTTTTTTTTTTTTTTGAATATATATATTTTTTTAAATTTCAAAGTTACTGTTAACTATCTGTTTCCTAGCACTAGATTTCTAATAGAAATGCGAAAGCTAAATATAGTACTCTCCGATCTCTGGCTTAGATATCCCTCTAAATTATAATTAAGTAATTATGTTTAATTAGTTACCAATGCTCAATTTTTTTAAATTTAGTGTAGAATCGCAACCAGCCACTCAGGCCACAGCTTTTCTGTGATGTCACTTCAGTTTCCCCCCGACACACACACAATTTGAAAAAGGTACAACAGTAAAAATGAGTAAAAATCACTTACTTACCTTCTTAGTGTTAATAATAAAATATGGTACTTACCTCACACCAATGGGTCTTATTATTAGGTTAGAGGAGGAGGGCGGGTGGGAGACACTACACGTGTAGTGTCTCGGGTTTCCTCTCCACCAGAATTTATTGGTGAGGGTCTTCCCAGAAGTCCGCGGGTCGAACTTCCTGTTCCCGCCTTAAATACTAAAATATTAAAAAAAACAGAAAAGAGGGACCGAAAACGGGACCAGGTAAGTGTTTTTAAAGGACAGACTTACCTCCCAGCAATCACTTCCGCACTGCCCCCGCTGAAATTGACTCACCAGCTCTTCTCCCACCGAAATCGACTGGCCTGCCCCTGCAAAGACAAGTGTTTCTAAAGGACAGACTTACCTCCCAGCAATCACTTCCGCACTGCCCCCGCTGAAATTGACTCACCAGCTCTTCTCCCGCCGAAATCGACTGGCCTGCCCCTGCAAAGACAAGTGTTTTTAAAGGACAGACTTACCTCCCAGCAATCACTTCCGCACTGCCCCCGCTGAAATTGACTCACCAGCTCTTCTCCCACCGAAATCGACTGGCCTGCCCCTGCAAAGACAAGTGTTTCTAAAGGACTTGGCACGGGCTTGGAGGGCCGAAGGGCCTGTTCCTGTGCTGTACATTTCTTTGTTCTTTGTTCTTTGACAGACTTACCTCCCAGCAATCACTTCCGCACTGCCCCCGCTGAAATTGACTCACCAGCTCTTCTCCCGAAGGTTTACCCGGCTGATTCCAGGGTTGGCGGGACTGTCAAATGAGGAGAGACTAAGTTGGTTAGGATTATAATCATTAGAGTTTATAAGAGTGAGAGGGGATCTCACAGAAACTTACAAAATTCTAACAGGATTAGACAGGGTAGATTCAAAAAGAATGTTCCCGATGGTGGGGGGAGTCCAGAACTAGGGGTCATAGTTTTAGGACTGAGGTGAGGGGAAATTTCTTCACCCAGAGAGCGGGGAATCTGTGGAATTCACTCCCACAGAAAGTAGTTGAGGCCAAAACATTGTGTAATTTCAAGAAGGAATTAGATATAGCTCCTGGGGCTAAAGGGATCCAGGGATATGGGGGGAAGGCGGGATCAGGGTATTGAACTTGATGATCAGCCATGATCATAACGAATGGTGGAGCAGGCTCGAAGGGCCAAATGGCCTCCTCCTGCCCTATTTTCAATGTTTCTCTGTATGTTTTCCAGTGAGACATTTGGGGTGAACATGTGGGGAAGGAAAGGAGGCTGGGTTCTTAGCCTTCGGCACATCAGAATTTTGTATGGGGCGAAACTACTGCAACGGTGGAGAGTGATAACTGAGCACTGTATCTCAATGCCGTCATTCAGTACGTACGTACATCCCCTCTCTGTTAGACTGAGGCTGCATTTGATTTGATTTGGATTTATTGTCCCGTGTACCGAGGTACAGTGAAAAGTATTGTTCTGCGTACAGTCCAGGCAGATACATGAAAAACCGCGGATATAGGATAAATACACAATGTAAATACATAGACACCAGCAAAGTGGCGACGTGGACAAATCCACCTGATACTGTTGAGGGTTGGAAACGCACATCGGCAAATTGTGTCCCACTGATGTTTAAGCTCGTAAGACCACTGGCTTTCTCGCTGTATTCGTAAACCATGTTCTTTTGTGCGTGGAATCTGGCACACCACCCTGCCAGTCGGCTATAATTCAAACTGCATCTGCAGCTTTTGGGACACTGTCTGTGTGGAGTCTGCATGTTCTCCCCGTGTCTGCGTGGGTTTCCTCCGGGCGCTCCGGTTTCCTCCCACAATTCCCGAAAGACGTGCTGTTGGGTGAAATGGACATTCTGAATTCTCCCTCCATGTACCCGAACAGGCGCCGGAATGTGGCAACTAGGAGATTTTCACAGTAACTTCATTGTGTCAATAATAGAGATGATTATTTATTAGTGTTCCATGCTCCCAATTTCCAGCAAGACGGGAGATGACTGAGTCCTTTCCTTCATCCTCTTTCTGACTGCGCTGATTAAATTTCACCCTCTCAACCACAGTGTGAAGAATGAGTCAAAGGTTCCGATCATATCCTTGGAGGAGGCTGTCTCTTCGTTTATCCCCTGGTAGGCCAGCACAAATCCTCCACGCCCCCACAAGTGTGTAACAAGTGCTGATTTGGCCTCTGTGCTCTTTACTCACAAGACCGGAGACATTGCAGTTCCAGGTAAAACGTCTTTGCCAATTTTGCCATTTCTCAGCCTGTTTTGGGCTCTCTATAGTTTGAAATGGTTGTGGGGGGGGGGGTGGCAGCACGGTGGTGCAGTGGTTAGCACTGCTGCTTGGCCCCGCGCCGAGGTCCCAGGTTCGATCCCGGCTCTGGGTCACTGTCCGTGTGGAGTTTGCACATTCTCCCTGTGTTTCTGTGGGTTTCGCCCCCACAACCCAAAGTTTTGCAGGGTAGGTGGATTGGCCGCGCTAAATTGCCCCTTAATTGGGAAAAATGAATTGGCTACTCTAAATTTATTTTTAAAAACTGATTGTGGGAGGGGTAAAGTTTAAGCTATTTCTTACCCCGAGTTGAGGTTCCCTATTCCTGTTGCCGCTTGTCCAATCACTGGGCTGTCCTCGTGTTTGTTCTCTCTCAGACGTGGTTGCTAAGTTGGCCTCAAAAGTCCTTCCACCCACTGAGCTACGTTGCCGGGATTAACGGGAGGTTTTTCCCGCCTGTTTCTCTGTGGGCGTGGTCACTGCTGCCCCCACCTGCTGCTGTGGAACAAAAACAGAGAATACCGGACAACCTCAGCAGGTCTGACAGCATCCGTGGAGAGAGAAGGGAGCTGACGTTTTGAGCCTTGATGACTCTTTGTCAAAGCTAACGTTTTGAGTCACCCAGACCTGAAACGTGAGCCCCTGGCCCCTCTCCAGCTGTCAGACCTGCTGTGATTGTCCAGCGTTTTCTGTTTGTGGTTCAGACTCCAGCATCCGCAGTAACTTGCTTTGATCTGTTGCTGTGCGTTTGCCCCAGGATTCCTTGGTTTTTACTCTAGAAGAGATCTTGCTGGAGGCAATGGTCTTTCATTCAAGATACCTTTGTTTGTATCACAACTATTCACAAGGTGAGAGAACAGCAGGACATGGCTACAGCTCCTCGCTAAATTGCTTCTTGCTTATCATCTCTGTGAGTGATATAGGCACACGTGCTCCATTTCTACCATTAGACTTAACCCTCTACACCTTGTACCCTCGCTCAGTCATGCACACACAGACTTAAGGGTATTTTTATAACTTTTATTGTTTGGTGACAACTGTTTTTTGGTGAATCAGCTTGTTCATCGATTGACTGCAACACAATGAGACTTCAAATGACTGGTTTGCCCAACAATAGAAGTTAAAATTTCCACAGTCAGATACATCACCTCACTCTGATGTTTGCTCCGAGTGCAGCAACCTATAATTCTTAAATAAATGGTTGTCCCGGGTTGTCCCAGCAGTATTTAATTCCCACTTCACATTGAACATAACCAGGAAGACGCTGTCTGAAAGGGCGGTGCACTTGGCATATTGAGCACAATTCTGGTCGCCACACTACCAGAAGGATGTGGAGACTTTGAAGCGGGTGCAGAGGAGGTTTATCAGGATGTCGCCTGGTCTGGGGGGTGTTAGCTATGCGCAGAGGCTGAATAGACTCGGACTGTTTTCAGTGGAATGACGGAGGTTGAGGGGCGACCTGTAGAGGTCTACAAGATTATGAGGGGCATGGATAGAGTGGATGGGCTGGCACTCTTTCCCAGGGTGGAGGGGTCAGTCACCAGGGGGCATAGGTTGAAGGTCCGTGGGGCAAAGTTTAGAGCAGATGTGCGAGGCAGGTGTTTTACACAGAGGGTGGCGAGTGCCTGGAATGCGTTGCCAGAGGAGGTTGTGGAAGCAGATACATTAACGGTGTTCAAAAGGCATCTTGACAAACACATGGACAGGATGGGTATAGAGGGATAGGGCACAAGGAAAGGCTGGTATCATGAGCGGTACAGGCTTGGAGGGCCGAAGGGCCTGTGCTGTATTGTTCTTTGTTAACTTACAAAAAGGAATTGCATAAATACTGCAACAGGAAAATAGGAAAGAGCAGGTGAGTGGGATTAATTAATAAGCTCATTTAAAGAGCCGGTACTGACGTGGCAGGCTGAATAATCTCCCTATGATCCTGAATAAAAGGCCCATTACTGGGGGGGGGGGGGTGGAATTCTCTGACCGTTCTCTCCAGTGGGACCTTCTGGTCCTGTTGATGGGGGACCCCTGCCACGGATTTTCCAGTGGTGGGGTGGATTCAAGAGGAGATCCCATTGACAATGGTGGGGGGGCTAAAGGTCCAGCCTCCGGCCACCACTTTTGCCGAGAAAAATGCTGCCGGGGTGAGGGGGGTGGGTACAGACCCCTCCAAACCCCCCACCCCTCCCTCCCAGTGTGTTTTTGCCACAATTTCTTTTTGACGTATTTTGGTCCCACGGACACAGTTTGGGGAAAGCAGGATCATAGATTAATGGGACAGAGGAATCCCTTCCCAGAACTCCCACATCTTGGTAACTGGAATCTCAGCAAGTTCCCAATGGACTAATTTTGGAACATTTTCTCCCAGTTCGGATAGCAACCTGTGAAACGGTTTAATTGCAACTTTCTTGTGTGTTGGTGTTCGTTTGATGTTTCTGACCCACAATTTGCCGTTTTACTGCAGGGGCTCTGTAACAGAGTGACTCTGGTGTTTATCACACGCCTTCAAGTAAAACCGGCAGCTTTATACCTTCACGTCTTGTGTACTCATTCAATATGTGTCAATGTTCACCTCACCGCTCAGAATGTGTTAATTGGCGCAGTGTAATTAAAACTGACACATACGGATTGTGGAACTCCACACTCGGAGTGCTGCACCAGCGCAGAGTCCAATGGAGGATGATCAACCCATTGGGCAGCTCGGCACCCCCCCTGTGACCATAGAAAGCACAACACAAAGATTCAACCCCCCCTTCCAGTGCTTGCCCATTAACTGGAGCCATTGCTCGAATCCCACGCTCCTGATCTTTCCTAATCCCTTTCTATTCTTTTAAATTTCCAGTTGCCATAAATAATAAAAAGCATTCCATGTTGTAATCACCAAAGCCTCGGGGCGGGATTCTCCCTTCCGGGGACTAAGTCCCCACGCCGGCGGAAAAACCGGCGCCAACCCCTCCGGTGTCAACGGCCCCCGAAAGTGAGGAATTGTCTCGCCGCTCCAGCCGGGCAATATGGAGGAGCCCTTACTGGGGCCCAGCGTGGAGGAAAGAACTCCCTCCACGGAACAAGCCCGCTCGCAGTTCGGTGGGCCCTGATCGCGGGCCAGGCCACCGTGGGGGGGGGCATCCCCCCCACCCCCCGAGGACCGTCCCCGCATACTCACCCGCCAGGTCCCGCCGGTGCGTGAGGTGAGTAATTCACGGGACTGGCGAGAAATTGACGGCCATCGGGGCCCGGAGAATCGCCGGGGGGGGGGGGGAGGGGGGCGCTGTCAATGGCCCACGACCGGCGTGGTGGGAATCCCGCCACCGCACGAAAAACGGCGCCGGAGAATATGGCAGCTGGCGTCGGGGCTGGATTCGTGCCCCCCCTGGGGATTCCCTGACCCGGCGGGGGGGTCGGAGAATCCCAGCCTCCACGTTTCCCTCCTGGACCCAAGTTTCACCCGCTTGGTAGAAACTCTAATCCAGACGTTTGTCACCTTGCGGCGTTACTCTGCAATCTTCCTGCTCCCAGAGTCTGTGAGCTCTCACCAGCTGGATGATGCCTCTTTCTATCTTTACCTTTCAGTCCAGGCCAGGCTCTTTCTCACCTCTCCCTCTGCAGAAAACTTATCAGAATCCCCCAACCCACCCAATCTCCGAGATCTCATTCAGTCTCTAGGTCTCCGTCCTCAAATCCTTATCAGAGCTGCTCACTTCCCGTCCACTTTCAGCCGCCATTGGCAGCGATCCTTCATTTTCCCAGCGCCATTCTGTCACCTCATTGTAGTACTGAGGGAGGGAACGCAAACAATTCCATTGCCACTATTTGAAGAAGAGCAGGGGGATCTGGTCATGATCACATTGCTCTCTGTGGAAGCTTGCTGTGCGTGAAGGAGTTCCTGTGTTTCTCACATGACACCAGGGACCACACTTCAAAACCACTTCACTGAGTGTCACCTTCACTGGGACAACCTGTGGTCATGAAAGGCACTTTTTAATTCCAGCCTGCCAGAGAAACATAGAAAATAGGAGCAGGAGGAGGCCATTCGGCCCTTCAAGCCCCCTCCGCCATTCATTATGATCATGGCCGATCATCAAGTTCAATACCCTGATCCCGCCTTCCCCGCCATATCCCTCAATCCCTTTAGACCAAAGAACTAGATCTAATTCCTTCTTGAAATTACACAATGTTTCGGCATCAACTACTTTCTGTGGGAGTGAATTCCACAGATTCACCGCTCTCTGGGTGAAGACATTTCTCCTCACCTCAGACCTAAAAGGTTTATCCCTTATCCTCAAACTATGACCCCTGGTTCTGGACACACCCACTATCGGGAACATCCTTCCTGCATCTACCCTGTCCAGTCCTGCTAGAATTTCATAGGTTTCTATGAGATCCACTCTCATCCTTCTGAACTCCAGCGAATACAATCCTGACCAATCTAATCTCTCCTCGTACGTCAGTCCTGCCATCCCAGGAATCAGTCTGGTAAACCTTCGTTGCACTCCCTCTCTAGCTGGAACATCCTTCCTCGGATAAGGATACCAAAACTGCCCACAATACTCCAATGCTGTGCATATGTCCACTCACTCAGCCTGTCCAAATCCCGCTGAAGCATCTCTGTATCCTCCTCACAGCTCACCGTCCCACCCAACTTTGTATCATCCGCAAATTTGGAGATAATACATTTAATCCCTCGTTCAAATCATTAATGGATAATGTGAACAGTTGGGGTCGGAGCACAGATCCCTGCGATACCCCACTCGTCACTGTCTGCCAATCAGAAAAAGAGCCATTGATTCCAACTTTTTTGCTTCCTGTCTGCTAACCAGCTTTCTATCCATCTCAAGACCCGACCCGTAATCCCAGGTGCTTTAACTTTACATAGTAATCTGCTGTGTGAGACCTTGTCGAAGGCCTTCTGAAAGTCTAAATAAACCACATCCACCGGTTCTCTCTGGTCAACTCTACTAGTTACATCTTCAAAGAATTCCAGTAGATTTGTCAAGCATGATTTCCCTTTCGTAAATCCACGCTGACTTTGTCTGATTACACCACTGCTTTCCAAATGCTGTGCTATGAAATCCTTGATTTTTTTTTTTCTTTTTATAACTTTAGAGTTCCCAATTCATTTTTTCCAATTAAGGGGCAATTTAGCGTGTTCAATCCACCTACCCTGCACATCTTTGGGTTGTGGGGGCGAAACCCACGCAAACACGGGGAGAATGTGCAAACTCCACACGGACAGTGACCCAGAGCCGGGATCGAACCCAGGACCTCGGCGCCGTGAGGCAGCAGTGCAAACCACTGCGCCACCGTGCTGCCCATGAAATCCTTGATAATGGACTCCAGCAACTTCCCTACTACCGACGTTAGGCTCACTGGTCTATAGTTCCCTGCTTTCTCTCTACGTCCCTTTTTGAATAGCGGGGTTACATCCACCACCCTCCAATCTGTAGGAACCATTCCAGAGTCCAACGAATTTTGGAAAATGACCACCAATGGATCTATTCATCTGCATCATGGAGCAGTGCCCAACAGCAGCCAGCACCTTCAGGGCAAGAAAATGATTTGAGGAAGGTCAGCTGTAGAAAGATCATCCTTTGTCTTTCTGCAGATGTCTTCCTGGATTATCCCTTGTTTTGACCAGTCCCTTCACATACCTTGCTTCAATGCCCTGATAATATGCAATTGGTGTTGTGCCTGAAACACGTTTGAAACATCAATGTCCGATTCTCTGAGCCTCCGTGCCAAAATCGCGATCGGCGCGAGGGCGGAGGGTGGGCGTTAGACCCGAAATCCGGTCCGACGCCGCTCCCGCGATACTCCGGTCCCCATGGCTGCATCAATCGCTCCAATGCAATTATTTTAGATTCTTTGTTCCATCTGAACAGCCTTTCAGTATGTTCAATGCGGCCGCCCCCCGGCGATTCTCCGACCCGGCGGGGGTCAGAGAATCCCGCCCAGGTTCCTGTAGATAAAATTCAGACTGACTCTCGGGTGTAATACTGAGGGGATACTGCATCTTTGCAGGTGCTGTTTTGCAGACGAGGTGTTAAAAGACCTGGCCTCTTCTGTCCTATCGGGTGGATGCTGAAGATTTAACGACTATTTGGAAGAAGTGCCAGCGAATTCTCTCTGGACTATATTTATCCCTCAAGCAACAGCCAGGAAAAGCAAATATCGGGGTCATTATCAGATTGACGTTGTGGGAGCTCCATGTGTGCAAACTGGCTGCTGCTTTCCCTATACGACAACAGCGACGCCACTCCTCCCAGTTTAATGTGCTTGGAGCTCGGACGGTAAAGAAAGCTCAATGTAAATAAAAGTCTTCCTTTTTCTTTTTGTTTCTGTTGTAATAAAACAGACCTTGGGAGCCGAGGTAGTCCATTCTTCCCATCGAGTCTGCTCCACCACTCAATGAGAAAGGGATTTGAAATTTGCAGGCACCTGCTGGCGGTTAAATATCTTCTATATTTTGGAACAACCATGTGGCACACTGGCGGTTCAAGTTTCACCATTTTGAGTTCTGAGATGTGGACAATTGCCATGTTCCTGCTCTATCATACTCACGTTCAGATTAAATCTCTTCCGCGTAATTGCTGTCTACAATTTACCGGATCCAGAAATGGAAGTGAGATGTAAACCAGTAACTCATTTTGAACCCACATGATTGTCCTGATTGGAGATGGCCAGGAGGATATCGGAGCTCCAGGCTGCACCGGCAAAGCATGTAGCCAATCAGGGCTGAATACTTATCAGATTAAGAAGTTACATTGCAAAAGGACGACTCTAATTAAACATCATTGACAGATTAACACCAGGGAACATTGATGGGTGGAGCAGGTAACCTGCTTAAATCCGTTTTCTTATAATTGATTTGAGAAATTAAATGTGAAACTTTTGACTGGGTTTTGTTTTAGCAACAGGTCAACTTCCTCTCTGTCATTGGCCTTGTTCCTGGATTTCTTTGCCCACACCAGCTTTGTTTGCCTGAGTTTTACTCAAACACTTGCTTTTCGTGTCTGGGGCGATTCCCCGGCCGCCTCGCACCCAGCGCAAAGCTGCTGTGTCGGGAGGATTACTGGAGAGGCTCGAAACGGGATCTGCGGCGGGCGCCACTCTGTGCTGCTGCTCCTAACGTAACCTGGCCCTCGCTGGACAAGCGCCAGATTCGGATATTCAAATCCTAATTTTAATATGCCAGGACTGTTGAAGCCAGATTCTCCTGGCTCCCAATATTCTCTCGCCAGCTGGAACAACATGAAGCCGGCGGGAATCACCACTGGTCTCCACCACCGGAGACAAGACGTGATGACCATGTCAGGGAGCGTTGAGGACGTTGTAGCCAGGTAGGCACTGCGAAGGGGCAGGGAGGGAGGGGGATTGATGCCAATGAGGATGGTTGGGGGAAGGGGGGCACTGAAACTCCGAAGCCAGCGATGGTGGTGAGCCGCCGCCTTGAACGGCTGCAGTCTGTGTGGTGTAGGTACACCCACAGTGCAGTTAGGGAGGGAGTTCCAGGATTTTGACCCAGCGACAATGAAGGAACGGCCAATATATTTCCAAGTCACAGTGATGAGTAGCTTGCAGGGGAACTTCCAGGTGGACAGCACCTTCTCCTTTCATTTGCCAGTACTTCCCTGCATATAACACACATGGGTTTTGCATCCTTATTTGCATTGGCACAATTGACAAAACCATACCTCAAGAAATCATCTTTCTACTGCTTTGTTCCCTTCTTCTTTGTAGACTGTTAACCAGAGGCCTGGGAGCTGTGTGCGGAGATAACACTAGCACTGCTCTGTCCTGTCGTGGACTCTCAAGGTCAGCTCTCTCTCACTCCAGCAGATTCAATCGTGATATCCTGGCCAGTTGCCACACTGCCTATTTGTGTCTCTGGCCGTCTCTTACTTGTAAGAAACCAATCCATCGTCACAGTCCCTTTGCGTTGCTTGCAGCAGCTAGAAATTGGAAGAAGCCGGAAGGCTGCATTTCCTTTTTATTTAAAATGTGGCCGCGACTGCCATTGTCAATAAACATGCGGGTAGTGGCCTCTGACCACTTCCCCAGCAATCGGGACCAGCGCGGGAACGCCGTGACCAAACGCTCCGTGACCGGGCCGGCGCCAACCCGCGGTCCCTGTTCTGGGTGATGGTAGTTGTGGTTTGGCAGGTGCTGTCCGAGAAGCCATGGTAGGTCCTGCAGTGAACCTTGCAGGTGTTACACATCGCTGCGACTGTGCGCCAGCGGTGGAGGGAGTGGGTGTTTAAGGTGGTGGATGGGTGCCAGTCAAGTGGGGCAGCTTCATCCTGGGTGGCTCAGAAATATCCTGTGCTCCGTAAACATGTTCGCGGAACATGAAGATCAGTTTTATTATGCCTGCTTCCTGGGATTATTCCCCGGGACTGTTTACGTTGAAAGATATTACAAAGAGAGTGCAGAGCAGAACGGGTATTTGTTCAGCTGGCCAGAAAATATCCTGAAATTATTGATCTATTTTTAATCAGGCTGTGATTATCTCGAGTGAGAATGGAACAGCTGGAAAACATCTTGTTGAATAAAGTAATTTGTGTCTTGGAACAGCTTGCGATAAGACTTTCTAAAAATGGCCAGCTCATCTCATTCTTCACCAATCAGTATCTCAACAAACAGGAGAGGCTGGAATATTCTGCATATCAGTCAAGAGAGTAGCAACGTGTTAGCGTGTCGCCACGGTTAAGCTGTTGTTTTTCTTTCCAATGCTGGCCACAGCCACACAGATACAATCACCAATTTTGTTTCCGATTTACACCCTCCTATTTTATTCACTATCCCTGCTCCTCTTCCAGTAGTTACAGTCACAGAAAATTTATATTGTGTAATTATATCGAGGGTGATATGAACACATACATTAGCTCTGCCTTCAGGCACAGGTAACCTCCCAGATATGATGGGGAACCCAGGGTCTAGTGAGAGGGTGGAATTGAAGGAGATCAGTATTAATAAGGAAATGGTGCTGGGGACATGATTGGGGTTTAAGGCTGACAATTCACCAGGGCCTGAAACCAAAGAGGAAATGCTGGAAAATCTCAGCAGGTCTGGCAGCATCTGGAGGGAGAGAAAAGAGCGAACGTTTCGAGTCCGATGACTCTTTGTCAAAGCGGGTCCTCTTTACCAGGGCCTGTTAATCTACACCCCAGGACGTGGCCCTGGAAATATTGGATGCTTTGGTGATCACCTTCCCAAATTCTATAGTCTCTGGAGCAGTTGAACAGATTGGAGGGTGGCAAATGTAACCCCGCCATTTAAAAAGGGAGGGGGAGAGAAAAGGGGGAATGACAGAGCAGTTAGCCTGACATCAGTAGTGGGGAAGATGCTCGAGTCTATTATAAAATACATGGGGAGGGATTCACCGTTGGCTGACGGCAAATTCAGGAAAGGCGATTGGACGGAGAATAGATTGAAGGCAAATCACAATTCTCTGTCACCTCGACGGTGACGCCAATGCCTTTCACTCCGCACGTACAGGAAACACCATTTGCATGTCATTAGCGGGCTCGACCCGGTATTTTTCGAGGCCTCCACTCTTCTCCGCCTCCGGTGGGCCGCGTTCCCGACGGCGTGGTTCAGTTGTGCTTTTGGGCGGCACGGTAGCACAGTGGTTAGCACTATTGTTCCACAGCACCAGGTTCGATTCCCGGCTTGGGTCACAGACTGTGCGGAGTCTGCACGTTCTCCCCGTGTCTGCGTGCGTTTCCTCCGGGTGCTCCGGTTTCCTCCCACAAGTTCCGAAAGGCGTGCTGTTAGATAATTTGGACATTCTGAAATCTCCCCCAATGTACCTGAACAGGCGCCGGTGTTATGGATCCGGGTTTACAGAACCCCAAAGTGTTTCATGGAGTTCATCCGACCCACAGCTTTTAATAGATTGTGGTGCGGGAAACACACGGCGTACTCTCCAGGTGTGATACAGCAATGTTTATTCTATGAACTCAAGTTAACCTTTTAAAAACAAATATTGAATATCTTAACACCCATTACTTCAAAGATAACCCCAAAAGACTACAACACTAAATAATCCTTCAAACTGTTCCTTTAAACATCCAAAAGACTTCAAACCTTCAAAGATAGGAGCACATTAGGTTACAGTCAATATATTTTTAGTCTTTGGATTGCAGAAATCAACAGACCAGCTGTGTTTCTTCCTGCAGCTCGCAGCAAAACACACAGACACTCCCAGCTGCTCTCTCAAACTGAAACTCAAAAAGCAGAAACGAGCTCAGCTCCCCTCAACCTCTGACATCCCTTCAGTCATATGATCAGCTCCATTTCTTAAAGGTACATTGCTTAAACATCCATTTCTTAAAAGTACTCTCACATGACACCTCCCCCCAAGAAAAAAAAAACCATCAACTTCAAGATGGTTTTATTTTTCAGCTTTGCACCATCAATTAAGAAATGCACACAGTAAAAACACTTTACTGGTTCAAATAAACAACACACGCAAACAGGTATAATAATATAGTCCTTTTTTTTTCGTTCTTCTTCCTCCAACCGAAATCCTTCTCGATTGACAGTCTCTTTGAACAAGAAGGTCTCTGCACAATCCATCCATTCCTCTACGCCTCGGCATTTCTCTTTAAAGTCAGATACTTCAGTTCAATCTGATCACAGAGTCCCTTGCAATTCTCCAATACAGGAGCATCGGTTACCACAGCTTTCAGGCAGTCAGATGCCTGTTGAAAGTCCGTTGTCCTTTTAGATTTTTGACGTTTCATCAGCATGTCCATCAGTGGAGCAACCACGCTACAAATCTTTTGCACAAATGTTCGATCAAATCCACTCATGCCAAGAAATCGCATTATTTCCCTTCGTCTTGAATGTAACGGAACCTCCTCAAGGAAAGTGATTTGGGCGTTTCCAAATTCACTTTTGGCTAGGTTTATCACCAAACCCGCCACCTGAAGTCGATCGAATAACTCCATCAGATGTTTTAAATGTTCTTTCCATGTCTGGCTGAAAACTACCAGATCGTCGATGTATACCGCACAATTGGGTAATCCTGAAACAACTTTGTTAGTTAACCGTTGAATTGTGGCTGGGGCGTTTTTCATGTCAAATGGCATAACTTTGAATTGGTATATACCATCTGGAGTCACAAAAGCTGAAATCTCCTTTGCCCTTTCGGATAAAGGTACCTGCCAATAACCTTTAAGTAAATCCAATTTGGAAATAAAAGCGGATTGTCCCACTTTCTCAATGCAATCCTCCAAACGTGGGATAGGATAAGAGTCCGTTCTTGTAACTGCATTCTATAGTCCACATACAACCATTGGGTACCGTCTGGTTTAGGTACCATCACGATGGGTGAGCTCCATTGGCTGCAACCCACTTCAATTATGCCATTTTTAAGCATACTCTCAATCACTTTGTTAACCTGTGCCAATTTTGTTAACCTGTGCCAACCAGAGGGGCTGGTTTAGCTCACTGGGCTAAATCGCTGGCTTTTAAAGCAGACCAAGGCAGGCCAGCAGCACGGTTCAATTCCCGTACCAGCCTCCCCGAACAGGCGCCGGAATGTGGCGACTAGGGGCTTTTCACAGTAACTTCATTGAAGCCTACTCGTGACAATAAGCGATTTTCATTCATTCATTTCATTTCATTTTAAAGGGTTAAGTCTATATGGATGTTGTTTGATAGGAACAGCATTTCCCACATCTACATAATCTATAGCCATTTTAGTACTTCCCAATTTATCTCGACAAACTTGTTCAAGTGATATCAATAACTCTTTCAGGTCAGTTCGTTTTTCCTCTGGAAGGTAACAACAATTCATCCCAATTTTTAAGAACATCCTCATTTTCCAATTTAATTTGAGGTATGTCAAATTCACAGCCATCGGGATTTGGTTCGTCACCGGGTCACCCGGAGGGAACCCACGCAGACACGGGGAGAACCTTCAAACTCCATAGGGATCAATGTTGGACCCCAGCTGTTCAACGACCTGGATGAGGGAACCAAATGTAACATTTCCAGAATTGTGGGTTGTGAGGAAGATGCAAGGAGGCTTCAAGGTGGTTTAGGCAAGTTGAGCGAGTGAGCAAACTCATGGCAGACGCAGTATAACGTGGCAAAGTGTGAAGTTATACACTTTGGTGTGAAAAGCAGAAAGGAGGATTATTATTTAAATCCTGATATATTCAGAAGTGCGGGGAAAGTCACTTTAGAACAGAGATGAGGAGAAATTTCTTCAGCCAGAGAGTGGTGGGTCTGTGGAATTCATTGCCACAGAGGGCGGTGGAGGCCAGGACGTTGAGTGTCTTTAAGACAGAAGTTGATAAATTCTTGATTTCTCGAGGAATTAAGGGCTATGGAGAGAGAGCGGGTAAATGGAGTTGAAATTAGCCATGATTGAATGGTGGAGTGGGCTCGATGGGCTGAATGGCCTTACTTCCGCTCCTATGTCTTATGGCCTGATGGTCCAACCTTTCTCTTAAATGTTCTATGTATTTACATTGTGTATTTATCGTATGTCCTATGTTTTTTTTCATGTATGGCATGATTTCCCTGGACTGTACGCAGAACAGTTCTTTTTACTGTACCTCCGAACCCGCGGCAATAAAACCAATCCAAATCGTCGTTTGCCGTTCGTCCCCAACGATTGCATTTGTCTGAAGAAATACTGCATGGGTTCGATGCAAACCCGCAATCTTCAGTACCTGCATCGTACGGCTCCAATTTGCCAATGTGGGGCATCTCTGTCAGTGGGTTTGACGCCACCTGAGGCCTAAATAAAGTGGTCTGGTTACTCGGCACTCGGTGCCGATGGCAGCTCTGCTTAACCCTCGTCGCCAGTGTAGAATCCAAGCAGAATGAATGCACGTGGAATGAAAGGCTGGGTGCAACAATGCTGGTTTAGTCTCAATGCACAATAGCTCTCCTCTCCCCAAACGCTCTCCCTCCTCGACCTGCACTCAGATTGGGGTTTTTATACTATTTGGGCTCCCCTCGTTGAAGGAGAATTTCATTTCCGTTACCGGGGACATTCATATCCGTGGAGGTCAGAGGTGCACACGCCGTAACCTCTGTGCAGGTCATAACAGGCAGGATGTGAAGGTATTTGAGAGAGTGTAGAAAAGATTTACTGACTTATTTTCTCCAATTAAGGGGCAATTTAGCGTGGCCAATCCACCTACCCTGCTCATCTTTGGGTTGTGGGGGTGAAACCCACGCAGACACGGGGAGAATGTGCAAACTCCACACGGACAGTGACCCGGAGCCGGGGTCGAACCCGGGTCCTTGGCACAGCGAGGCAGCAGGGCTAACCACTGCACGCTCCGTGTAGAAAAGATTCATGAGAATAGTTCCCAGCGTGCGAAACCTGAGTTAGGTGGCTAGATTAGAGAAGCAGCAGCTGGGCCTCATCTCCTTGGACAACAAAGGTTGAGAAGAGATTTGACAGAAATGTTCAAAATCAAGAGGGATTGCGAGCCAGAGGACACAGATTGGTCAAAAAGATCAAGGCGACACGAGGAAACTAGTTTTCACGCAGTGAGTGGTTGGGATCTGGAATGCGCTGATGGAGAGGGGGGGCGGGGGGGGAGGCAGAATCAGTGCAGACTTTGGAGAGGGTTTTCGGGCTTCAGGGAGGGTGAGGGGGAGTGGGACGAGCTGAATTGCTCTTACAGAGAGATAGCATTGGCTGAATGGCCTCCTAATCGAAACCCAGACATTACACAAAAGCACTTAATAATAATAATCTTTATTATTGTCACAAGTAAAGGGCAGCACGGTGGCACAGTGGATAGCACTGGGACTGCGGCGCTGAGGACCCGGGTTCGATCCCGGCTCTGGGTCACTGTCCGTGTGGAGTTTGCACATTCTCCCCGTGTTTGCGTGGGTCTCACCCCCACAACACAAAGATGTGCTGGCTAGGTGGATTGACCACGTCCAATTGCCCCTTAATTGGAAACAAAATAATAATTGGGTACTCTAAATTTATTTTAAAAAATTATTGTCATAAGTAGGCTTACATTAACACTGTAATGAAGTTACTGTGAAAAGCCCCTAGTCGCCACACTCCGGCGCCTGTTCGGGTACACAGAGGGAGAATTCAGAATGTCCAATTCACCTAACAAGCACGTCTTTCGGGACTTACGGGTGCAAACTCGCACAGACAGTGACCCAAGCCAGGAATCGAACCTGGTGCTGTGTTACCGCTGCTAATTCTAGGACATTCCTCTGCATAACCACTTACCTCTTGAAAATGAATGGGTTAGCAACTCATTAAAGTGGCCACAGGAATGTGGTGCAGAAACATTTCAGAGTTGTTATCACCAATGGTAATCTTGTTGTCTAATAATTGTTCTACCCAGCTGGCACCTTCCCTATGGGGCTTGAACCATCAGAGAGCTGGATTCCGATATTGCCAGTGAGGAGGACCTCCTGCTTCTCATCAAACTGATTTTCACTCCAATTAACAATTTCCCTTCATCCTTTAATAAGTCTTTCATGAGGGACGTTGTCACAGGTTTTCTCAAAGTCATTCCATAGCTGTTCCCTGAATGATGATTTCCACTCTATGAACCAGCTCGATTCACCATTATTAACCTCAGCCTGGCTGATCATCCTCGGTTGTTTCATTTCACAATCAAACTCCCCTCCCCCTCAAATCCATCCAGCCGTGGCCTCAGTGAGGGGCATTCTGGCTGCTGGGTCCCGGGACTGTATGTTTCAGCCTGTTGCTCTATTAATAATGTTGGTGAACCACAAGCCTTTCCCTTATATCGATCAAATGACCGCACAACCAGTTAGTTAGTTCAAAAGATGGTTTATTTACATACACAAGAGTTATGTCGACATGCAAATACAATATCTACTACGAGTTAAACTACATTTATCAGCTACAATGACCTATACTTAACTTCAGGGCGACCGGCACTGTGCAAATGGATAAGGCCTTTATCTGGATTTCACTTGGCTGGTTCGAAGAAAGTGGCTCTGTCTCTGCTAAGCTCAGCCATCAGGTGGTGATCGTTGGTCTTGAACTTGGCTGGCTGTTCCTGCTGCAATTGGGTTGGCACAGGCCGGATCCAAAATAGACAGAACACATGGCTGTGTCCTCTTTTATCCCTCTGGGATTTCACGCTCTTTGGGGCGGTCCTTAACCTTGGACCCAATAGCTCGACAGGGCTCTGATCACTGTCTTCGATTTTGGCCAATAAAGGGGCGGGTGCCTTGGTAGCTGGGCGGGTCCTTAGCGGTCATTGACCTTAGCAGTGGGGCTTTCTGAGTAAGGGGAGTGCCACCAATCAGTCTGTGGCTGTCCCGGTTGCGTGATTGGAGTTCTATTGTCCTGGGAAAATGGGCCATTAAAATGCAAAATAGCGGGGGTTTCGATCAGGTCTGGTTACCTGTGTTTCAGACACACATGGGCTCTGTATCTGTCTGAGTCCTGGGTTGGCCATAATTCCCATGGTCCTTTGCAAGTGGCAATCTTAGATGGCTACAAGCCACACTCCACAACCTTGAGCATAATATTTACTCTCTCTGTCAGTACTGATGGAGCGCTGCATTGTTGGAGGTGCTGGGCAGGATTCTCCACTTGGGAAGCTAAGTGTTGATGCTAGCGCAGGATTCGTGGAACTCGCTCAAAGTAAACTGATTACCATTGTCACTGAAAATCTGATACGGTGTTCCAATTCTTGCAAATATTTTGTCTGGTTGTTCGATGGACTGCTCAGTTGTCGTTGACTTCACGGTCGCGCAGGGCAGCACGGTGGTGCAGTGGTTAGCACTGCTGCCTCACGGCCCTGAGGTCCCGGGTTCGATCCCGGCTCTGGATCACTGTCTGTGTGGAGTTTGCACATTCTCCTCGTGTCTGCGTGGGTTTCGTCCCCACAACGCAAAGATGTGCAGGGTAGGTGGATTGGCCACGCTAAATTGCCCCTTAATTGGGAAAAAGGAATCGAGTACTCTAAATTTAAAAAAGACTTCACGATCGTGACACCCGGCCATTTAGAGGCACATCCACAATTATTAAGAACATGTGACCCTCCACTGGACCACCATAATCGACATGTATTCTCTGCCATGACCGTATCAGTAATTCCCACAATGTAATGGGGGAGTGTTCCTTAGTTTTTCACAAAATTGGCATTATCCAACTTTCTCTTCAATTTAAGCATCTAAATGGCCACCAAAAAATAACTGCGTGCTAGTTCCTTCATCCTCACCACACCAGGATGTCTCGCATGCAATTGGTCAAGGACTCGACTACGAAAGCACGGATTAAAAATCACACGGATTCCCTAGAACAGAACTCCATTCTTCACTGTCAACTCAGGGCTTCATGTGATGTCGGGCTTGAGGTCTGGACATTTCCTGTGAATATCTGACAGCGTTCCTTCTTGCACCAAGTCCATCAACTTTCCCAACACTGGATTGGGTCTTGTGTGTCTTTGAACTTGAGAAGAAGTCACAGGTAGACTCTTCACAAGCGAGAAATACAGGATGTTGATGGAATGTTCTTTAGGTTCATGCTTGATTTGTAAAGGCAGACGTGATAAAGCGTCAGTATTTGCATGTTGCCCTGACATGCGGTATTGGATATCGTAAGTGTGCGCTGACGATATCAATGACCATGTTTGCGCGAATGCTATCGGTCGTTCCTCTCCTAAAGTCATTATGTGCAGGACAACTGCAGCAACCCTGCAGGTCGAGGCATCGCAAGCAAGTTGCACCTTCTGATGGGATTATCACGAACATTATTCTCACCAGTGCCCTGCCTGTTTGGCACACAGCAAAGTGTGTTATGGCTTCAATCTCGTTGCGAAATCCAGCACGCATTGACCATAATCATTGATAAATTACATAAACAACTTTAATAGTGGCACGTTTTGAGGAGGTGGTGCTCAAAGATTGCTGACATTTTCTTTGTCGCTTTATGATGTGAACCATCTTTGTCGATATTATGACCAAGGTAATTAGATGATTGATGCAGGTAAGGCAGTGGATGTTGTCTATATGGACTTCAGTAAGGCCTTTGACAAGGTCCCTCATGGTAGATTAGTACAAAAGGTGAGGTCACACGGGATCAGGGGTGAGCTGGCAAGGTGGATACAGAACTGGCTAGGTCATCGAAGGCAGAGAGTAGCAATGGAAGGATGCTTTTCTAATTGGAGGGCTGTTACCAGTGGTGTTCCACAGGGATCAGTGCTGGGACCTTTGCTGTTTGTAGTATATATAAATGATTTGGAGGAAAATGTAACTGGTCTGATTAGTAAGTTTGCAGACGACACAAAGGTTGGTGGAATTGCGGATAGCGATGAGGACTGTCAGAGGATACGGCAGGATTTAGATTGTTTGGAGACTTGGGCGGAGAGATGGTAGATGGAGTTTAATCCGGACAAATGTGAGGTAATGCATTTTGGAAGGTCTAATGCAGGTAGGGAATATACAGTGAATGGGGTAGAACCCTCAAGAGTATTGAAAGTCAGAGAGATCTAGCAGTACAGGTCCACAGGTCAATGAAAGGGGCAACACAGGTGGAGAAGATAGCCAAGAAGGCATACGTCATGCTTACCTTCATTGGCCGGGGCATTGCATATCAGAATTGGCAAGTCATGTTGCAGCTGTATAGAACCTTAGTGTGGTAGTATGTATTAGGGGTCATGTGGGATTGTGAAGCCGTGATGCTATTGGCTGACAGATCCCGGGTCCTGGTTGGCTGTTGACTCCTGGCTCCGCCCTGAAGGCGGAGTATAAGAACCCGAGCTTCTTCCCGCCGCTCCATTCTGTTGCTGAACTGCTGGGGACAAGTCTCGCTTAATAAAGCCTCATCGACTTCATCTCTACTCGGCTCTCTCGTAAGGTATTGTGCGCTACAATTTATTAAGCGAGCTTAAAGGACTATGGAGCTCCGGATTGCCCCGGAATGCCTGCGGATCAGCCCCCACGCAGCGAACTCGGCAGCAGTTTTTAAACACTGGCAAGCTTGTTTTGAAGGCTACCTCCGAACGGCCCCCGGCCGGACCACAGAAGACCAGAAAATGCAGGTCCTGCACTCGAGGGTAAGCCCGGAAATTTACCCCCTCATAGAAGACGCAGAGGATTTCCCGACGGCGCTCGCAGCACTGAAGAGCATCTACGTTCGCCCCGTGAACCAGGTCTACGCATGCTACCAACTCGCAACGAGACGGCAAAGTCCCGGAGAATCGTTAGAGGAATTCTACGCCGCGCTGCTAATTTTGGGACGGGGCTGCAGCTGCCCGCCGGTGAACGCGATTGAACACACGGACATGCTAATTCGCGATGCATTTGTGGCAGGTATGAACTCTCCCCAAATCCACCAAAGACTTTTAGAAAGAGAGTCGCTAGGACTCTCAGAGGCACGGGCCATTGCAGCTTCCCTAGATGTGGCCTCGCAAAACGCCCGCGCCTACGGACCCGACCGCGCGGCAGCCCCTTGGGCTCCGTGGACCCCCATCGCGACAAACCCACCCCCTCCCTCCCTCACAGGCTTGCGCAGTTAAAGCGCCAGATCATCCCGGGGGGGCCCGCTTCTATTTCTGCGGGCAAGCGAAACACCCCCGGCAGCGCTGCCCGGCCCGCGCTGCTATTTGCAAAAGCTGCGGCAAGAAGGGCCATTACGCGGCAGTGTGCCGGTCCCGGGGGTCATCGCAATCCCTGGAGAAGAACGAGCCCAGCGCATCCCAAACGCTCCCCAACCCCCCCAGCGCCCCATGTGCGACCCGCGGGCGCCGCCATTTTGGGTCCCGGGCACCACGAGGGGAGGATGGGCGCCGCCATCTTGTGACTCCCCAGCCACGTGCGATTCATGGGGGTGGCCATTTTGTCCACCCCCGACCACGTGCGATCCATGGGGGCGGCCATTTTGTCCACCCCCGGCCGCGTGCGATTCATGGGGGCGGCCATCTTGGATGACAACAAATGACCCCAGCATCGACGGCTCCACGGGGTCCGAAGAAGACGCTGAGACACTACGACCACGACTGGCTTCGGTGACGCTAGATCAATCACGGCCCCGGACGCTCCAGACGACGACAACAACGGTGCTGATCAACGGACACGAGACATCATGCCTGATCGACTCCGGGAGCACCGAAAGTTTCATTCACCCCGACACGGTAAGACGCTGTTTTCTGACCATCCATCCAAGTACGCAAAAGATTTCCCTAGCTGCAGGATCCCACTCCGTAGAGATCAAAGGGTTCTGCATCGCGAACCTAACGGTGCAAGGGAAGGAGTTTAAAAACTACAGGCTCTACGTCCTTCCCCAACTCTGCGCGCCCACATTACTGGGATTAGATTTCCAGTGTAACCTGCAGAGCCTAACATTTCAATTCGGTGGCCCAATACCCCCACTCACTATCTGCGGCCTCGCAACTCTCAAGGTTGAACCGCCGTCCTTGTTTGCGAACCTCACCCCGGATTGCAAACCCGTCACCACTAGGAGCAGACGGTACAGCGCCCAGGACCGAATATTTATTCGGTCTGAAGTCCAGCGGTTGCTGAAGGAAGGCATAATCCAGGCCAGCAATAGTCCCTGGAGAGCCCAGGTGGTAGTAGTAAAGACCGGGGAGAAGCAAAGGATGGTCATAGACTATAGCCAGACCATCAACAGGTACACACAGCTAGATGCGTACCCTCTCCCCCGCATATCCGACATGGTAAATCGGATTGCCCAGTATAAGGTTTTCTCCACCGTGGACCTCAAGTCCGCCTACCACCAGCTCCCCATCCGCCCAGGTGACCGCAAGTACACAGCCTTCGAGGTAGACGGGCGTCTATACGACTTCCTAAGGGTCCCATTTGGTGTCACGAACGGGGTCTCGGTCTTCCAACGGGAGATGGACCGAATGGTTGACCAGCACGGGTTGCAGGCCACGTTCCCGTATCTCGACAACGTAACCATCTGCGGCCACGATCAGCAGGACCACGACGCCAACCTCCAAAAATTCCTCCAAACCGCTAACGCCCTGAACCTCACATACAACGAGGAAAAGTGCGTTTTTAGCACAAACCGGCTGGCCATCCTGGGATATGTAGTGCGCAATGGGATAATAGGCCCCGACCCCGAACGCATGCGCCCCCTCATGGAATTTCCCCTCCCCCACTGTTTCAAAGCCCTGAAACGCTGCCTGGGGTTTTTTTCATACTACGCCCAGTGGGTCCCCCTAATACAGACCACTACCTTCCCCCTGTCGACAGAGGCTCGCCAGGCCTTCAGCCGCATCAAAGCGGATATCGCAAAGGCCACGATGCGCGCCATCGACGAGTCCCTCCCCTTCCAGGTTGAGAGCAACGCCTCCGACGTAGCTCTAGCGGCCACCCTTAACCAAGCGGGCAGACCCGTGGCCTTTTTCTCCCGGACCCTCCACGCCTCAGAAATCCGCCGCTCCTCAGTGGAAAAGGAAGCCCAAGCCATAGTGGAAGCTGTGCGACATTGGAGGCATTACCTGGCTGGCAGGAGATTCACTCTCCTCACCGACCAACGGTTGGTAGCCTTCATGTTCGATAATGCACAACGGGGCAAAATTAAAAATGACAAGATCTTAAGGTGGAGGATCGAGCTCTCCACCTTCAACTACGAGATCTTGTACCGTCCCGGAAAGCTGAACGAGCCGTCCGATGCCCTATCCCGCGGCACATGTGCCAACGCACAAATAGACCGTCTCCAAGCCCTCCACGAGGACCTCTGCCACCCGGGGGTCACTCGGTTCTACCACTTTATAAAGTCCCGCAACCTCCCCTACTCTGTGGAGGAGGTCCGTACAGTCACCAGGAATTGCCACATCTGCGCAGAGTGCAAACCGCATTTTTTCAGGCCGGATAGAGCGCACCTGATTAAGGCTTCCCGCCCCTTTGAACGCCTCAGTCTGGATTTCAAAGGGCCCCTCCCCTCCACCGACCGCAACACATACTTCCTGAACGTGGTGGACGAGTACTCCCGTTTCCCCTTCGCCATCCCCTGCCCTGACATGACCGCGGCCACAGTCATTAAAGCCCTTGGCACCATATTCACACTGTTCGGTTGCCCCGCATATATCCATAGCGACAGGGGGTCCTCCTTCATGAGTGACGAGCTGCGCCAGTTCCTGCTCAGCAAGGGCATAGCCTCGAGCAGGACGACCAGCTACAACCCCCGGGGGAACGGGCAAGTAGAGAGGGAGAACGGCACGGTCTGGAAGACCGTCCTACTGGCCCTACGGTCCAGGGATCTCCCAGTTTCCCGGTGGCAGGAGGTCCTCCCGGACGCTCTCCACTCCATCCGGTCGCTGCTGTGTACCACCACTAACCAAACGCCTCATGAGCGCCTCCTTGTCTTCCCCAGGAAGTCCTCCTCCGGAACGTCGCTGCCGACCTGGCTGGCGGCCCCAGGACCCAACTTGCTCCGGAAACATGTGCGGGCGCACAAGTCGGACCCGTTGGTCGAGAGGGTTCACCTCCTCCACGCGAACCCGCAGTACGCCTACGTGGCGTACCCCGACGGCCGACAGGACAAGGTCTCCCTGCGAGACCTAGCGCCCGCCGGCAACACACACACCCCCCCCTGACACTAATCACCCCCTCCCTGCCACCGGCGCACCCCGCGACCGCCCCCTTCCCGGGAGGATCGGTCCTCCTCCCGTGTCCGCCCAGGAGTGAAACAGGAACAAACACCGAAACGCTCCCGGAGACGACAACGCCAGAACGAGCACCTGCACCACCACCGGGGCTGAGGCGATCGACGAGGAAAACCAGACCGCCCGCTCGACTCGTGGCATCGGCGTAACACCAAGAATATTGTTGGACTGTAACAAAAAAATTTTCTCTTACTAATATTGTAAATAGTTTCACAAACCTTGTACATAGCCCAGTAGGGCTAAAACTGTAATGACATGCCCGAAATTTTCCTCCCAGGACCAGCCTTGTAAACCCCTACCACCATGCGAACCACCACCCCGCCGGGTTCATTTTAACAAGGGGTGAATGTGGTAGTATGTAGTAGGGGTCATGTGGGACTGTGAAGCCGTGATGCTATTGGCTGACAGATCCCGGGTCCTGGTTGGCTGTTGACTCCTGGCTCTGCCCTGAAGGCGGAGTATAAGAACCCGAGCTTCTCCCCGCCGTTCCATTCTGTTGCTGAACTGCTGGGGACAAGTCTCGCTTAATAAAGCCTCATCGACTTCATCTCTACTCGTCTCTCTCGTAAGACATTGTGCGCTACACTTAGTTAGGCCACACTTGGAGTATAGTGTTCAATTCTGGTCGCCACACTACCAGAAGGATGTGGAGGCTTTAGAGAGGGTGCAGAAGAGATTTACCAGAATGTTGCCTTGTATGGAGGGCATTAGCTATGAGGAGCGGTTGAATAAACTCGGTTTGTTCTCACTGGAACGACGGAGGTTGAGGGGCGACCTGATAGAGGTCTACAAAATTATGAGGGGCATAGACAGAGTGGATAGTCAGAGGCTTTTCCCCAGGGTAGAGGGATCAATTACTAGGGGGCATAGGTTTAAGGTGAGAGGGGCAAGGTTTAGAGTAGATGTACGAGGCAAGTTTTTTACACAGAGGGTAGTGGGTGCCTGGAACTCGCTGCCGGAGGAGGTGGTGGAAGCAGGGACGATAGTGACATTTAAGGGGCATCTTGACAAATACATGAATAGGATGGGAATAGTGGGATACGGACCCAGGAAGTGTAGAAGATTGTAGTTTAGTCGGGCAGCATGGTCGGCATGGGCTTGGAGGGCCGAAGGGCCTGTTCCTGTGCTGTACATTTCTTTGTTCTTTGTAATTAATGGATGACTTGGAAAAGTCACACTTTTCCTTTTCAACTCTCAGATCGTGGCTCCGTAAACGCTTCAGGGAAACTTCCACATTGTCCAAGTGTTCCGATTCATTTGAACATCTCAATGATGAGGAGATGCCGCGTTGGACTGGGGTGAGCACAGTAAGAAGTCTTACACCAGGTTAAAGCCCAACAGGTTTGTTTCAAATCACTAGCTTTCGGAGCGCTGCTCCTGCCTCAGGTGAAGGAGCAGCGCTCCGAAGGCTAGTGACATCGAAACAAACCTGTTGGACTTTAACCTGGTGTTGTAAGACTTCTTACTGAACATCTCAATAGCATTGCATTCCATTCAGTCCACTTCTAATTCGACCCATGCATCTTTGAAAAAGAGGAGCAGATGTTATTCTGAAAGGTCGTCTTCTATAACGAAATCGACCTTTGTGTGTCACCATGGTGAGTAGTGGGTGTGATTCGTCAGTCACATTCCTCGTAGATAGGTCTGTGAAAGTTGAATTTGTTAGGTATGGCTGCCATTCACAGAGTCTCGCGAATCTTCAAACGCCTTCTCGTACTTCATCCGAAGTTCTTGCAAGTTGATCTTTGAATCCACCAGTTGATTTACTCCTTCCCAGTTAAGCCTAATCTTAACCAACCCCGCTCTGCCAAATAAAGCAGGAACATCTCCCTCCAATGTGAGGAGGGAACTTCTCCGTCTCTCCATTTACATAGAAGACAGGAGCAGGAGGAGGCCATTCGGCCCTTCGAGCCTGCTCTCCCATTCAACACCATCATGGCTGATCATCCAACTCAATAGCCCAATCCTGCTTTCTCCCCATAGCCTTTGATCCCATTCTCCCCAAGTCGCCCCAAGTACGATTCCAGCCGCCTCTTGAATATATTCAATGTTTTTGCATCTACCTTCACCATAATGCATCCTGAGGACAGTGTGACAGGTTTCCAGGGGAATGCTTCAGCTTTTGGTGATAGATTGTCCCAGGTATCAGTGATCCTGCTGCGCCCGTATCCTCTTCCATTTTAACTTCATGACCTTCGAGTTTTGGATATGCCCAGAAGTGTTGTTGATCGCCCCGCATTGACAAGGCGCCTAGCTTCAACTCCTGCAGTCGCTCAGCTACGTTGTCTTTCGTGTGATCTTGAACATCTTCTACTAGTTTAGAGACACGGCCAGTCTGTTTAAATGTGTTTTATTTCTTGCACATTCTTGGTGTGGGAGAGGTTTTCTGACCCAACAAGGGTTGACAATGGGGCCCATCTCACCACAGTTCTTGCATGTGTTTGTTTGCTCCATCGTTCCCCCACTGAGTGTCCAACCTTGCAGCATTTCTGTGGCAGCATTAAACACCCTACTGAGCTGAGACAGCTCAGGCAGCACGGTAGCACAAGTGGATAGCACTGTGGCTTCACAGCGCCAGGGTCCCAGGTTCGATTCCCCGCTGGGTCACTGTCTGTGCGGAGTCTGCACGTTCTCCCCGTGTCTGCGTGGGTTTCCTCCGGGTGCTCCGGTTTCCTCCCACAGTCCAAAGACGTGCAGGTTAGGTGGATTGGCCATGCTAAAAATTGCCCGTAGTGTCCATAAGGGTTGGGAGGGGTTATTGGGTTGCGGGGATAGGGTGGAAGTGAGGGATTAATGTGGGTCGGTGCAGACTCGATGGGCCGAATGGCCTCCTTCTGCACTGTATGTTCTATGTAATCTATGTAATCTATGTGTGTGCGCACGTGTGTGTGTGTGAGTGCGCGCGTGTGTGTGTGCGTGTGTGTGCGCGCGCATGTGCGCGCGTGTGTGTGTGCGCGTGTGTGTGTGCGCATGTGTGCGTGTGTGTGTGTGCGCATGTGTGCGTGTGTGTGTGTGTGCATGTGTGTGTGTGTGTGTGTGTGCGCGCGTGTGTGCGTGCATGCGAGCACGTGTGTGTGTGTGTGCACACGTGTGTGCGAGTACGTGTGTGTGTGTGTGCACGCATGTGTGTGCGTGCGAGCACGTGTGTGTGCTCCGGGGTAGCCTGGAGACTCCAGGATCTGCGGATTATCCGCCATGTTATCGCAGAGAGCAGAATCCTCAGCACTAATAGTGGCGACAACAAGTATTGTTCCTTTAATTATCTTGGATCAAGTTTGTTGGAAACGAGGAAAAGCCTCAGGATTCTGGGAGTTAACATGAACAAGCTGGGGCTGGTTTAGCACTGGGCTAAATCGCTGGCTTTGAAAGCAGACCAAGGCAGGCCAGCAGCACGGTTCAATTCCCGTACCAGCCTCCCCGAACAGGCGCCGGAATGTGGCGACTAGGGGCTTTTTGCAGTAACTTCATTTGAAGCCTACTTGTGACAATAAGCGATTTTCATTTCATTTCATTTCAGAAGCATGTCCAACCAGAGGTGATGCCTTTTACTGTCACCCTCCTCTCTCCCATTCGTCCAATAATATGACTTCGAGTTTGAAGTTACATTTTTTGCAGTCACTGACGATACCCAAGCATTCTCCAGATACTTCTTCAAAAGTTTGTGATCCTACTTTAATCTATTTTTCAAATTGCGTTGACTTTCTTTCAATGAATTTCTCTCAGAACTTCAGGCAGGATTATTTGGAGTTAAAGTGGGTGTAGCACGTATTGACCAGAGAGATACCAGGTCGAAAAGGGTTAAATTACATGGACAGGTTCCACAGAGTAGGCTGGTATTCCCTCTAGGATGGAAGGTTAAGGCGTGATCTAATTGAGGCATTTAAGACGATTGAACGATTTGCTCGGGTAAGTACAGAAAACAATTTCCTCTGATGGGGTGAGTCCAGAACAAGGAGGCAGAATCTTAAAATGATGTCCCGGCTGATGAGGGGTGATGTGAGGAAGCCCGTCCTCACACACAGGGGCAATGGAAATCGGAGCTGCATTCTCCAAAAGGCTGCTGAGGTTTGAAAATGTCAAAACTGACATTGACAAATTGTCATTGGTCACAGGTATTGAGATAACTGGGCCTGGTGGGTAGATGGAGTTAAAATTCAGATCAGTCACGATCTAATTGAATAGTATGGCAGGCTTGAGGGGCTGAATGGCCTCCTTCTGTCCAAAGGTTCCCTATAAATGGTATTGTTCAATGCTGGTCACGTCTGACTGCTCGAAAAAACAAAGCCATCCATATCCACACTCTTCAACATTGTCAGTGTGATGTGTGGGAGGAATTTAGTAAAGAACCTAGCAGAGGATTGCGGGGAGGGATAAAGATTAAGTGATGTATTAATGCTAGCAGAGAGCCTGAGATTTAAATACTGCCTGGGTGGTTATGTCAGGTTTCTATCGATTTTAACTTATACAACTGGGACTAATTGATCTCCCATAGTGATGCTCACGGGCAGTTGAGAGCGCGTACAGTCTGTCGAGGGGCATAGATAATTAGATTTGGGGGTGCAATTGTAATTTAATCTCAATTGTAAAGTTATGCAGTTCGTGCTTACATTTGTATTTCCATTAAAATCCTACATTCACCTTTTACAATGGGAATTGCCTGTGTAAACTTGTCACACTGTAATGACAAGCTCTCCCCCAGGAGGGGCACTATATACGTTTATTTAACAGTTTCCATTATAAATGCAGACATATCAATGGAATTATAGAATCCCTACAGTGTAGAAGGAGGTCATTTGCCCCACCGATTCTGCACCCACCCTCTGAAAGAACAGCCTACCTTGGCCCATTTCCCTGCAACCCGGCCCACCTGTTGCACACTAAGGGACAATTGATCATGGTCAATCCTAACCCGCACATCTTTGGACTGTGGGAGGAAACCGGAGCGCCCGGAGGAAACCCACGCACACACGGGGAGGATGTGCAGACTCCGCACAGTCACCCAGGGGCAGAACTGAACCTGGGTCCCTGGCGCTGTGAGGCAGCAGTGCTAACCGCTGTGAGGCAGCAGTGCTAACCGCTGCGCCATCATGCCCCCCCCTTTGATATGGAAAACGTTGCCAGAGACCCCTCACCCCCAAATTGTGAGAATTGTGGGAACGTGTTGCTGATAAACCATTTGTAGAGTCCATGATGGGAATGTCGGGCGCCGATGGAAATGTTACCTGAAGCCAGTGTGGATATTCCGAGAAAACACAAACTGAAATGGAATTTCATTAATTTACATTAACACTACAATGAAGTTACTGTGAAAAACCCCTAGTTGCCACACTCCGGCGCCTGTTCGGGTACACGGAGGGAGAATTCAGAATGTCCAATTCACCTAACAGCACGTCTTTCGGGACTTGTGGGAGGAAACCGGAGCACCCGGAGGAAACCCACTCAGACACGGGGAGAACGTGTAGACTCCGCACAGACAGTGACCCAAGCCGGGAATCGAACCCGGGACCCTGAAGCTGTGAAGCAACAGTGTTAACCACTGTGCTACCATGCCGCCATACGGTATCCCGATATCTCACATGCTCTCACACACTCACACACTCTCACACACTCTCTCTCTCTCATACACTCTCTCTCATACACACACACACACACACACTCTCTCTGACACACTCTCTCACACTCTCTCATACACACTCTCTCTCATACACTCTCTCTCATACACACACACACTCTCAGACACACACTCTCAGACACTCGCTCTCAGACACACACACACACACACTCTCTCATACACTCTCACACACTCTCACTCTCTCTCATACACTCTCATACACACACACACACACTCTCAGACACACTCTCTCACACTTTCACACACACTCTCTCATACACACTCACACTCACTCACACACATACACTCTCACACACTCTCACACTCTCTCACACTCTCACACTCTCTCACACTCTCACACTCTCAGACACTCGCTCTCACACACACACACACACACACTCTCATACACTCTCACACACACTCACTCTCTCTTATACACTCTCTCATACACTCACACACACTCTCAGACACACTCTCACACTTTCACACTCACTCTCACACACACACTCGCACACACTCTCATGCACACTCGCACACACTCTCATGCACACTCGCACTCTCATACAATCTCACATACACTCTCTACACACACTCATACATTCTCATACACACACACACACTGTCACACACTCTCATACACACTCTTGCACTCTCACACACTCTCATACACACTCCACACACACACACACTCTCTCATACATAGTCTCACACACGCTCTCACTCACTCTCACACACACACTCTCTCATACACTGTCACACACTCTCTCACACACACACACACTCATACACCATCACACACACACTCTCACACACACTCTCCATCACACTCCATCACACACTCTCTCATACACTCTCTAGACGCTCTCTCATACACTCTCACACACTCTACACACTCTCTCATACATACTCTCTCACACACACACTCTCTCACACACTCACATACAATCTCACACACACTCTCTACACACACTCTCTACACACTCTCTCTACACACTCTCTCATACATTCTCATTCACACACTCTCGCACTCTCACACACTCTCACACTCACTCTCACACCCGCACACACTCTCTACACACTCTCTCATACACTCACGACACACTCTCTCATACACTCTCTCTCACACTCTCTCATACACTCTCTTTCACACACATACTCTCTCATACACCCTCACACATGCACACTCTCTCATACACTCTCACACACACTCCATCACACTCCATCACACTCTCAAACACACTCTCACATACACTCCCTCTTCACACTCTCTACACACTCTCTCATACACTCTACACACTCTCTCATACACTCTCTACACACTCTCTCATACACTCTCTCTCACACACACACTCTCATACACTCACACACGCGCACTCTCTCATACACTCTCTCATACACTCTCACACACACTCTCTCATACACTCTCTACACGCTCTCTCATACACTCTCTCTACACGCTCTCTCATACACTCTCTACACGCTCTCTCATACACTCTCTACACGCTCTCTCATACACTCTCACACACACACTCTCTCATACACTCACACACACGCACTCTCTCATACACTCTCTCATACACTCTCACACACTCTCTCTTCACACACTCTCTACACACTCTCATACACTCTCTCTACACGCTCTCTCATACACTCTCTACACGCTCTCTCATACACTCTCTCTACACGCTCTCTCTACACGCTCTCTCTTACACTCTCTACACGCTCTCTCATACACTCACTCTCTCACACACACACTTACACACACACTCTCTCACACACTCTCCCTCTCACACTCTCTCTCACACTCTCTCTCTCACACTCTCTCTCTCACACTCTCTCTCTCACACTCTCTCTCACACTCTCTCTCATACACTCTCTCATACACTCTCTCATACACTCTCTCTCACACACTCTCTCTCACACACACACTCACACACACACTCTCTCACACACTCTCCCTCTCACACTCTCTCTCTCACACTCTCTCTCTCACACTCTCTCTCTCACACTCTCTCTCACACACTCTCTCTCACACACTCTCTCTCACACACTCTCTCTCACACACTCGCTCTCACACACTCTCTCACACACTCTCTCTCACACACTCTCTCTCACACACTCTCATACACTCTCTCTCACACACTCTCTCATACACTCTCTCTCACACACTCTCTCTCACACACTCTCTCTCACACACTCTCTCTCACACACTCTCTCTCACACACTCTCTCTCACACTCTCTCTCATACACTCTCATACACTCTCTCTCACACACTCTCTCTCACACACTCGCTCTCACACACTCTCTCACACACTCTCTCTCACACACTCTCTCTCACACACTCTCTCATACACTCTCTCTCACACACTCTCTCTCACACACTCTCTCTCACACACTCTCTCTCACACACTCTCTCTCATACACTCTCTCTCATACACTCTCTCTCATACACTCTCTCTCATACACTCTCACACTCTCATACACTCTCACACTCTCATACACTCTCATACACACACATCTCTCACACGCTCTCTCACACGCTCTCTCACACTCACTCTCACACACACACTCTCACACACTCTACACACACTCTCTCATACACACACACTCTCACACACTCTCATACACTCTCTCTATACACTCATACTCTCCCACACACACTTTCACACAATCTCTCACACACTCACACACACACACTCATACACCATCACACACACACACTCTCTCATACACTCTCACACTCTATCACACACACTCTCTCACACACACTCTCTCACACACACTCTCTCACACACACTCATACAATCTCACACACACTCTACACACTCTCTCACACACTCTCCCTCACTCTCCCTCACTCTCACTCTCACACACACTCTCATACACTTTCTCTATACACTCCATCACACTCTCTACACACTCATACATTCTCATACACACACACACACTGTCACACACTCTCTCATACACACTCTTGCACTCTCACACACTCTCATACACACCCCACACACACACACACTCTCTCTCTCATACATAGTCTCACACACGCTCTCACTCACTCTCACACACACACTCTCTCATACACTGTCACACACTCTCTCACACACACACACACTCATACACCATCACACACACACACTCTCACACACACTCTCCATCACACTCCATCACACACTCTCTACACGCTCTCTCATACACTCTCTCTCACACACTCTACACACTCTCTCATACATACTCTCACACACACACACTCTCTCTCACACACTCACATACAATCTCACACACACTCTCTACACACACTCTCTGCACACTCTCATTCACACACTCTCGCACTCTCACACACTCTCACACTCACTCTCACACACACACACTCTCTCTCACACACTCTCTCTCACACACTCTCTCTCACACACTCTCTCTACACGCTCTCTACACGCTCTCTCATACACTCTCTACACGCTCTCTCATACACTCTCTCACACACACACTCTCTCATACACACACACACACACTCTCTCATACCGTCTCACACTCACACACTCTCTCATTGACTCACACACACTCACAAACACTCTCTCACACACACTCTCACACACACTCTCACACACACTCTCACACACTCTCACACACTCTCTCACACACTCTCTCACACACTCTCTCACACACTCTCTCACACACTCTCTCACACACTCTCTCACACACTCTCTCACACACTCTCTCACACACTCTCTCACACACTCTCTCACACACTCACACACTCTCACACACTCTCTCACACACTCTCTCTCATACACACACTCTCACATACACACTCACACACACTCACTCATACACACACACTCACATACAATCTCACACCCACTCTACACACACTCTCTCTACACACTTTCTCATACATTCTCATACACACTCACACACACTGTCACACACTCTCTCATACACACCCTCGCACTTTCACACACTCTCACATACACTCTCTCTCATACACACACTCTCATACACACACTCTCATACACACACTCTCATACACACACTCTCACTCTCTCATATTCTCTCATACACACTCTCTCCACACACTCTCATACTCACTCTCACACCCACACACTCTCTCATACACTCTCTCATACACTCTCTCTCTCACACTCTCTCTCTCGCACTCTCTCTCACACTCTCACACTCTCTCATACTCTCTACACACTCTCTCATGCACTCTCTTTCACACACACACACTCTCATACACTCTCACACACACACACTCTCTCTCATACACTCACACACTCTTATACACTCCATCACACTCTCATACACACTCTCACATACACTCTCTCTACACACTCTCTACACGCTCTCTCATACACTCTCTACACGCTCTCTCATACACTCTCTCACACACACACTCTCTCATACACTCACACACACGCACTCTCACACGCACTCTCACATTCTCTCACACACATTCTCTACACACTCTCTCATACACTCTCTACACACTCTCACATTCACACTCTCTCATTGACTCTCACACACACTCACATACACTCTCACACACTCTCTCATTCACTTTCACACACTCTCTACACACTCTCCCATATACTCTCTCATACACTCTCTCACACTCTCTCATACACACGCACACTCTCTCATACTCTCACACTTTCTCACACACTCTTTCACACACTCTCACACTCTTTCACACTCTCATACACTCTCTCACACACTCTCTCACACACTCTCTCACACACACACTCATACAATCTCACACACACTACACACACTCTCTCATACACACACACTCTCACACACACTCTCTCACACACTTTCACACTCTCTCACACATTGAAGCCTACTTGTGACAATAAGCGATTTTCATTTTCACACTCTCTCATACTCTCATAAACACTCTTACACACTCTTTCATTCACTCTCTCTCTCATATACTCTCTCTCTCTCAGACACTCTCTCTCTCTCTCTCTCTCTCATATACTCTCTCTCTCTCTCATATACACTCTCTCTCTCTCTCTCTCTCATATACACTCTCTCTCTCTCTCTCTCATACACTCTCTCAGACACTCTTTCAGACACTCTTTCAGACACACTCTCTCTCTCATACACTCATACATACTCTCCCATTGACTCTCACGCACTCAGACACTCTCTCTCACACACTCTCTCACACTCTCACATTCTCTCATACACTCACACACTCACACTCACAGTCTCTTACATACTCTCTCACACACTCTCTCACACTCACACTCTCTCACACTCACACTCTCTCTCATACACTCTCCCACACTCTCATACATACTCTCACACACACTCTCTCACACTTTCACACTCTCACACACCCTCTACACACACTCTCTCACACTCTCTCATACACTCACACACTCACACACTCTCTCACACTCTCCCACACTCTCCTACACTCTCATACATACTCTCACACACACACTCTCATACACTTTCACACTCTCACACACTCTCTACACACACTCTCTCACACTCTCTCATACACTCACACACTCTCTCATACTCTCATAAACACTCTTACACACTCTTTCATTCACTCTCTCATATACTCTCTCTCTCAGACACTCTCTCTCTCTCTCATATACACTCTCTCTCGCTCTCTCTCATACACTCTCGCAGACACTCCCTCAGACACTCTCTCTCTCTCTCTCTCTCATATACACTCTCTCTCTCTCTCATACACTCTCTCAGACACTCTCTCTCTCTCTCTCTCTCTGTCGTACACTCCCTCAGACACTCCCTCAGACACCCCCTCAGACACTCCCTCAGACACTCTTTCAGACACACTCTCTCTCTCTCTCATACACTCATACATACTCTCCCATTGACTCACACACACTCACAAACACTCTCACACACTCTCTCATTCACTTTCACACACTCTCTACACTCCCATATACTCTCTCACACACTCTCTCACACACACACACACACACTCTCTCATACACTCTCACACACACACACCCTCTCATACACTCTCACACACAACTAGGGGCTTTTCACAGTAACTTCATTGAAGCCTACTTGTGTTTTGTAAGGGCCACGAAGAATCCAGCACGAGTTTCAAGGATACAAAGTAATAACATTTATTTACAATAACATATATACATAACAGTAGCAGTAACCTCCCTTGCTGTATACTCCTTCCTGCTGGTTCCTGAACTGGCCAGCTTTATTTATACTAGGAGTTTACTAATGGTTTCTCCGCTCTCCTCATTGGGGAAGCTCATACTCCCACAGGATTGTGGGATTGTCATTAGTCCCCAGCCAATGGTAAGTAGGCAGGTTATAACATTGTGACAATAAGCAATTTTCATTTTCACACTCTCTCATACACTCCCACACACACACAGTCTCTCATACACTCTCTCTCATACACTCTCATACACACATACATACTCTCTCACACAATCTCACACACTCCATCATACACTCTCACACACTCTCTCATACACTCTCACACACTCTCTCATAGACTCTCACACACTCTCATAAACACTCTTACACACTCTCTCATTCACCTTTACACTCTACACACTCTCTACACACTCTCTCATACACTCTCTCATACACTCTCTCATACACTCTCTCATACACTCTCTCATACACTCTCTCATACACTCTCTCATACACTCTCTCATACACTCTCTCATACACTCTCTCATACTCTCTCACATACTCTCTCATACACTCTCACACACACCTTTACACACTCTCTCATACACTCTCTCATACACTCTCTCATACACTCTCACACTCCCATACGCGCACTCTCTGACACACTTTCACACTCATACACACACACACTCTCTCATACAATTTCACACACTCTCTCACACACACTCTCTCACACACTCTCTCACATTCTCTCACATTCTCACACTCTCTTACATACTCTCTCACATACTCTCACACACTCTCTCACACTCACACTCTCTCTCATACACTCTCCCACTCTCCCACACTCTCATACATACTCTCACACACACTCTCTCACACACACACTCTCATACACTTTCACACTCGCACACACTCTCTACACACACTCTCTCATACACTCTCATACACTCTCATACACTCTCATACACTCTCATACACTCTCATACACTCTCATACACTCTCACACACTCTCACACACTCTCACACACTCTCACACACTCTCACACACTCTCACACACTCTCACACACTCTCACACACTCTCACACACTCTCACACACTCTCACACACTCTCACACACACTCTCACACACACTCTCACACACTCACACACTCACTCATAAACTCTCACACATACTCTCTCCAATACTCTCCAACACTCTCTCACACTCACACACTCTCTCACACACTCTCTCACACACTCTAAGGCACTCTCCCACACACTCTCACACACACACACACTCTCACACACTGTCACGCACTCTCGCACACACTCTCACACATTCTCTCTCGTACACTCTCTCACACACACTCTCACACACACTCTCTCACACACACTCTCACACACACTCTCTCACATTCTCTCATACACTCACACTCACACTCTCTTACATACTCTCTCACACACTCTCACACACTCTCTCATAAACTCTGACATACTCACACACACTCACACACACTCTCAAACTCTCACACATACTCTCTCACAAACGTTCACACAATCTCTCATACACTCTCTCACACTCACACACTCTCTCACACACTCTCACACACTGCCACGCACTCTCGCACACACTCTCACACACTGTCACGCACTCTCGCACACACTCTCACACATTCTCTCTCGTACACTCTCTCACACACGCTCTCAAACACAAATGTGCAAAAATGCCAGCTTGGCACGCAGGCTGGCACCCAGGTCCCCCCCCCCCCCAGGTACCCATGATGCAGCTCCAGCTGTGCCAGGGGCAACATCGTGCCCAAAAGACATGCAACCAGGCACATCCCTTTCCCTGGGCGACCCCCACCAGTGCCATTCCGTCTCATCCCCGTTTGTGGGGACCGGTGCTAAACAGCGCTCACCCACAGTGTCTCACAGAACCTAGAATATAGAACACACAGTGCAGAAGGAGGCCATTCGGCCCATCCAGTCTGCACTGACCCAGGGGCGGGGTCTCTCGACTTTCAATGGCCACGCTGTGCCATGGCGGAAGAAACAAAAACAGAGAATCCTGGCCAACCCCAGCAGGCCTGACAGCATCTGTGGAGAGAGAAGGGAGCTGACGTTTCCCGTCTGGATGACTCTGTCAAAGCGGCGAGCCGCTTTTCGGCCGCAGTGTGGCCGCTGGATTGCGCCCAATATAAATACAGTTTGATTATTTTTCATTTAGAAACTACAGTCACTGGCAAAGAACTGCAAAGACACGAAATAGGTAGCGGTTAGAACATGGACAAGGCCACTTGCTCCATCCAGTGCGTGTCAGCACTGACTTTACACGAGGGGTCATTTCCGCAGCGCCAGTTATATCTGCTGATCATCAATCAGGTCGCTGATACCACAGTGAAAAGTCAATGGGAATAATGGTTGACTGTAAAACACATGGGTATCAGTGTGACAAACACTAACTGGATGTGTTGTACAATATAATCCAGTATTGATTGACGAATCGAACCACTGAGGTACAATACACTGGTAATTAGCGAGGAACAGCGAATCAACCAGTTATGTCAGAACTGTGAGCAAAGCTTTTGTTTGATGTCACGGTGTAGCTTCGTAACGAAGCTTTACAAAAAAACAAAAGGTTAAAGTTGTCACTGACTGAGATTCGACTCAAAAAGACAAGTGTTTCCTGCCCAATTACTGAAAGAATAGACTCGCAATACTTCACCATAGGGGGTGTTCCACAGTGTCGTTCTGTGCAGCAACCCATCAACCAAAGCTGGAAAGATTCAATTCTCCAACCTTTTCACCAGGTTTTGGATGAGCTGCCTGACTCGGCCTGCAACGTGATCACACGCACAGCACCAGCAATGTTTGAATCTCCCGCCACCGACCAATTAGAGCCAATGAGATGAGTTGCTAATTGAGGTTGAGGAAGCAACATTGTCGGGGACGAACTCCCCCTACAGGTGGAGAAGGTGGTCAAGAAGGTGTTATGGGCGAGGCGTTTTCAGAACCCCAAAATGTATCATGGAGTTCAACCAACCTCCCCCTTTAATGGATTTGTTGCTTTTCCGAGCACAGGGCTTGTTCCCTAGGTGTGGGGTTACAATTGTGGACATGTGGGTTTTTAAACACAAAACACTGTTTAATCCATGAACTCAACTTAACATCTTAAATAAACATTGGATCTCTTAACACCCCTTACTTCAAAGATAACTCAGAGAATATTGCAACAGTAAATAATTCCTTAAAATGTTCCTTCAAACTTCCAAGAGACTTAACACCTTTAAACAAAATCACATCAGGTTAAAGGATTTACTTTAAATCACCCAAATGATCCAGAGATAGTCTTTCATGGCAGAGATCCAGCTCACTGCAAAACACAGACCCACACCGAGTTCTTTTCAAAACTTGCAGCTCTCTGGAAACACACACACACACTGTTTTGAAACTGCAACTAAAACCTGCAAAATGGCTGACCTGAGCTGAGCTCCACCCACTCTATGACATCACTGTTTTCTTAAAGGTACATTGCTTAAACATCCAGTTCTTAAAGCACTCTCGCATGACACCTCCCCCCAAGGAAAAAAAACCCATCAACTTCAAGATGGATTCATTTTTCACTTTTGCACCATCCACTGAGAAATGTACACAGTAAATATACCTTCTCGTTTTTAAAAAAAAAAACAACACATGCAAACAGGTATAATAATATAGTCCATTTTTCTTTGCTCTTCTTCCTCCAACCGAAATCCTTCTCGATTGACAGTCTCTTTGAACAAAGTCTCTGCACGATCCATCCAGTCCTCTATGCCTCGGCAATTCTCTTTAGAAACAGGGGCGAGATTCTCCGAACTCCCGCCGGGTTGGAGGCGCGCCGTTTGGCGGGCCCCCCCACTCGATTCTCCGGCCCGGATGGGCCGAAGTCCCGCCGCTAAAATGCCTGTCCCGCCGGCGTAAATTAAACCACCTACCTTACCGGCGGGTCAAGGCGGCGCGGGCGGGCTCCGGGGTCCTGGGGGGGGCACGGGGCGATCTGGCCCCAGGGGGTGCCCCCACGGTAGCCTGGCCCGCGATCGGGGCCCACCGATCCGCAGGCGGGCCTGTGCCGTGGGGGCACTCTTTCACTTCCGCCTCCGCCATGGTCTCCACCATGGCGGAGGCGGAAGAGACTCACTCCACTGCGCATGCGTGGGAAACTGTCAGCGGCCGCTGACGCTCCCGCGCATGCGCCACCCGGAGATGTCATTTCCGCGCCAGCTGGCGGGGCACCAAAGGCCTTTCACGCCAGCTGGCGGGGCGGAAATTCGTCCGCGCCGACCTAGCCCCTCAAGGTTGGGGCTCGGCCCCCAAAGATGCGGAGGATTCCGCACCTTTGGGGCGGCGCGATGCCCGACTGATTTGCGCCGTTTTGGGCGCCAGTCGGCGGACATCGCGCCGATACCGGAGAATTTCGCCCCCGATACTTTAGTTCAATCTGACCACAGAATCCCTTGCAATTCTCCAATACAGGAGCATTGGTGATCACAGCTTTCAGGCAGTCAAATGCCTGTTGAAAGTCCGCTGTCCATTGAAATTTTTTAGGTTTCTTTAGCAAGTCCATCAGTGGAGTAATCACGCCACAAACCTTTTGCACAGCTGTTCGATCAAATTCATTTGTGTTAAGAAATCGCCTTATTTCCCTTTGTCTTGAGGGTATTTGAGGTATGTCAAATTCACAGTCATCGGGATTTGGTTCGTCACTTCGAGTTAGAATCATTAAAACCTCCTTTTTCTCTCCTTCCCTTTCAAAGTACCTTTTAAGCATATTCACATGACACACTCGGTGAGTCGTCCTTCTATCTGGTGTTTTTACCACATAATTCACCTCAGTTAATTTCCTTTCAATCTGATACGGTCCACAAAACCTAGCTTTTAAAGGCTCCCCTACCACTGGTAACAACACTAAAACTTTATCTCCACTGGCAAAACTACGAACTTTGGAGTTCTTGTCCGCTACCCATTTCGTCACATTTTGTGCAACTTTCAAATGTTGTCCAGCCAATTCCCCTGCTCTATTTAATGGTTCCCTAAAATTTGACACGTAATCCAATAGTCTAATTTCCGATTTCTCACCCACCAATTTTTCCTGAATCAATTTAAGTGGTCCTCTTACCTCATGACCAAAAATTAGTTCAAAAGGACTAAATTTGGTAGACTCATTAGGTGCATCCCTAATTGCAAAATATACGAATGGGATTCCTTTATCCCAATCCTCTGGTTAATCTTGACAATACGCCCTTAACATTGTCTTTAATGTCTGATGCCACCTTTCTAACGCTCCCTGTGATTCTGGATGGTACGCAGTTGATTTAAATTGTTTTATTCCTAAGCTATCCATAACTTCTTTAAATAACTTTTAAGTAAAATTCGTTCCTTGATCCGATTGAATTTCTGTGGGTAGTCCATATCTTGTAAAGAATTTAAGTAACTCCTCCACAATCCTTTTAGCTGTAATATTACGTACTGGAATGGCCTCTGGAAACCTAGTAGACACATTCATTACAGTCAAAAGATATTGATTCCCACTTTTTGTTTTAGGAAGCGGTCCTACACAATCAATTAGGACCCTCGTAAAAGGTTCCTCAAATGCTGGAATGGGTATTAAGGGCGCTGGTTTTATCACTGCTTGAGGATTCCCTATCACTTGACACGTGTGACACGATTGACAAAATGTAACTACATCTTTATGTAGTCCAGGCCAATAAAAATGTTTTTGGATTTTAGCTTGAGTTTTCCTTATTCCTAAATGACCTCCCAATTGTACCTTATGTGCAACTCGCAACACCTCCTTTCTATACCCTGCCGGCAATACTACTTGATGAACTTCTGCCCACTTTTCATCCACCTGCATATCAACAGGTCTCCGTATATGCTTTCTGATATATCCGTTTTATTTCCACATCTTTCTGTTGTAACTCCGCCAATTTTCCTGAACTAAAAATATCCGCCTCATCCTCCACCTGTTCTTGTTCTTTTTCAACCATCTGATCAAAAATCGTTTCTGATACTTCATCTTCACTCTTTGATTTCTCCTCTTGTCTTAACCTGTGACTTTGTGACCTTGTTACTACACAATCTGGAAAAATCCCAGGATATTTGTCCTTCAACACTTCAGTTGTCTGATTTTCCACTGGCTTATCAACCACAGTAGGCATCACTCCCACCTGCGATCCAGCTATATCATTACCCAAGATAAACTGTATTCCTGGACAAGATAGTTTACCTATTACTCCTACTACCACTTCACCACTCTTCACTGGACTTTCCAACCTTACCTTATATAATGGAACGCTACTCCTCTCACCCTGAATTCCACATATCACCACCTTTTCTAGCAACATTCTTCCCAAACTACATAATTCCTCATCTCTTACCATTAAAGATTGACTAGCCCCTGTATCTCTTAAAATTGTGACTTCTTTACCTGCTCCTCCTGATACACATGAGTAAACTTTACCCACACAAGTAAATTCTTTAAAGACATCTGGCACCTTCTTAACAATTACTTCTTGAACAGGCTGTACAATCGTTTGCACCTCCTTCGCTTCCCTTGGGCTTTCCTTTACCACTCTAACAAACCCACTGTCTTATCCTGTTTTACCACATCAGCCTTCCCAGTGCTTTTCTTCAACCACCAACACTGTGACTTTACATGGCCTAGTTTATTACAGTGAAAACATCTAAAACTTTTCATTTCTTTTCCACCCTCCTGTATTTCTTCTGAGGTACACTCTATTTATTATCTCCCATCAGATCACCTTTACCTTTATCACTTGAGTATTTCTCATGTCCCCAGTTTCTATCCCTCACCGGCTGAAACTGATGTCGGAAACCAATCTTTGATTTATGAACTAATTCATAATCGTCTGCCATTTCCGCTGCTAATCTCGCAGTTTTAACCCTCTGTTCTTCCACATGAGTTCTCACTACATCAGGAATAGAATTTTTAAACTCCTCCAAAAGTATAATTTCTCTGAGAGCGTCATACGTTTGGTCTATTTTCAAAGCCCTTATCCACCTATCAAAATTACTCTGTTTGAGCCTTTCAAACTCCATGTATGTTTGACCAAATTCTTTCCTTAAATTTCTCAACCTTTGTCTGTAAGCTTCAGGCACTAGCTCATATGCACTTACGATGGATTTCTTCACCTCCTCATACGTTCCAGATACCTCCTCCGGTACTGATGCAAACACTTCACTAGCTCTACCTACCAGCTTTGTTTGAATCAGTAACACCCACATGTCCTGTGGCCATTTCATTTGTTTAGCTACCTTCTCAAATGAAATGAAAAAGGCTTCCACTTCCTTCTCGTCAAACCTTGGCAATGCTTGGACATATTTAAATAGATTCCCACCAAGCCTTCGACTATGACGCTCTTTCTCACTATCCTCATCACTATCGTCCAACTGTACGTTTCCCTTTACGTCTGCCAATTTTAACTGATTTTCATGTTTCATGGCCATTTTCTGAAGTTCAAACTCCCTCTCTGTATCTTTTTCCCTGATCTATATCTCCCTTTCTTTTTCTTTTTGTTCTGCTAAGGCTATTTTTTCTTTTCTCCTTTCTTCTCTCTCCTTTTCTTTTTCCTCTCTCTCTCTTTCCTCTTTCTCTCTCTCTCTTTCTCTTTCTTTTTCCTCTCTCTCTCTTTCTCCTTTTTCCTCTCTCTCACTCTCGTATTCCAGCTGCTTTAATTATTTTTCATGTTCCATTTGTCTAATTTGCAACTGAATTTTTGCATTTCCCATGAATCAAACTCTATCTCAGGCAACTTTAAATGCTTAACCACCGCCATAATTACCTCACCTTTTCATATTTTGTCAGGTAATGTTGACTGCAATGTTCTTGCCAAAGCTAACAGTCTGCTTTTCGTTTCTGTCCGTAAAGTGCTACATGTGACATTCTCCACCCCCAAAAACTTATGAGCCTCTGTTCACAACACTCTCCCCACTTAAACAAAAATACCACCCCGTAAAAGCACCAATCTTTCACTGTCTTGAAGTTCACAAAAGCCAATCCAATAGATAGACTTTTATCCCGGACGAGCCCCCAATTGTTACGGGAGAGGCGTTTTCAGAACCCCAAAATGTATCATGGAGTTCAACCAACCTCTCCCTTTAATGGATTTGTTGCTTTTCCGAGCACGTGGCTTGTTCCCCAGGTGTGGTATTTCAATAATGGACACGTGGGTTTTTAAACACAAAACACTGTTTATTCCATGAACTCAACTTAACATCTTAAATAAACATTGGATCTCTTAACACCCCTTACTTCAAAGATAACTCAGAAAATATTGCAACAGTAAATAATTCCTTAAAATGTTCCTTCAAACTTCCAAGTGACTTAACACCTTTAAACAGTATCACAGGTTAAAGGTTTTACTTTAAATCACCCAAATGATCCAGAGATAGTCTTTCATGGCAGAGATCCAGTTCACTGCAAAACACAGACCCATACCCAGCTCTTTTCAAAACTTGCAGCTCTCTGGAAACACACAGACACACACACACACACACACATACACACACACACACTGTTTTGAAACTGCAACTAAAACCTGCAAAATGGCTGAACTGAGTTGAGCTCCACCCACTCTATGATATCACAGTTTTCTTAAAGGTACATTGCTTAAACATCCAGTTCTTAAAGGCACTCTCGCATGACAAAGGCATTCGGCATGCTTGCCTTCATCGGCCAGGCCATTGAGTCCAAGAGTTGACAGGTCATGTTACAGTTGGATAAAACTTTAGTTAGGCCACATTTGGAGTATTGCGGCAGTTCTGGTTTAGACACTACCAGAAGGACTTGGGTGCTTTTGAGAGAGTGCAAAGACGGTGTTATATTACTGGGTTCAGTCATATGTATAGTTACTAGTTGCTGTATTTCAGAAGGTCTGATGGTGTGATCCTGAAGAAACCACGAGTCTTCAACTTAAAGCAAACTAATTTATTCAGTAACGATTAATTATAATTGAGTTTGACACTCGACAGAACTATCACTATTAATCAGTTAATTAAATATTAATGTATTAACTGATTCAAATCTACATGGACTAACTATGCTGTGATCTATCTCTCATACACTACTGCTGTCTAGTCACTCCAGGGTTGAAAGAAACCAAGATCCTCTGGGAGCTGATACTTATAGTGGGATCTAGTGGTGCCCTCTAGTGGTATGTTACAGTTAGCTGTTATAATTAATCCTTTAGTTATCTACATGTATACCTATCATTACAGATGGTTTCCCAGGATGTTGCCTGGTCTGGAGGGTGTTGGCTCTGAGGAGAGGTTGAATAAACTCGGATTGTTTTCACTGGAAAGGCGGAGGCTGAGGGGAGACCTGATAGAGGTCTATAAAATTACGAGAGGTATAGACAGGGTGGATAGTCAGAAGCTTTTTCCTAGGGTGGAAGTGTCAATTACAGGGGGCACAGGTTCAAGGTGAGAGGGGGAAAGTTTAAGGGAGATGTGCGGGGAAAGTTTTTCACACAGAGAGTGGTGGGTGCCTGGAATGTACTGCCAGAGGATGTGGTGGAGGCGGGCACGATAGAACGTTTAAGATGTGTCTTGATAGATACATGAGCGGGTGGGGAATGGAGGGATACGGATCGTTTGGGCAATAAGTAGCACGTTTAAATAAGGAATTTGGATCAGCACAACTTGGTGGGCCGAAGGGCCTGTTCTGTGCTGTAATGTTCCTTGCTCTACACCTCTTTGAAATTCGACAGTGGAATGCTTTACATCTGACTAAGAGGGCAGAGAAAGCTTCAGTTTAATGTATCATCAGAAAGATAGCACATCTGGCGGTGCAGCACCCTCTCAATACCATATTGGCAGTGGCGGAGTGGTACTGCCACTGGTCTAATAATCTAGAGACCCAGGATGATGCTCTGGGAACCTGAGTTCCAATCCCACCAGAGCAGATGGTGAAATTTGAATTAAAATTTAAAAGAAAACCTGGAATTAAAAGTCTGATGATGACCCTGAAACCATTGTCGATTGTCGTAAAAACCCATCTGATTCACTAATGTCCTTTAGGGAACGAAATCTGTCGCCCTTGGCCTACATGTGACTCCAGACCCACAGCAATGTGGTTGACTCTAAAATGCCCTCAGGGTAATAAATCCAGCCCAGCGACGCCCACAACCCAGGAACCAATACAGGAAAAAAAAATCAACCAAGATCATTTCAACCCACGACCTTTGACTCCGAGACAACTCCTTAAATAATCAAAGAACATGGAAAAGTACAGCACAGGAACAGGCCCTTCGGCCCTCCAAGCCTGCGCTGACCATGCTGCCCGACTAAACTAAAATCTTCTACACTTCCGGGGTCCGTATCCCTCTATTCCCATCCTATTCATGTATTTGTCAAGATGCCCCTTAAATGTCACTATCGTCCCTGCTTCCACCACCTCCTCCGGCAGCGAGTTCCAGGCACCCACTACCCTCTGTGTAAAAAAACTTGCCTCGTACATCTCCTCTAAACCTTGCCCCTCGCACCGTAAACCTATGCCCCCTAGTAATTGACCCCTCTACCCTGGGGAAAAGCCTCTGACTATCCACTCTGTCTATGCCTCTCATAATTTTGTAGACCTCTATCAGGTCTCCCCTCAACCTCCTTCGTTCCAGTGAGAACAAACCGAGTTTATTCAACCGCTCCTCATAGCTAATGCCCTCCATACCAGGCAACATCCTGGTAAATCTCTTCTGCACCCTCTCTAAAGCCTCCACATCCTTCTGGTAGTGTGGCGACCAGAATTGAACACTATACTCCAAGTGCGGCCTAACTAAGGTTCTATACAGCTGCAACATGACTTGCCAATTCTTATACTCAATGCCCCGGCCAATGAAGGCAAGCATGCCGTATGCCTTCTTGACTACCTTCTCCACCTGTGTTGCCCCTTTCAATGACCTGTGGACCTGTACTCCTAGATCTCTTTGACTTTCAATACTCTTGAGGGTTCTACCATTCACTGTATATTCCCTACCTGCATTAGACCTTCCAAAATGCATTATCTCACATTTGTCCGGATTAAACTCCATCTGCCATCTCTCCGCCCAAGTCTCCAAACAATCTAAATCCTGCTGTATCCTCTGACAGTCCTCATCGCTATCCGCAATTCCACCAACCTTTGTGTCGTCTGCAAACTTACTAATCAGACCAGTTACATTTTCCTCCAAATCATTTATATATACTACAAAGAGCAAAGGTCCCAGCACTGATCCCTGCGGAACACCATTAGTCACAGCCCTCCAATCCATCCCATTGCTACTCTCTGCCTTCTATGACCTAGCCAGTTCTGTATCCATCTTGCCAGCTCACCCCTGATCCCGTGTGACTTCACCTTTTGTACCAGTCTACCATGAGGGACCTTGTCAAAGGCCTTACTGAAGTCCATATAGATAACATCCACTGCCCTACCTGCATCAATCATCTTAGTGACCTCCTCGAAAAACTCTATCAAGTTAGTGAGACAAGACCGCCCCTTCACAAAACCGTGCTGCCTCTCACTAATACAATCAATCCAATTCATGGATTTGTGTTTCTAATATTTATCGCAATGAAACCGAGAATATTCATTAATTTTATAAATCAAGGGATATAACGATTTTGCCATCAGAGTAAACATTAGATTTCTAACATAAGTCAGATACCAACTTCTTTCATATTTATTAAATTGTCAGATTTCCAGTTTAAGGATGATTTGTAGACCCTCACTTCCTTGACAAGTCCTAATCGATTCGAACATTGAGCAGGTCCCAGGTTAGGCGTCAGCTGAACTGGCGAGATCTGGTTTGCTACAATTACCAGGTTTATCATGTTAGAGATCACTAATTGTGTTTAATGTCATTTCAAGCATTGTAAAATTCAATTAAAACTCTGACGCACCCTCCCGACTCCAGGCTGTGGAAGGGTTTCAGGACTGAATGACAGGACCGACCAGACAGTTCCTCTCCAGTCGACAGAATTGTCCTCTGCAGATTGCTTTAACCACTTTACTTTCTACTCTAACCATCATATTTTTACAACACAGTTTTGTTATTATTCAGATATCACCCATCCTGTACAGTAAGAAGTCTTACAACACCAGGTTAAAGTCCAAAAGGTTTGATTGGAATCACTAGCTTTCGGAGCACTGCTCCTTCCTCAGGTGAGTGGCTTCAGCAGGTGAGTCCTCGCCTGAGGAAGGAGCAGCGCTCCGAAAGCTAGCGATTCCAAACAAACCTTTTGGACTTTAACCTGGTGTTGTAAAACTTCTTACTGTGCTCACCCCAGTCCAACGCCGGCATCTCCACATCATGGGACCCACCCTGTAGATAAAGTCCTCCATCTATCTCTCCCTTTGTCTCCTGTGTGCCTTGATCTTTCTCTGTTTCAATATGGGTGGGCTTCCCCAGCCTCCCAGCCCTGTATTTAGTGGTGACTGTTTCGCTGGCGAGAGTATTTCCTGATCTCGCTGCTGTCAACGGGATTTCCCATGGAAGTCCCCCCCCGCCACCTCCCCTGCGCCATTGGAAACCAGTGGGTGGGGCTACCAGCAGAACCAGAGAATCCCGTCGGGAGCGAATGGTTCTCCGAACATATTTCTTTGTCCCTGTTTCTCCTTTACTTCCAATCTGTTTTGTTTCACCAAGGGTAGGGGATTTCCAACAGTGTGGCACTCCCTCAGTACTGACCCTCTGACAGTGCAGCACTCCCTCAGTACTGACCCTCTGACAGTGCAGCACTCCCTCAGTACTGACCCTCTGACAGTGCAGCACTCCCTCAGTACTGACCCTCTGACAGTGCAGCACTCCCTCAGTACTGACCCTCTGACAGTGCAGCACTCCCTCAGTACTGACCCTCTGACAGTGCAGCACTCCCTCAGTACTGACCCTCTGACAGTGCAGCACTCCCTCAGTACTGACCCTCTGACAGTGCAGCACTCCGTCAGTACTGACCCTCTGACAGTGCAGCACTCCGTCAGTACTGACCCTCTGACAGTGCGGCGCTCCCTCAGTACTGATCATTTGACAGTGCAGCACTCCCTCAGTACTGACCCTCTGACAGTGCAGCACTCCCTCAGTACGGACCCTCTGACAGTGCAGCACTCCCTCAGTACTGACCATTTGACAGTGCAGCACTCCCTCAGTACTGACCCTCTGACAGTGCGGCGCTCCCTCAGTACTGATAATTTGACAGTGCAGCACTCCCTCAGTACTGACCCTCTGACAGTGCAGCACTCCCTCAGTACTGACCCTCTGACAGTGCAGCACTCCCTCAGTACCGACCCTCTGACAGTGCAGCACTCCCTCAGTACCGATCCTCTGACAATGCAGCACTCCCTCAGTACTGACCCTCTGACAGTGCAGCACTCCCTCAGTACTGACCCTCTGACAGTGCAGCACTCCCTCAGTACTGACCCTCTGACAGTGCAGCACTCCTTCAGTACTGACCCTCTGACAGTGCAGCACTCCCTCAGTACTGACCCTCTGACAGTGCAGCACTCCCTCAGTACTGACCCTCTGACAGTGCAGCACTCCCTCAGTACTGACCCTCTGACAGTGCAGCACTCCCTCAGTACTGACCCTCTGACAGTGCAGCACTCCGTCAGTACTGACCCTCTGACAGTGCAGCACTCCGTCAGTACTGACCCTCTGACAGTGCGGCGCTCCCTCAGTACTGATCATTTGACAGTGCAGCACTCCCTCAGTACTGACCCTCTGACAGTGCAGCACTCCCTCAGTACTGACCCTCTGACAGTGCAGCACTCCCTCAGTACTGACCATTTGACAGTGCAGCACTCCCTCAGTACTGACCCTCTGACAGTGCGGCGCTCCCTCAGTACTGATCATTTGACAGTGCAGCACTCCCTCAGTACTGACCCTCTGACAGTGCAGCACTCCCTCAGTACTGACCCTCTGACAGTGCAGCACTCCCTCAGTACTGACCCTCTGACAGTGCAGCACTACCTCAGTACTGACCCTCTGACAGTGCAGCACTCCCTCAGTACTGACCCTCTGACAGTGCGGCACTCCCTCAGTACTGACCCTGTGACAGTGCAGCACTCCCTCAGTACTGACCCTGTGACAGCACAGCACTCCCTCAGTACTGACCCTCTGACAGTGCAGCACTCCCTCAGTACTGACCCTCTGACAGTGCAATACTCCCTCAGTACTGACCCTCTGACAGTGCGGCACTCCCTCAGTATTGACCCTCTGACAGTGCAGCACTCCCTCAGTACTGACCCTCTGACAGTGCAGCTCTCCCTCAGTACTGACCCTCTGACAGTGCAGCACTCCCTCAGAACTGACCCTCTGACAGTGAAGCACTCCCTCAGTACTGAACCTCTGACAGTGCGGCACTCCCTCAGTACTGACTCTCTGACAGTGCGGCATTCCTGCAGTACTGACCCTCTGACAGTGCAGCCCTCCCTCAGTACTGACTCTCTGACAGTGCGGCATTCCTGCAGTACTGACCCTCTGACAGTGCAGCCCTCCCTCAGTACTGACCCTCTGACAGTGCGGCATTCCTGCAGTACTGACCCTCTGACAGTGCAGCCCTCCCTCAGTGCTGACTCTCTGGTAGAGTACTTCACGAGGGTGTTATGTTAGATGGTGGGGGTTTGAACTCAGAAACATTAAAGTCTGAGAGGAAGATATTATGATGGATTATCAGACACTTGTTCTCGGTAATAAGTTTGAAATATCCACACTCAACTAACTAGAACTAGGGGTCATTGGGGTCACAGTTTAAAAATAAGCAGTCGCCCATTTAAGACCGAGATGAGGAAGAATAATTCACTCCGAGGGCTATTGAGACTCTGGAATTCTCTCCGAGGGCTATTGAGACTCTGGAATTCACTCCGGGGGCAGTGAGACTCTGGAATTCACTCCGGGGGCAGTGAGACTCTGGAATTCACTCCGGGGGCAGTGAGACTCTGGAATTCACTCCGAGGGCAGTGAGACTCTGGAATTCACTCCGAGGGCAGTGAGACTCTGGATTTCACTCCGAGGGCTAATGATACTCTGGAATTCACTCCGCGGGCAGTGAGACTCTGGAATTCACTCCGAGGGCAGTGAGACTCTGGAATTCACTCCCAGGGCAGTGAAACTCTGGAATTCACTCCGAGGGCAGTGAGACTCTGGAATTCACTCCGAGGGCAGTGAGACTCTGGAATTCACTCCGAGGGCAGTGAGACTCTGGAATTCACTCCCAGGGCAGTGAGACTCTGGAATTCACTCCGGGGGCAGTGAGACTCTGGAATTCACTCCGAGGGCAGTCAGACTCTGGAATTCACTCCGAGGGCAGTGAGACTCTGGAATTCACTCCCAGGGCAGTGAGACTCTGGAATTCACTCCCAGGGCAGTGAAACTCTGGATTTCACTCCGAGGGCTAATCAGACTCTGGAATTCACTCCGAGGGCAGTGAGACTCTGGAATTCACTCCGAGGGCAGTGAGACTCTGGATTTCACTCCGAGGGCTAATCAGACTCTGGAATTCACTCCGAGGGCAGTGAGACTCTGGAATTCACTCCGAGGGCAGTGAGACTCTGGAATTCACTCCGAGGGCTATTGAGACTCTGGAATTCACTCCGAGGGCAGTGAGACTCTGGAATTCACTCCGAGGGCAGTGAGACTCTGGAATTCACTCCGCGGGCAGTGAGACTCTGGAATTCACTCCGAGGGCAGTGAGACTCTGGAATTCACTCCCAGGGCAGTGAAACTCTGGAATTCACTCCGAGGGCAGTGAGACTCTGGAATTCACTCCGAGGGCAGTGAGACTCTGGAATTCACTCCGAGGGCAGTGAGACTCTGGAATTCACTCCCAGGGCAGTGAAACTCTGGATTTCACTCCGAGGGCTAATCAGACTCTGGAATTCACTCCGAGGGCAGTGAGACTCTGGAATTCACTCCGAGGGCAGTGAGACTCTGGATTTCACTCCGAGGGCTAATCAGACTCTGGAATTCACTCCGAGGGCAGTGAGACTCTGGAATTCACTCCGAGGGCAGTGAGACTCTGGAATTCACTCCGAGGGCTATTGAGACTCTGGAATTCACTCCGAGGGCAGTGAGACTCTAGAATTCTCTCCGAGGGCAGTGAGACTCTGGAATTCACTCCGAGGGCAGTGAGACTCTGGAATTCTCTCCGAGGGCAGTGAGACTCTGGAATTCTCTCCGAGGGCAGTGAGACTCTGGAATTCACTCCGAGGGCAGTGAGACTCTGGAATTCTCTCCGAGGGCAGTGAGACTCTGGAATTCACTCAGAGGGCAGTGAGACTCTGGAATTCACTCCGAGGGCAGTGAGACTCTTGAATTCACTCCCAGGGCAGTGAGACTCTGGAATTCACTCCGAGGGCAGTGAGACTCTGGAATTCACTCCGAGGGCAGTGAGACTCTGGAATTCACTCCGAGGGCAGTGAGACTCTGGAATTCACTCCCAGGGCAGTGAGACTCTGGAATTCACTCCGAGGGCTATTGAGACTCTGGAATTCACTCCCAGGGCAGTGAGACTCTGGAATTCTCTCCGAGGGCAGTGAGACTCTGGAATTCACTCCGAGGGCAGTGAGACTCTGGAATTCTCTCCGAGGGCAGTGAGACTCTGGAATTCTCTCCGAGGGCAGTGAGACTCCGGAATTCAATCCGAGGGCAGTGAGACTCCGGAATTCACTCCGAGGGCAGTGAGACTCTGGAATTCACTCCGAGGGCAGTGAGACTCTGGAATTCACTCCGAGGGCTATTGAGACTCTGGAATTCACTCCGAGGGCAGTGACACTCCGGAATTCTCTCCGAGGGCAGTGAGACTCTGGAATTCTCTCCGAGGGCAGTGAGACTCTGGAATTCACTCCGAGGGCTATTGAGACTCTGGAATTCACTCCCAGGGCAGTGAGACTCTGGAATTCACTCCGAGGGCAGTGAGACTCTGGAATTCTCTCCGAGGGCAGTGAGACTCTGGAATTCACTCCGAGGGCAGTGAGACTCTGGAATTCACTCCGAGGGCAGTGAGACTCTGGAATTCACTCCGAGGGCTATTGAGACTCTGGAATTCACTCCGAGGGCAGTGACACTCCGGAATTCTCTCCGAGGGCAGTGAGACTCTGGAATTCACTCCGAGGGCAGTGAGACTCTGGAATTCACTCCGAGGGCTATTGAGACTCTGGAATTCTCTCCGAGGGCAGTGAGACTCTGGAATTCACTCCGAGGGCAGTGAGACTCTGGAATTCACTCCGATGGCTATTGAGACTCTGGAATTCTCTCCGAGGGCAGTGAGACTCTGGAATTCTCTCCGAGGGCTATTGAGACACTGGAATTCTCTCCGGGGGCAGTGAGACTCTGGAATTCACTCCGGCGGCAGTGAGACACTGGAATTCACTCCGAGGGCAGTGAGACTCTGGAATTCACTCCGAGGGCAGTGAGACTCTCGAATTCACTCCGAGGGCAGTGAGACTCTGGAATTCACTCCGAGGGCAGTGAGACTCTGGAATTCACTCCCGGGGCAGTGAGACTCCGGAATTCACTCCGGGGGCAGTGAGACTCTGGAATTCACTCCGAGGGCAGTGAGACTCTGGAATTCACTCCGAGGGCAGTGAGACTCCGGAATTCACTCCGAGGGCAGTGAGACTCCGGAATTCACTCCGAGGGCTATTGAGACTCTGGAATTCACTGCGAGTGCTATTGAGACTCTGGAATTCTCTCCGAGGGCAGTGAGACTCTGGAATTCACTCCGAGGGCAGTGAGACTCTGGAATTCACTCCGAGGGCAGTGAGACTCTGGAATTCACTCCGAGGGCATTGAGACTCTGGAATTCACTCCGAGGGCAGTGAGACTCTGGAATTCACTCCGAGGGCAATTGAGACTCTGGAATTCACTCCGAGGGCAGTGAGACTCTGGAATTCACTCCGAGGACTATTGAGACTCTGGAATTCACTCCGAGGGCTATTGAGACTCTGGAATTCACTCCGATGGCATTGAGACTCTGGAATTCACTCCGAGGGCAGTGAGACTCTGGAATTCACTCCGAGGGCAGTGAGACTCTGGAATTTACTCCGAGGGCAGTGAGACTCTGGAATTCACTCCGAGGGCTATTGAGACTCTGGAATTCACTCCCAGGGCAGCGAGACTCTGGAATTCACTCCAAGGGCTATTGAGACTCTGGAATTCACTCCGAGGGCAGTGAGACTCTGGAATTCATTCCGAGAGCAGTGAGACTCTGGAATTCACTCCCAGGGCAGTGAGACTCTGGAATTCACTCCGAGGGCAGTGAGACTCTGGAATTCACTCCGAGGGCAGTGAGACTCTGGAATTCACTCCGAGGGCTATTGAGACTCTGGAATTCACTCCGACGGCAGTGAGACTCCGGAATTCACTCCGAGGGCAGTGAGACTCTGGAATTCACTCCAAGGACTATTGAGACTCTCGAATTCACTCCGAGGGCAGTGAGACTCTGGAATTCACTCCGAGGACTATTGAGACTCTGGAATTGACTCCGAGGGCAGTGAGACTCTGGAATTCTCTCCGGGGGCAGTGAGACTCTGGAATTCACTTCGAGGGCAGTGAGACTCTGGAATTCACTCCGAGGGCAGTGAGACTCTGGAATTCACTCCGAGGGCTATTGAGACTCTGGAATTCACTCCGAGGGCTATTGAGACTCTGGAATTCACTCCGAGGGCAGTGAGACTCTGGAATTCACTCCGGGGGCAGTGAGACTCTGGAATTCACTCCCAGGGCAGTGAGACTCTGGAATTCACTCCCAGGGCTATTGAGACTCTGGAATTCACTCCGAGGGCAGTGAGACTCCGGAATTCACTCCGAGGGCAGTGAGACTCTGGAATTCACTCCGAGGGCTATTGAGACTCTGGAATTCACTCCGAGGGCTATTGAGACTCTGGAATTCACTCCGAGGGCAGTGAGACTCTGGAATTCATTCCGAGGGCTATTGAGACTCTGGAATTCACTCCGAGGGCAGTGAGACTCTGGAATTCACTCCGAGGGCAGTGAGACTCTGGAATTCACTCCGAGGGCAGTGAGACTCTGGAATTCACTCCGGGGGCAGTGAGACTCTGGAATTGACTCCGAGGGCAGTGAGACTCTGGAATTCACTCCGAAGGCAGTGATACTCCGTAATTCACTCCGAGGGCAGTGAGACTCTGGAATTCACTCCGGGGGCAGTGAGACTCTGGAATTCACTCCGAGGGCAGTGAGACTCTGGAATTCTCTCCGAGTGCAGTGAGACTCCAGAATTCACTCCGAAGGCAGTGAGACTCTGGAATTCACTCCGAGGGCAGTGAGACTCTGGAATTCACTCCGAGGGCAGTGAGACTCTGGAATTCACTCCGAGGGCAGTGAGACTCTGGAATTGACTCCGAGGGCAGTGAGACTCTGGAATTCACTCCGAGGGCAGTGAGACTCTGGAATTCTCTCCGAGTGCAGTGAGACTCCGGAATTCACTCCGAAGGCAGTGAGACTCTCGAATTCAGTCCGAGGGCAGTGAGACTCTGGAATTCACTCCGAGGGCAGTAAGACTCTGGAATTGACTCCGAGGGCAGTGAGACTCTGGAATTGACTCCGAGGGCAGTGAGACTCTGGAATTCACTCCCAGGGCTATTGAGACTCTGGAATTCACTCCGAGGGCAGTGAGACTCTGGAATTGACTCCGAGGGCAGTGAGACTCTGGAATTCACTCCGAGGGCAGTGAGACTCTGGAATTCACTCCGAGGGCTACTGAGACTCTGGAATTCACTCCGAGGGCAGTGAGACTCTGGAATTCACTCCGAGGGCTATTGAGACTCTGGAATTCACTCCGAGGGCAGTGAGACTCTGGAATTCACTCCGAGGGCAGTGAGACTCTGGAATTCACTCCGAGGGCAGTGAGACTCTGGAATTCACTCCGCGGGCAGTGAGACTCTGGAATTCACTCCGAGGGCAGTGAGACTCTGGAATTCACTCCGATGGCAGTGAGACTCTGGAATTCACTCCCAGGGCAGTGAGACTCTGGAATTCACTCCGAGGGCAGTGAGACTCTGGAATTCACTCCGAGAGCAGTGAGACTCTGGAATTCACTCCCAGGGCAGTGAGACTCTGGAATTCACTCCGACGGCAGTGAGACTCCGGAATTCACTCCGAGGGCAGTGAGACTCTGGAATTCACTCCGAGGGCAGTGAGACTCCGGAATTCACTCCGAGGGCAGTGAGACTCCGGAATTCACTCCGAGGGCAGTGAGACTCTGGAATTCACTCCGAGGGCAGTGAGACTCTGGAATTCACTCCGAGGGCAGTGAGACTCTGGAATTCACTCCGAGGGAAGTGAGACTCTGGAATTCACTCCGAGGGCAGTGAGACTCCGGAATTCACTCCGAGGGCAGTGAGACTCCGGAATTCACTCCGAGGGCAGTGAGACTCTGGAATTCACTCCGAGGGCAGTGAGACTCCGGAATTCAATCCGAGGGCAGTGAGACTCCGGAATTCACTCCGAGGGCAGTGAAACTCCGGAATTCACTTCCTCAACAGGTGGTTCAGGCAGCATCCTTGAATATTTTTAAGGCAGAGTGAAATAGACTCTCGATTAACAAGTAATAAATATGGGATACATTGAGAATCCAGCAAAGGAGGACTAAAAAGATAATAAAGAGAGAGAAAATAAACTATGAGGGAAAATTAGCGAGTAATACAAAAACTGACAATGAGAGCTTCTTTAAACATATAAATAGGAAGAAAGAGTTCAAAGTGAACATAGGCCCTTTAGAAAATGAACCTGGGGTGATAGTTATAGAATAGAATTTGCAGTGCAGAAGGAGGCCATTCGGCCCATCGAGTCTGCACCGGCTCTTTGAAAGAGCACCCTACCCAAGCCCACACTTTCTCCCTATCCCCATAACCCAGTAACCCCACCCAACACTAAGGGCAATTTTGGACACTAAGGGCAATTTAAAATGGCCAATCCACCTAACCTGCACATCTTTGGACTGTGGGAGGAAACCGGAGCACCCGGAGGAAACCCACGCACACACAGGGAGGATGTGCAGACTCCGCACAGACAGTGACCCAAGCAATGTGGAGCAAGGAAATGGCAGGGGAGTTAAACAGATATTTTGTATCAGTACAGTCGCTTCCTCCCTCTAAGTCATTAATATGAATTGTAAACAGTTGTGGTCCCAGCACTGATCCCTGTGGAACCCCATTGGCTACAAGTCACCAACCTGAAAAGGAACCCCTTACCCCCACTCGCTGGTTCCTGTGGTGGAAAATACTTCGAACATCCCATTAATACTGAATAATTCGGGGGAGGGATTAAATACCATCGCCATCACTGGAGAAGTAATATTAGGCAAACTAATGCGGCTAAAGGCAGATAAGTCCCCTGGCCCCGATGGATTGCATCCAAGGATCCTAAAAGAAGTAGCGACAGAGATAGTGGCTGCATTGGTTGTAATTTCCCCCAAATCCTTGGATTCTGAAGAAGTCTCGGAGGATTGGAAAACTGCCAATATGACAGCCCTATTCAAAAAGGGAGGCAGGCAAAAAGTAGGTAACTATAAGCAGATTAGCCGAACCTCTGTTGTAAAAATGTTGGAATCAATTATTAAGGAAGTAATAGCAGCACATTTGAGAAATCACAATCTAGTCCAAGCAGAGTCAGCGTGGCTTGATGAAAGGGAAACGGTGTCTGACTAATTCATTGGAGTTTTCCCAAGGCATTCCCAACCAGAGTGGATAGAGGGGAAGCAGTAGATGTGTCGCATATGGACTTCCAGAAGGCTTTCGACAAGGTCTCTCACAGAAGGTTAAGTCATAAGATAAGAGCCCATGGTGTTGGATGTAGGATATTGACATGGATAGAGAATTGGTCAATGGGCTGGAGATAGCGAGTGGGGGTAAGGGGTTATTTTTCAGGTTGGTGACTTGTAGCCAATGGGGTTTCACAGGGACCAGTGCTGGGACCACAGCTGTTTGCAATTTATATTAATGACTTCGAGGGAGGAAGCGGCTGTACTGTAGTCAAATTTGCAGATGACACAAATAGATAGAAAGGCAAATTGCGACCGGGACAGGAACAGTTTGCAAAGAGATATTGATTGGTTCAGTAAGTGAGGAAAAAGTTGGCGAATGGAGTATAATGTGGGGCAAATGTGAAGTTGTCCATTACGGAAGAGTGGGCAAAATAACAGAGTATTATTTAAATGAAGAAAAAGTGCCGAAAGTTGCAACACAGAGGGACTTGGGAGGGGGGGGGGGGGCTTCTGCATGATACCCAGAAAGCTAGCACACAGGGGCAGCAGGTAATCAGGAAGGGTAATGGAATGTTGGTGTTTATTTCAAGGGGGTTGGAGTATTAGAGTCGGGAAGTCTTGCTGCAGCTGTGCAAGGTACTGGTGAGACCACATCTGGAGCACTGGGAGCAGATTTGGTCCCTTATTTAAGGAAAGATATTATTTAATTGGAGGGGGTTCAGAGAAGGTTCACGAGGATGATCCCCGGTACGGACGGATTGTCTTGTGATCAAAGGTTAAACAGGTCGGGACTTTGCTCATTGGAATGTTGAAGAAAGAGAGGTGATCGCGTTGAAACATAGGGGAATGGATTCTCTGCCCCGCCACATTTCCATTTCACCCCGCCGGCGGGATTCTCTGTTACGCCGGCCAGTCAATGGGGTTTCCCAGTGTGGGGCATCCCCACGCCGTCGGGAAACCCCCGGGCTGCCGGCAGAACGGAGCGTCCCGCCGGCGGAGAATCCCGCCCAGGATTCCTCAGGGGTTTGTCAGGGTGAATGCTGAGACGATGTTTCCCTGCATGGGAGAGTCTCAGAACCTCAGAGTCGGGGGGTCGCCCATTTGAGACCCAGATGAGGAGGAATTTCCTCTCTCAGAGGACTGTGAATCTTTGGAAGTCTTGGCCACAGGGAGATGGGGGGGCTGAGTCCTTGGCTGTATTTAAGGCTGAGATAGATTCCTGGTCAGTAAGGGAATCAAGGGCAGGAATGTGGACAGGAGGAATGTTGGATCAGTCATGATTCTATTGAATGACGGAGCAGGATCGAGGGGCCGAATGTCCTGCTCCTGGTTAGTATGTTTGTTTGATGAAGAATCTGTTTACATTGATTTTAGGCCGGGTATAAAAACCAAATGCCTTTGCCTTGGTGATTGGTGCTAGCTTCTAACTGGAATAGGTGTTGTGCTGTGACCTTCGAAAGCACTTTGTCAGGAACCCAAGCCCTGCTTTTATTTTACTGAACAGATGGCAGCAGAAAATGGGAATGATCCCAGTTTGGAAATGACACTTCAAATGGGGCGTGAGGATACTGAGTGTGACCCTCGGAGTTGCCAGACACCGATCGGTGTGAATAACCCCCACCTGCTGCAGCCTGACTGCCCAGGCATGTTGATGCCAATCATCGAACTTAAACCCAAAACCGATATCCCCTCAATACAATCAGAAACTGATTTTGTCCCACTTTGGGTTTTGTTCAGGATGGTTTAAGTTTTAAAAAACAAACAAAGTTGCGAATTCTTTCCACTCCATGTGGATGAGATATTCCACTGAGCTCCGTCTGCCCTGTCTGGTGGATGTACCAAATCTCCCAGCATTGATTGAAGAGCAGAAGAGCTCTCCCCAGTGGCCCGGACAATATTTATCCTTCAAACAACATCATTAAAAACAGCTTCACTGCTCGTGGCTGGAGCCACAGGAGCACTGTGTAAAATCTTGATCTGCTCACTGAAGAAAAGATATGGTTGTATTGGAAGCAGTTCAGGGAAGGTTCACTCAACTGATTGCTGGGATGAAGGGGTGACCTTATCAGGAATGTTCAACATTCCTGTTCAACATGGGGCAGCACGGTAGCACAGTGGTTAGCACTGTGGCTTCACAGCGCCAGGGTCCCAGGCTTGATTCCCGGCTTGGGTCACTGTCTGTGCGGAGTCTGCACATCCTCCCCGTGTCTGCGTGGGTTTCCTCCGGGTGCTCCGGTTTCCTCCCACAGTCCAAAGATGTGCAGGTTAGGTGGATTGGCCATAATAAATTGCCCTTAGTGTCCAAAAAGGTTAGGAGGGGTTATTGGGTTACGGGGATAGGGTAGAAGGGAGGGCTTAAGTGGGTCGGTGCGGACTCGATGGGCCGAATGGCCTCTTTCTGCACTGTATATTCTAGATTCTATGTTCTATGAACAGGCAGGTGCCTCAGAAGGATGAGGGAGGGTCGTACTGAAGGATGAGGGAGGGTCGTACTGAAGGATGAGGGAGGGTCGTACTGAAGGATGAGGGAGGGTCGTACTGAAGGATGAGGGAGGGTCGTACTGAAGGATGAGGGAGGGTCGTACTGAAGGCTGAGGGAGGGTCAGCATACACGATCCTGAGGGGGCCACACGGAAGCTACTAAATGGATTTTTCCTCTTTTGGAGAAATCTAGAACTGGGGACAGAGTTTCAAAACTCAGAGTCATCCATTTAGGACAGAGATGAGAAAGATCTTTTTTTCTGAGGTTGGTCAGTGGAAGCCCTTTCCCCAGAGAATGTTGGAGGCTGCGTCATTGAATATTTTTAAGGCTGAATTAGATAGAATCTTGGAATGGATTGGATTTGACTTTGTACCGAGGTATTTTCCTGCGAGCAGCTCAAACAGACCATTTAGTACATGGGAAGAAAATACATAATAGGGCAACACAAGGTACACAATGTAAATATATAGACACCGGCATCGGGTGAAGCATACAGGGTGTAGTGTTAATCAGATCAGTCCATAAGAGGGTCATTTAGGAGTCTGGTAACAGTGGGGAAGAAGCTGTTTTTGAGTCTGTTCGTGCGTGTTCTCAGACTTCTGTATCTCCTGCCCGATGGAAGAAGTTGGAAGAGTGAGTAAGCCGGGTGGGAGGGGTCTTTGATTATGCTGCCCGCTTTCCCCAGGCAGCGGGAGGTGTAGATAGAGTCAGTGGATGGGAGGCAGGTTTGTGTGATGGACTGGGCGGTGTTCACGACTCTCTGAAGTTTCTTGCGGTCCTGGGCCGAGCAGTTGCCATACCAGGCTGTGATGCAGCCCGATAGGATGCTTTCCATGGTGCATCTGTAAAAGTTTGTAAGAGTCGATGTGGACATGCCGAATTTCCTTAGTTTCCTGAGGAAGTATAGTTGTGCTTTCTTGGTGGTAGCGTCGACGTGGGTGGACCAGGACAGATTTTTGGAGATGTGCACCCCTAGGAATTTGAAACTGCTAACCATCTCCACCTCGGCCCCGAGATGCTGACAGGGGTGTGTACAGTACTTTGCTTCCTGAAGTCAATTACCAGCTCTTTAGTTTTGCTGGCATTGAGGGAGAGATTGTTGTCGCTGCACCACTCCACTAGGTTCTCTATCTCCCTCCTGTATTCGGACTCATCGTTATTCGAGATCCGACCCACTATGGCCGTATCGTCAGCAAACTTGTAGATGGAGTTGGAACCAAGTTTTGCCACACAGTCGTGTGTGTACAGGGGGTAGAGTAGGGGGCTAAGTACGCAGCCTTGCGGGGCGCCGGTGTTGAGGACTATTGTGGAGGAGGTGTTGTTGTTCATTCTTACTGATTGTGGTCTGTGGGTCAGAAAGTCGAGGATCCAGTTGCAGAGTGGGGAGCCAAGTCCTAGGTTTTGAAGCTTTGATATGAGCTTGGCTGGGATTATGGTGTTGAAGGCGGAGCTGTTGTCAATAACTAGGAGTCTGATGTAGGAGTCCTTGTTGTCGAGATGCTCTAGAGTGTAGGGCCAGGGAAATGGCGTCTGCTGTGGACCGGTTGCGGCGGTTTGCGAATTGCAGTGGATCAAGGCGTTCTGGGAGTATGGAGGTGATCTGGTTCATGACCAGCCACTTGAAGCACTTCATTACGATCAATATCAAGGCCACTGGATGGTAGTCATTGAGGCACGTTGCCTGGTTCTTCTTTGGCACCGGTATGATGGTGGTCTTCAGGACTGAGATGAGGAAGAACGCCAACACTAAGGGCATTCAAATGGTCATTGGATAGACATATGGACGATAAGGGAATAGTGTAGATGGGCTTTAGAGTGGTTTCACAGGTCGGCGCAACATCGAGGGACGAAGGGCCTGTACTGCGCTGTAATGTTCTATGTTCTGTGTAACTTCTCTCAGAGAGTTGTGAATTGTGGAATTTCTACTACAGAAAGCTGCTGGGGCCGGTTGGTTGGATATATTCGGGAGGGAGTATCAGGGAGAATCACAGTGGGCAGGACAGTCTATCAGCAAGATCCTATCACATGGTGGAGCAGGCTCGATGGTTGAATAGCCTATCCCTAGTTTGTATGTTTGTGAGTGTGCAGCGCTCCCTCTGCTCTGACAGTGTTGGTCTGCATTGTGAGCTCCGATCCCTGGAGAGAGATTGAAGGATGATGTTGTGTGAGAAACATAGAAACTCAGAAAATAGGAGCAGGAGTGGACCATTCGGCCCTTCGAGCCTGCTCCCCCATTCAATATGATCATGGCTGATCGTGCACGTTCAGTATCCCACTCCCGCTTTCTCTCCATACCCTTTAGCCTCGAGGGCCACGTCCAGCCCCCTCCTGAACATATCCTGCAAACCGGCCCCAGCAGCTTCCTGTGGGAGAGAATTCACAATTCACACCTGTCTGAGAGAAGTTCTTCCTCATCTCAGTCCTGAAAGGCTGACCCCTTATTCTCAGGCTGTGACCCCGAGTTCTGGACGCCCCCAACATCGGGAATATTCTTCCCGCATCTAGTGTGTCCAGTCCCATCAGGATTTTTTATGTTTCTATGAGATCCCCTCTCATTCTTCTAAACTCCAGTGAGTACAAGCCCAGTCGATCCAGTCTTTCTTCATCTGTCAGTCCCAACATCCCGGGAATCAGTCTGGTGAACCTTTGCTGGACACCCTCAATAACAAGAATGTCCTTCCTCAAACTAGGAGACCAAAACTGCCACAATACTCAAGGTGTGGCCTCGCCAAGGCCCTGTATAACTGCAGCAAGACATCCCGATTCCTATACTCAAACCCTCTCACTATGAAGGCCAGCGTGCCATTAGCTTTCCTCACTGCCTGCTGTACCTGCACGCCAACCTTCAGCGACTGTTCCACCATCACACCCAGGTCTCCTTGAACTTCCCCTTTTCCTAAACCGCCACCATTCAGATAATAATCTGCCTTCCTGTTTTAACCACCAAAGTGGGTAACCTCCCATTTACCCACATTATACTGCATTTTCCAAGTATTTACCCATTGTAAATAGCCTGTCCAAGTCACCCTGCAGCCTCTTTGCACCTCCTCACAGCACACACTGCCACCCAGCTTAGTGTCCTCTGCCAATTTGGAGATATTGCAATTCGTTCATCCAAATCATTAATGTATATTGTGAACAGCTGGGGTCCCAGCACTGAGCCCTGCTGATTTCATATAAAGAGTTCTTAACTTTGGGCAGCACGGTAGCACAGTGGTTAGCACTATTCCTTTACAGCGCCAGGGCCCCGAGTTTGATTCCCGGCTTGGGTCACTGTCTGTGCGGAGTCTGCACGTTCTCCCCGTGTCTACGTGGGTTTCCTCCGGGTCCTCCGGTTTCCTCCCACAAGTCCCGAAAGGCATGGGGCAGGATTCTCCGCCGGCGGGATGCTCCGTTTTGCCGGCTCCCGGGGGTTTCCCGACGGCGGGGGGCTGCCCCACAATGGACAACCCCATTGACCGACCGGAGTAACGGAGAATCCCGCCGGCGGGTCGGGGCAGAGAATCCAGCCTGTGCTTGTTAGGGGAATTGGACATTCTGAATTCTCCCTCTGTTACCCGAACAGGCGCCGGAATGTGGTGACTAGGGGAATTTCACAGTAACTTCATTGCAGTGTTAATGTAAACCTACTTGTGACAATAATAAAGATTATAATTATTATTACTACTTTTAAGAAAAGAAAATTGATTGGAAAAAATGTTGTTGTCAATCTATTCTTCCATTTATTCTCACTGATCCAAAGTGGAGTGTGTGTTGTAGAACAGTGAGAATCTAGGTGATTCACCTCGGCTCAATGCATGTTGGCAAAGTAAACATTATGGGTGTAAGCTGTGTGCTAGGGTTGCTGTTTCAATCTGACCAGACAGGTTTGTATACAGCCCAGGTAGAGCTTACACAGGGATCCGCTCTTGCTGCTGTGGAATGGTGTTCCAAGGGGATTATTGGTTGGAGCATTGTGAATTGGACGATGATACTTGGGGTGATCGTCAGGGCGATCGTAGACCAGACATTGGGTTGAGTACCAAGGGGGTTAGAATCATAGAATCATAGAAGTTTACAGCATGGAAACAGGCCCTTCGGCCCAACCAGTCCATGCCGCCCAGTTTTTACTATTAAGCTAGTCCCAGTTGCCCGCACTTGGCCCATAATCCTCTATACCCATCTTACCCATGTAACTATCTAAATGCTTTTTAAAAGACACAACTGTACCCGCCTCTACTACTACCTCTGGCAGCACATTCCAGACACTCACTACCCTCTGAGTGAAGAAATTGCCCCTCTGGGCCCTTCTGAAACTCTCCCCTCTCACCTTAAACCTATGCCCTCTAGTTTTAGACTCCCCTACCTTTGGGAAAAGATGTTGACTATCTACCTTATCTATGCCCCTCATTATTTTATAGACCTCTATAAGATCATCCCTAAGCCTCCTACGCCCCATGGAAAAAAGTCCCAGTCTATCCAGTCTCTCCTTATAACTCAAACCATCAAGTCCCGGCAACATCCTAGTAAATCTTTTCTGCACTCTTTCTAGTTTAATAATATCCTTTCTATAATAGGGTGACCAGAACTGCACACAGTATTCCAAGTGTGGCCGTACCAATGTCTTGTACAACTTCAACAAGACGTCCCAACTCCTGTATTCAATGTTCTGACCAATGAAACCAAGCATGCCAAATGCCTTCTTCACCACCCTGTCCACCTGCGACTCCACCTTCAAGGAGCTATGAACCGGTACTCCTAAATCTTTTTGTTCTATAACTCTCCCCAATGCCATACCATTAACTGAGTAGGTCCTGGCCTGATTCGATCTGCCAAAATGCATCACCTCACATTTATCTAAATTAAACTCCATCTGCCATTCGTCGGCCCACTGGCCTAATTGATCAAGATCCCGTTGCAATCCTAGATAACCTTCTTCACTATCCACTGTGCCACCAATCTTGGTGTCATCTGCAAACTTACTAACCATGCTTCCTAAATTCTCATCCAAATCATTAATATAAATCACAAATAACAGTGGACCCAGCACCGATCCCTGAGGCACACCACTGGTCACAGGCCTCCAGTTTGAAAAACAACCCTCTACAACCACCCTCTGTCTTCTGTCGTCCAGCCAATTTTGAATCCAATTGGCAACCTCACCCTGGATCCCGTGAGCTTTAACCTTCTGCAACAACCTACCATGCGGTACCTTGTCAAAGGCTTTGCTAAACTCCATGTAGACAACGTCTACTGCACTGCCCTCATCTACCTTCTTGGTCACCCCCTCAAAAAACTCAATCAAATTTGTGAGACATGATTTTCCACGCACAAAGCCATGCTGACTGCCCCGAATCAGTCCTTGCCTCTCTAAATGCTTGTAGATCCTGTCTCTCAGAATACCTTCTAGCAACTTACCTACTACAGACGTTAGGCTCACCGGTCTGTAGTTCCCAGGCTTTTCCCTGCTGCCCTTCTTAAACAAGGGCACAACATTCGCCACTCTCCAATCTTCAGGCACCTCACCTGTGGCTGCCGATGATTCAAATATCTCTGTTAGGGGACCCGCAATTTCCTCCCTAGCCTCCCACAACATCCTGGGATACATTTCATCAGGTCCCGGGGATTTATCTACCTTGATGCGCTTTAAGACTTCTAGCACCTCCTCCTCTGTAAAATGCACACTTCTCAAGACATCACTATTTATTTCCCTTAGTTTCCTAACATCCATGCCTTTCTCCACCGTGAATACCGATGAGAAATATTCATTCAGGATCTCACCCAACTCTTGTGGCTCTGCACATATATGTCCTTGTTGATCCTTAAGAGGCCCTACTCTGTCCCTAGTTACTCTTTTCCCCTTTATGTATCTGTAGAATCTCTTTGGATTCTCCTTTGCATTATTTGCCAAAGCAATTTCATGTCCCCTTTTTGCCCTCCTGATTTCCCTCTTAACTCTATTTCGACAATCTCTAAACTCGTCAAGGGATCCACTTGATCCCAGTTGTTTATGTACGTCATATGCCTCCTTCTTCTTTTTGACCAGAGTCTCAATATCTCGAGTCATCCAGGGTTCCCTACTTCTACCAGCCTTGCCCTTCACTCTAAAGGGAATGTGCTTACCCTGCACCCTGGTTAACACATTTTTAAAAGCCTCCCATTTACCAGCCGTCCCTTTGCCTGCCAACAGTCTCCCCCAATCTACCTCTGAAAGTTTCTGTCTGATACCATCAAAATTTGCCTTGCCCCAATTAAGAATTTTAACTCTTGGGCCAGACCTATCATTCTCCATAGCTATCTTAAAACTAATGGAGTTATGGTCACTTGTCCCAAAGTGATCCCTCACTAACACTTCTGTCACTTGCCCTTCCTTATTTCCCAAGACGAGGTCAAGTTTTGCCCCCTCTCTAGTCGGTCCATCCACATACTGAATGAGAAATTCCTCCTGAATACACTCAACAAATTTCCCTCCATCCAAGCCCCTAATGCTATGGCTGTCCCAGTCAATGTTGGGAAAGTTAAAGTCCCCTACTATTACCACCCTATTTTTCTTGCAGCTATCTGTAATCTCCTTACATATTTGCTCCTCAATTTCCCGCTGACTATTTGGGGGCCTGTAGTACAGTCCTATCAAGGTGATCTCTCCCTTCTTATTTTTCAGTTCCACCCATATAGACTCAGTGGGCGAACCCTCGGATATATCCCCTCTAAGTACTGCCGTAATGTTCTCCCTAATCAAAAACGCCACTCCCCCTCCTCTCTTACCTCCTGTTCTATCCTTTCTATAGCATCTGTACCCCGGAACATTGAGCTGCCAGTCCTGCCCCTCCCTTAGCCATGTTTCAGTCATAGCTATAATATCCCAGTCCCATGTGCCCATCCATGCCCTGAGTTCATCCGCTTTGTCTGTCAGGCCCCTTGCATTGAAATAAATGCAGTTTAATGTAGACCTTCCTTGCTCTCTGCCCTGCTTTCTCTGGTCATGCTTTACACACTCTCCCTTCCTGCCTTTTGTTTCCGTCCCCACTGACTTCCTACATCGGTTCCCATCCCCCTGCCACATTAGTTTAAACCCTCCCCAACTGCACTAGCAAACACACCCCCGAGAACATTGGTTCCGGTCCCACCCAGATGCAGACCGTCCGATTTGTACAGGTCCCACCTCCCCCAGAACCGGTCCCAATGTCCCAGGAATTTGAAACCCTCCCTCTTGCACCATCTCTCAAGCCACGTATTCATCCTAGCTATCCTGTCATTCCTACTCTGACTATCACGTGGCACTGGTAGCAATCCTGAGATTACTACCTTTGAGGTCCTACTTTTTAGTTTAACTCCTAACTCCCTAAATTCAGCTTGTAGGACCTCATCCCGTTTTTTACCTATATCGTTGGTGCCTCTTTGCACCATGACAGCTGGCTGTTCACCCTCCCCCTCCAGAATGCCCTGCAGCCGCTCCGAGACATCCTTGACCCTTGCACCAGGGAGGCAACATACCAACCTGGATTCTCGTTTGCGTCCACAGAAACGCCTGTCTATTCCCCTTACGATTGAATCCCCTATCACTATAGCTCTGCCACTCTTTTTCCCGCCCTTCTGTGCAGCAGAGCCAGCCACGGTGCCATGAACCTGGCTGCTGCCACCTTCCCCTGGTGAGCCATCTCCCCCAACAGTTTCCAAAACGGTAAATCTGTTTTAGAGGGAGATGACCGCAGGGGATCCCTGCACTGCCTTCCTACTCTTCCTCTGTCTGTTGGTCACCCATTCCCTATCTGCCTCAGTAATTTTAATCTGCGGTGTGACCAACTCACTGAATGTGCTATCCACAACTTCCTCAGCATCGCGGATGCTCCAAAGTGAGTCCATCCGCAGCTCCAGAGCCGTCAAGCGGTCTAACAGGAGCTGCAGTTGGACACACTTCTTGCAGATGAAGGAATCAGGGACACCAGAAGGGTCCCTGACTTGCCACACCTCACAAGAGGAGCATGACACGGGTCTGAGCTCTCCTGCCATGACTTAAACCTGAAGTTAAATTTGAACTACACTACACAGCTAAGAGAAAGTCAAAGAGAGAGAAATCACTTACCAGTCACAAGCCAATCACTTACCTGCTGGCTGTGATGTAATTGCTCCCGAGACTCCCTCACAGGTCTGCTTCTCTGCACCTCCTTAAGATGAGCACCAAATTCCCTTAACTAGTTAATTAATTTACTTAATTAATTGGATTTTTTTTATTTTTTTTTGGAAACTCACCCCCAAACACCAAAAAACACAGCCCTCACTCACCTCTTACCTGAACTCAGCCTTACCCAAACTCAGATACACTCTGTTTGCCTCCAGCACTCTGTTTCTAAAGGCACTTCAGCCACACCCTTTGTATCCTTCCTGATTTACAGTCAGCCAATAGGCCTGCTCCCGAAACTGATCTCCCGAAACTAACAGCTGACCTGCAAGGTAAGGAAGTTTTTAAACAGTACTTACCTCTCCCAGGCCGCGAACATTTAAACTCTCCGCTCTGACTCGCAGCTCCCGCGCTTTTTAAATCTCCCGCGCTGTTTTCAATGTCCCGGCTCTCTCTCTCTCCCGCTCCCAGCTGACCTGCAAGGTAAGGAGGTTGTTAAGCAGGGTTAATGTGCTGTGGTTGAGTTTGTCTTTGTCACAGCATCAGAGGATGCTGGCACACACACAAATGGCTAATTAGACTCCTTACCTTTGATCTGATCTCCTCCTGATTTGTCTAATCTCACTCACCTCTTCACTCCTCATACAACAATACCTGCATTTGCGTGGTGCTCTTTACTTAGTAAGAGTCCCAAGATGCTTCACAGGAGTAATTGTCAAGCAAAACTTGTTACTGAGACACACGATGAGATATTCAGACTGGTGACCAAATGCTTAGTCAGAGAGATAGATTTTTAGAAGCATCTAAAAGGAAGATAAAGACTTGAAGAGGTTTCGGGAGAAATTCTAGAACTTGGGGCACAAGTAGCTGAAGACCTGGCCGGCAATGGCGGAGTGATTAAAATCAGGGATGTTCAGCTGGTCGGAATTGGATGAGCGCAGAGATCCCGGGGGTTGAGAGGCTGGAGGAGGGTTAGATAGATGTGGAGGGGCCAGGCCATGGAGTGATCTGAAAATGAGGATGAAAATTTGAAAAGCGAGGCATTGCCAGACCAATGGAAGACAATGAGCACACAGGTGATAGGTGAACGGGATTTGGGTTCTCCAGTAGCCTCTTCTCAAAAGGAGCTGTCTCGGTTATATTTGAGACGGACTCTGTTTCACAGGAGCGCAGGACTTAGGAACAGGAGAAGGCCACTCAACCCTTCCCAACCTGCTCCACCATTCAATACCATCACGGCTGATTATGGTTGTGGCCTTAGCCTCACTTTCTTACCTGCCCACTTTTTACTAAAGGGCTATGATTTTCCCTGTAAGATCCCTGGAGGATAGAATTTCCTGGAAGAGCGGACTATTTTATCCATGAATGTCTGTAAAATTGTAAAAAAAATGAGAGGGTTGTTAAGAAGGCGTACGGTGTGTTAGCTTTTATTGGTAGAGGGATTGAGTTTCGGAGCCATGAGGTCATGTTGCAGCTGTACAAAACTCCGGTGCGGCCGCATTTGGAGTATTACGTGCAATTCTGGTCGCCGCATTATAGGAAGGATGTGGAAGCATTGGAAAGGCTGCAGAGGAGATTTACCAGAATGTTTCCTGGTATGGAGGGAAGATCTTATGAGGAAAGGCTGAAGGACTTGGGGCTGTTTTCGTTAGAGAGCAGAAGGTTAAGAGGTGACTTAATTGAGGCATACAAGATGATCAGAGGATTGGATAGGGTGGATAGTGAGAGCCTTTTTCCTCGGATGGTGATGTCTAGCACGAGGGGACATAGCTTTAAATTGAGGGGAGATAGATATAAGACAGACGTCAGAGGTAGGTTCTTTACTCAGAGAGTAGTAAGGGCGTGGAATGCCCTGCCTGTAACAGTAGTGAACTCGCCAACACTAAGGACATTCAAATGGTCATTGGATAGACATATGGACAATAAGGGAATAGTGTAGATGGGCTTTAGAGTGGTTTCACAGGTCGGCGCAACATCGAGGGCCGAAGGGCCTGTACTGCGCTGTAATGTTCTATGTAAGGAGAGAGTGTGGGGATTCACGGAGTCCATTATGAGAGAGGGGTCCCAGGTATCTGATGGTCTTATCTTTCTAGATGATGGTGGTCACAAGTTTGGAAGGTGCTGTCGAAGGAATCTTGGTGAGTTCCTGCAGTGCATCTTGTAGATGGTACACACGGCTGCCACTGTTCGCCGGCGGTGGAGGGAGTGAGTGTTTGTGGATAGGGTGTCATTGGAGAGGGGCTGCTTTGTCCTGGATGGTATCGAGCTTTTTGTGTGTTGTTGGAGCTGCGCTCATCCAGGCAAGTGGAGAGTATTCCATCACATTCCTGACTTGTGCCAGGCTTTGGGGAGTCAGGAGGTCAGTTAAACTTTGCAGAATTCCCATCGTCTGTCCTGCTCTGGTAGCCACAGTATTAATGTGGCGAGTCCAGTTCAGTTTCTGATCAATGGGAACCCCCAGGATGTTGAGATCTCAGTGACAATAATAACATCCAAAGTGGAGAATTGAATTTGGATCTTGTACACCCAGGTTGGGGGGGGGGGGGGGGGGGGGGGGGGGGAGTAATTTTAAACTTTAACTTCGGGTGAAAACCAGGTGACAACGATCAGCTATCCATTTCAAATCCTGACGGATGTTCTTGTCGACGGAAGTGTTCTAAGATAATCCAGACAAAGCAAAGAACAGGTGGATGTTTGTGTCGCTCCTATTTAATCGAACAATTTGATTTGTCCCCCTTCCAGTGTCCTGGCTGCTGTTTTCACTCCCCCGCCCGCCCCATGTCCCTGTGACAGGGTGAAAGCAGTAATAACCATTTGGGTGGACAGGAGAGGGCCAGGGTCACATTGTCCTTCCAGTCTCTGACATCTGCCTTCCTGTACACCCGTGCCTCCCTCCTTAATGCGTCAATGATTGGCAGCGTCGGTGATTGGAGAATACTGAGTCTAATTGGTGTGCGGTAAAGGAAAATGTCAAGTTGTCGCAGTGGGGGCTCCCGAGGTCAAAGCACTAATATCACTTTTGATCAACAGAAAACTCGCAGGCAAAGGAAAGATCGAGGCAGCAAAATCATCAAGTCTGCCCTTTCCTGGAACACGCTGCTTGCTGATTTGCAGTTTGAGTTTGTTTATTGATCATTTTTCACTTTAAACCCTGTGAATAATTATTAGCATTAAAGACATAACCTTTTTCCCTGAGGAAGTAATTTCTGATTTCATCCTCTCATTTCCAAAAGCTTCCTTTTAACTTGGTTTTGAGCTTTTTAATGACTAAAGTTGCATCAGTGACTGCATACTGAGCCTGTACAGGCAGTCTCTTTGGAGAAATTGGTGTTAATGAGCTTCTGCACAGTTGGAAATCTCCAGTTTCTGTCTTTAAATGGGCTTAAGAATTTTGCATCTCATTTTTAAACCAGTGGCTTTGCTATTTGAGCATTACGGCTGTCGGCTGGTTGTACACCAGTCGGTATTGCAGGTTCTAAATTGTAGATCCAGTTACATGGAGTCTACAGCATAAAAACAGGCCATTTGGCCCTTCTGCATTGCTGTTAATGCTCCAGGTAAGCCTCCTCTCATTCCCTCTTCATCTCCCCCTGTCAACATATCGCTCTGTTCCCCTCTCCCTGGTCATTCCTTAAATGCCACTCGCTTTAACTCCAGGGTTCCCCAGGGGTCAATATTCATAGATCATAGAATTTACAATGCAGAAGGAGGCCATTCGGCCCATCGAGTCTGCACCGGCCCTTGGAAAGAGCACCCGACACAAACCCACACCTCCACCCTATCCCCGTAACCCAGTAACCCCACCTAACCATTTTGGTCACTAAGGGCAATTTATCATGGCCAATCCACCTAACCTGCACGTCTTTGGGACTGTGGGAGGAAACCGGAGCACCCGGAGGAAACCCACGCAGACACGGGGAGAACGTGCAGACTCCGCACTGACAGTCACCCGAGGTCGTAATTGAACCCAGGTCCCTGGAGCTGTGAGGCAGCTGTGCTAACCACTGCGCTACCGTGCTGCCCCATTCGGAACATTGCTTCTCTCGATCAAAATTAATGACGTAGATTTTGGTGAATAGGGCAAAATTGGAACATCTGCTGATGACGAGACTTTTAAGTATTGTGAACTACAAAGAGGAGAGGGAGAGACTTTAGGAGGACACGGGCAGGCTGGTGGAATAGGCGGACACTTAGCAGATTAAACTTAATGCAGAGAACTGTGAAGTGATGCATTTTGTAAGGGAGAACAAGGAGAAATAGTAAGGTGAAGGAGCCTTGGATGACAAGAGAAGTGGAAGAAGGAAGCTTACGTAAGGTTGAGGAAGCAAGGATCTGACTCGGCTCTAGAGGGTTACAAGGTAGCCAGGAGGGAACTCAAAAATGGACTGAGGAGAGCTAGAAGGGGGCATGAAGGATTAGGGAAAATCCCAAGGCGTTCTACACTTATGTGAGAAATAAGAGGATGATCAGAGTGAGAGTGAGATCAGGGATAGTGGAGGGAACTTGTGCCTAGAGTCTGAGGAGACGGGGGAGGCCCTAAATGAATATTTTGCTTCAGTATTCACAAGAGAGAGGGACCTTGTTGCCCATGGGAACAGTGTGAACCAGCTATATAGACTCAAACAGGTTGATATTAAAAAGGAGGATGTGCTGGAAATTTTGAAAAGCAGGATAGATAAGTCCCCTGGGCCTGACGGGATATACCCAAGGTTATTACGGGAAGCGAGGGAGGAGATTGCTGTGCCGTTGGCGATGATCTTTGCGTCCTCACTCTCCACTGGAGTAGTACCGGATGATTGGAGGGAGGCGAATGTTGTTCCCCTGTTCACGAAAGGGAATATGGAAATCCCTGGGAATTACAGACCCATCAGTCTTACGTCTGTGGTGAGCAAAATATTGGAAAGGATTCTGAGAGACAGGATTTATGATTATTTAGAAAAACATAGTTTGATTAAAGATAGTCAGCATGGCTTTGTGAGGGGCAGGTCATGCCTCACAAGCCTCATTGAATTCTTTGAGGATGTGACGAGACACATTGATGAAGGTCGGGCAGTGGATATTCTGATGGGTTAGCACCCCCCACTCCCCAGTCCTTGCCTGGATCTGTCAGATGGGACTGCCTTAGTCTGTGACACAGCAATGGGTATAGAATTACGCTTGGGTCCATTCCAGTCCCTGCTGAATGACAGGGGCTGATTCTAGTTTCCTGATTTTTGACAAAACATTCTGTTCCCATTTCCGTAGCCTCAGACCAGGGTTAGAGTTTGTTGTCTGGGCTCACAAGGTCCTGTTCTCTGTTAATAGCGTGGATGCTTTTAACTGGTTTAAAATATAACAACTGCACACATATCAGGAATAACAATAGTTTCATTCCCGTGCCAGCCTCCCCGAATAGGTGCCAGAATGTGGCGACTAGGGGCTTTTCACAGCCCCTTTTCATTTCATTCTTCATTTTCATTCCCTTTGAGCGAAAGTGTGACATTGGTGAGTTAAATCACAGTTTAATTTGTGTATTGAATCGGTTCCCCCCTACACACACCCTCTCTTGAGACTTAGTGTCCTGTTGACCCAACCTAGTAAGAAGTCTTACAACACCAGGTTAAAGTCCAACAGGTTTATTTCGATGTCACTAGCTTTCGGAGCGCTGCTCCTTCCTCAGGTGAATGAAGAGGTCTGTTCCAGAAACATATATATAGACAGATTCAAAGATTCTGCGACAACGCAGATCGCCTAGCAGAAACTTATAGCCAAGTTCCGCACACATGAGTGCGGCCTCAACCGGGACCTGGGATTCATGTCACATTACATTCATCCCCCACCATCTGGCCTGCAAAATCCTACCAACTGTCCTGGCTTGACACAATTCACACCTCTTTAACGTGGGGTTACCCCATCTCTGGATCTGTAAAGATTTAATCACCTGCTAATGCTCGCATTCCAAGCATTGTTTGACATCTTTGAATTTGTCTATATATGTGTTTCTGGAACATACCTCTTCATTCACCTGAGGAAGGGAGCAGCGCTCCGAAAGCTAGTGACATCGAAACAAACCTGTTGGACTTTAACCTGGTGTTGTCAGACTTCGTACTGTGCTCACCCCAGTCCAACGCCGGCATCTCCACGTCATGACCCAACCTACACACAGGAAGAGGAGGATTGGAAGCAGGAGGAGGCCATTCAGCCCCTCGAGCCTGCTCCACCATTCAATCAGATCATGTCTGACCACATTCCCCTTCCCTCCTGTCTCAGCTTTTCCCACATTACACAGGATCAGCACAATGTTGGTTGATCATCCTTCATATCAACCACCATTTCTTGGGGATTTAGTGCGTGGTTTTATAGCCGGACACCCGTCCAGCTGCCAACCCTCCCCATTTGGGCGGCACGGTAGCACAGTGGTTAGCACTGTTGTTTCACAGTGCCAGGGTCCCGGGTTCAATTCCCGGCTTGGGTCACATTTTATCCAGAAATGCCAGTGAGAGCCACTAGCCTCACAGATTGAGAATAAATTCAGCCAGCTCATTACGTCGATCTGTTCTGGGAAATCTTTCCAACAATAGAGATGTTGCGGGGTAAACTGGCACAGGAAGAAGCAATGGTGAGGAATTACCATCCCCGCTCACCTCTTTCTCCCCCCCCCCATTCGCTGACTCTCCCCTTTCCCCATTCACTGACTCACCCCTTTCCCCATTCGCTGACTCTCCCCTTTCTCCATTCGCTAACTCTCCCCTTGCCCCATTCACTGACTCTCCCCTTGCCCCATTCGCTGATTCTCCCCTTTCCCCATTCGCTGATTTCCCCCTTTCCCCATTCGCTGATTCACCCCTTTCCCCATTCGCTGACTCTCCCCTTTCCCCATTCGCTGACTCTCCCCTTTCCCATTCGCTGACTCTCCCCTTTCTCCATTCGCTGATTCTCCCCTTTCCCCATTCGCTGACTCTCCCCCTTTCCCCATTCGCTGACTCTCCCCTTTCCCCATTCGCTGACTCTCCCCTTTCCCCATTCGCTGACTCTCCCCTTTCCCCATTCGCTGACTCTCCCTTTCCCCATTCGCTGACTCTCCCCTTTCCCCATTCACTGACTCTCCCCTTTGCCCATTCGCTGACTCTCCCCTTTCCCCATTCGCTGACTCATCCCTTTCCCCATTCGCTGACTCACCCCTTTCCCCATTCGCTGATTCTCCCCTTTCCCATTCGCTGACTCTCCCTTTCCCCATTCGCTGATTCACCCCTTTCCCCATTCGCTGACTCTCCCCCTTTCCCCATTCGCTGACTCTCCCCTTTCCCCATTCGCTGACCTCTCCCCTTCCCCATTCGCTGACTCACCCCTTTCCCCATTCGCTGACTCACCCCTTTCCCCATTCGCTGATTCTCCCCTTTCCCCATTCGCTGACTCTCCCCTTTCCCCATTCGCTGACTCTCCCCTTTCCCCATTCGCTGACTCACCCCCTTTCCCCATTCGCTGATTCACCCCTTTCCCCATTCGCTGACTCTCCCCTTTCTCCATTCGCTGACTCTCCCCTTTCCCCATTCGCAGACTCTCCCCTTTCCCCATTCGCTGACTCACCCCTTTCCCCATTCGCTGATTCACCCCCTTTCCCCATTCGCTGACTCTCCCCTTTCCCCATTCGCTGATTCCCCCCTTTCCCCATTCGCTCACTCTCCCCTTTCCCCATTCACTGACTCTCCCCTTTCCCCATTCGCTGATTCACCCCTTTCCCATTCGCTGACTCTCCCCTTTCCCCATTCGCTGACTCTCCCCTTTCCCCATTCGCTGACTCCCCTTTCCCCATTCGCTGACCTCTCCCCTTTCTCCATTCGCTGACTCTCCCCTTTCCCCATTCGCAGAGTCTCCCCTTTCCCCATTCGCTGACTCACCCCTTTCCCATTCGCTGATTCACCCTTTCCCCATTCGCTGACTCTCCCCTTTCCCCATTCGCTGATTCCCCCCTTTCCCATTCGCTCACTCTCCCCTCTTCCCATTCACTGACTCTCCCCTTTCCCCATTCGCTGATTCACCCCTTTCCCATTCGCTGACTCTCCCCTTTCCCCATTCGCTGACTCTCCCCTTTCCCCATTTCGCTGATTCCCCCTTTCCCATTCGCTGACCTCTCCCCTTTCCCCATTCGCTGACTCTCCCCTTTCCCATTCGCTGACTCTCCCCTTTCCCATTTCGCTGATTCACCCTTTCCCCATTCGCTGACTCTCCCCTTTCCCCATTCGCTGACTCTCCCCTTTCCCCATTCGCTGATTCCCCCCTTTCCCCATTCGCTGACTCTCCCCTTTCTCCATTCGCTGACTCTCCCCTTTCCCATTCGCTGACTATCCCCTTTCCCCATTCGCTGATTCACCCCTTTCTCCATTCGCTGACTCTCCCCTTTCCCCATTCGCTGACTCGCCCCTTTCCCCATTCGCTGACTCTCCCCTTTCCCCATTCGCTGATTCACCCCTTTCCCCATTTGCTGACTCTCCCCTTTCCCCATTCGCTGACTCTCCCCTTTCCCCATTTGCTGATTCACCCCTTTCCCCATTCGCTGACTCGTCCCTTTCCCCATTCGCTGACTCTCCCCTTTCCCCATTCGCTGACTCACCCCTTTCCCCATTCGCTGATTCACCCCTTTCCCCATTCGCTGACTCTCCCCTTTCCCCATTCACTGACTCTCCCCTTTCTCCATTCGCTGATTCTCCCCTTTCCCCATTCGCTGATTCCCCCCTTTCCCCATTCGCTGACTCTCCCCTTTCCCCATTCGCTGACTCTCCCCTTTCCCCATTCGCTGATTCCCCCCTTTCCCCATTCGCTGACTCTCCCTTTCCCCATTCGCTGACTCTCCCCTTTCCCCATTCGCTGACTCTCCCCTTTCCCCATTCGCTGATTCACCCCTTTCCCCATTCGCTGACTCTCCCCTTTCCCCATTCGCTGACTCTCCCCTTTCCCCATTCGCTGATTCCCCCCTTTCCCCATTCGCTGACTCTCCCCTTTCTCCATTCGCTGACTCTCCCCTTTCCCCATTCGCTGACTATCCCCTTTCCCCATTCGCTGATTCACCCCTTTCTCCATTCGCTGACTCTCCCCTTTCCCCATTCGCTGACTCGCCCCTTTCCCCATTCGCTGACTCTCCCCTTTCCCCATTCGCTGATTCACCCCTTTCCCCATTTGCTGACTCTCCCCTTTCCCCATTCGCTGACTCTCCCCTTTCCCCATTTGCTGATTCACCCCTTTCCCCATTCGCTGACTCGTCCCTTTCCCCATTCGCTGACTCTCCCCTTTCCCCATTCGCTGACTCACCCCTTTCCCCATTCGCTGATTCACCCCTTTCCCCATTCGCTGACTCTCCCCTTTCCCATTCACTGACTCTCCCCTTTCTCCATTCGCTGATTCTCCCCTTTCCCCATTCGCTGATTCCCCCCTTTCCCCATTCGCTGACTCTCCCCTTTCCCCATTCGCTGACTCTCCCCTTTCTCCATTCGCTGACTCTCCCCTTTCCCCATTCGCTGACTCTCCCCTTTCCCCATTCGCTGACTCTCCCCTTTCCCCATTCGCTGACTCTCCCCTTTCCCCATTCGCTGACTCTCCCCTTTCCCCATTCGCTGACTCTCCCCTTTCCCCATTCGCTGACTCTCCCCTTTCCCCATTTGCTGACTCTCCCCTTTCCCCATTTGCTGATTCACCCTTTCCCCATTCGCTGACTCTCCCCTTGCCCCATTCGCTGACTCTCCCCTTTCCCCATTCGCTGACTATCCCCTTTCCCCATTCGCTGATTCACCCCTTTCTCCATTCGCTGATTCACCCCTTTCTCCATTCGCTGACTCTCCCCTTTCCCCATTCGCTGACTCGTCCCTTTCCCCATTCGCTGACTCTCCCCTTTCCCCATTCACTGACTCACCCCTTTCCCCATTCGCTGATTCACCTCCCCTTTCCCATTCGCTGATTCACCCCTTTCCCAATTCGCTGACTCTCCCCTTTCCCCATTCGCTGATTCCCCCCCTTTCCCCATTCACTGACTCTCCCCTTTCCCCATTCGCTGACTCTCCCCTTTCTCCATTCGCTGACTCTCCCCTTTCCCCATTCGCTGACTCTCCCCTTTCTCCATTCGCTGACTCTCCCCTTTCCCCATTCGCTGACTCTCCCCTTTCCCCATTCGCTGACTCTCCCCCTTTCCCCATTCGCTGACTCTCCCCTTTCCCCATTCGCTGACTCTCCCCTTTCCCCATTCGCTGACTCTCCCTTTCCCATTCGCTGACTCTCCCTTTCCCCATTTGCTGATTCACCCCTTTCCCATTCGCTGACTCTCCCCTTGCCCATTCGCTGACTCTCCCCTTGCCCATTCGCTGATTCTCCCTTTCCCATTCGCTGATTCTCCCCTTTCCCCATTCGCTGATTTCCCCCTTTCCCCATTTGCTGACTCTCCCCTTTCCCCATTCGCTGACTCTCCCCTTTCCCCATTCGCTGACTCTCCCTTTCCTCATTCGCTGACTCACCCCTTTCCCCCATTCACTGACTCTCCCCTTTCCCATTCGCTGACTCTCCCCTTTCCCCATTCGCTGACTCTCCCCTTCCCCATTCGCTGACTCTCCCCTTTCCCCATTCGCTGACTCTCCCCTTTCCCCATTCGCTGACTCACCCCTTTCCCCATTCGCTGATTCCCCCCTTTCCCCATTCGCTGACTCATCCCTTTCCCCATTCGCTGATTTCCCCCCTTTCCCCATTCGCTGACTCTCCCCTTTCCCCATTCGCTGATTTCCCCCCTTTCCCCATTCGCTGACTCTCCCCTTTCCCCACTCGCTGACTCTCCCCTTTCCCCATTCGCTGATTCCCCCCTTTCCCCATTCGCTGACTCTCCCCTTTCCCCACTCGCTGACTCTCCCCTTTCCCCATTCGCTGATTCCCCCCTTTCCCCATTCGCTGACTCTCCCCTTTCCCCATTCGCTGACTCCCCCCCTTTCCCCATTCGCTGATTCCCCCCTTTCCCCATTCGCTGACTCTCCCCTTTCCCCATTCGCTGACTCCCCCCCTTTCCCCATTCGCTGACTCCCCCCTTTCCCCATTCGCTGACTCGTCCCTTTCCCCATTCGCTGACTCTCCCCTTTCCCCATTCGCTGACTCTCCCCTTTCCCCATTCGCTGATTCTCCCTTTCCCCATTCGCTGATTCCCCCTTTCCCCATTCGCTGACTCTCCCCTTTCCCCATTCGCTGATTCTCCCTTTCCCCATTCGCTGACTCTCCCCTTTCCCCATTCGCTGACTCTCCCCTTGCCCCATTCGCTGATTCACCCCTTTCCCCATTCGCTGACTCTCCCCTTTCCCCATTCGCTGATTCCTCCCTTTCCCCATTCGCTGACTCTCCCCTTTCCCCATTCGCTGACTCTCCCCTTTCCCCATTCGCTGACTCTCCCCTTGCCCCATTCGCTGATTCACCCCTTTCCCCATTCGCTGATTCACCCCTTTCCCCATTCGCTGACTCTCCCCTTGCCCCATTCGCTGATTCTCCCCTTTCCCCATTCGCTGACTCTCCCCTTTCCCCATTCGCTGATTCTCCCTTTCCCCATTCGCTGATTCCCCCCTTTCCCCATTCGCTGACTCTCCCCTTTCCCCATTCGCTGACTCTCCCCATTCCCCATTCGCTGACTCTCCCCTTGCCCCATTCGCTGATTCACCCCTTTCCCCATTCGCTGACTCGCCCCTTTCCCCATTCGCTGACTCGCCCCTTTCCCCATTCGCTGACTCTCCCCTTTCCCCATTCGCTGACTCTCCCCTTTCCCCATTCGCTGATTCTCCCTTTCCCCATTCGCTGACTCTCCCCTTTCCCCATTCGCTGACTCTCCCCTTGCCCCATTCGCTGATTCACCCCTTTCCCCATTCGCTGACTCTCCCCTTTCCCCATTCGCTGACTCGTCCCTTTCCCCATTTGCTGACTCTCCCCTTTCCCCATTCGCTGACTCTCCCCTTTCCCCATTCGCTGACTCTCCCCTTTCCCCATTCGCTGACTCTCCCCTTTCCCCATTCGCTGACTCTCCCCTTTCCCCATTCGCTGACTCTCCCCTTTCCCCATTCTCTGATTCTCCCCTTTCCCCATTCGCTGACTCTCCCCTTTCCCCATTCGCTGATTCTCCCTTTCCCCATTCGCTGACTCTCCCCTTTCCCCATTCGCTGATTCTCCCTTTCCCCATTCGCTGACTCTCCCCTTTCCCCATTCGCTGACTCTCCCCTTTCCCCATTCGCTGACTCTCCCCTTTCCCCATTCGCTCACTCTCCCCTTTCCCCATTAGCTGACTCACCCCTTTCTCCATTTGCTGACTCACCCCTTTCCCCATTCGCTGACTCTCCCCTTTCCCCATTCGCTGACTCTCCCCTTTCCCCATTCGCTGACTCTCCCCTTTCCCCATTCGCTGACTCTCCCCTTTCCCCATTCGCTGACTCTCCCCTTTACCCATTTGCTGATTCACCCCTTTCCCCATTCGCTGACTCTCCCCTTTCCCCATTCGCTGACTCTCCCCTTTCCCCATTCACTGACTCACCCCTTTCCCCATTCGCTGACTCTCCCCTTGCCCCATTCGCTGATTCACCCCTTTCCCCATTCGCTGATTCTCCCCTTTCCCCATTCGCTGACTCTCCCCTTTCCCCATTCGCTGATTCACCCCTTTCCCCATTCGCTGATTCTCCCCTTTCCCCATTCGCTGACTCTCCCCTTTCCCCATTCGCTGATTCACCCCTTTCCCCATTCGCTGACTCTCCCCTTTCCCCATTCGCTGACTCTCCCCTTTCCCCATTCGCTGATTCCCCCCTTTCCCCATTCACTGACTCTCCCCTTTCCCCATTCGCTGACTCTCCCCTTTCTCCATTCGCTGACTCTCCCCTTTCCCCATTCGCTGACTCTCCCCTTTCCCCATTCGCTGACTCTCCCCTTTCCCCATTCGCTGACTCTCCCCTTTCCCCATTCGCTGACTCTCCCCTTTCCCCATTCGCTGACTCTCCCCTTTCCCCATTTGCTGACTCTCCCCTTTCCCCATTTGCTGATTCACCCCTTTCCCCATTCGCTGACTCTCCCCTTGCCCCATTCGCTGACTCTCCCCTTGCCCCATTCGCTGATTCTCCCTTTCCCCATTCGCTGATTCTCCCCTTTCCCCATTCGCTGATTTCCCCCTTTCCCCATTCGCTGACTCTCCCCTTTCCCCATTCGCTGACTCTCCCCTTTCCCCATTCGCTGACTCTCCCTTTCCTCATTCGCTGACTCACCCCTTTCCCCATTCACTGACTCTCCCCTTTCCCCATTCGCTGACTCTCCCCTTTCCCCATTCGCTGACTCTCCCCTTTCCCCATTCGCTGACTCTCCCCTTTCCCCATTCGCTGACTCTCCCCTTTCCCCATTCGCTGACTCACCCCTTTCCCCATTCGCTGATTCCCCCCTTTCCCCATTCGCTGACTCATCCCTTTCCCCATTCGCTGATTTCCCCCCTTTCCCCATTCGCTGACTCTCCCCTTTCCCCATTCGCTGATTTCCCCCCTTTCCCCATTCGCTGACTCTCCCCTTTCCCCACTCGCTGACTCTCCCCTTTCCCCATTCGCTGATTCCCCCCTTTCCCCATTCGCTGACTCTCCCCTTTCCCCACTCGCTGACTCTCCCCTTTCCCCATTCGCTGACTCTCCCCTTTCCCCATTCGCTGACTCTCCCCTTTCCCCATTCGCTGACTCACCCCTTTCCCCATTCGACGATTCCCCCCTTTCCCCATTCGCTGACTCTCCCCTTTCCCCATTTGCTGATTCCCCCCTTTCCCCATTCACTGACTCTCCCCTTTCCCCATTCGCTGATTCCCCCCTTTCCCCATTCGCTGATTCCCCCCTTTCCCCATTCGCTGACTCTCCCCTTTCCCCATTCGCTGATTCACCCCTTTCCCCATTCGCTGACTCCCCCCCTTTCCCCATTCGCTGATTCCCCCCTTTCCCCATTCGCTGATTCCCCCCTTTCCCCATTCGCTGACTCTCCCCTTTCCCCATTCGCTGACTCCCCCCCTTTCCCCATTCGCTGACTCCCCCCTTTCCCCATTCGCTGACTCGTCCCTTTCCCCATTCGCTGACTCTCCCCTTTCCCCATTCGCTGACTCTCCCCTTTCCCCATTCGCTGATTCTCCCTTTCCCCATTCGCTGATTCCCCCTTTCCCCATTCGCTGACTCTCCCCTTTCCCCATTCGCTGATTCTCCCTTTCCCCATTCGCTGACTCTCCCCTTTCCCCATTCGCTGACTCTCCCCTTGCCCCATTCGCTGATTCACCCCTTTCCCCATTCGCTGACTCTCCCCTTTCCCCATTCGCTGACTCTCCCCTTCCCCCATTCGCTGATTCCCCCCTTTCCCCATTCGCTGACTCTCCCCTTTCCCCATTCGCTGACTCTCCCCTTTCCCCATTCGCTGACTCTCCCCTTTCCCCATTCTCTGATTCCCCCCTTTCCCCATTCGCTGACTCCCCCCCTTTCCCCATTCGCTGATTCCCCCCTTTCCCCATTCGCTGACTCTCCCCTTTCCCCATTCGCTGATTCCTCCCTTTCCCCATTCGCTGACTCTCCCCTTTCCCCATTCGCTGACTCTCCCCTTTCCCCATTCGCTGACTCTCCCCTTGCCCCATTCGCTGATTCACCCCTTTCCCCATTCGCTGATTCAACCCTTTCCCCATTCGCTGACTCTCCCCTTGCCCCATTCGCTGATTCTCCCCTTTCCCCATTCGCTGACTCTCCCCTTTCCCCATTCGCTGATTCTCCCTTTCCCCATTCGCTGATTCCCCCCTTTCCCCATTCGCTGACTCTCCCCTTTCCCCACTCGCTGACTCTCCCCTTTCCCCATTCGCTGATTCCCCCCTTTCCCCATTCGCTGACTCTCCCCTTTCCCCACTCGCTGACTCTCCCCTTTCCCCATTCGCTGACTCTCCCCTTTCCCCATTCGCTGACTCTCCCCTTTCCCCATTCGCTGACTCTCCCCTTTCCCCATTCGCTGACTCACCCCTTTCCCCCATTCGACGATTCCCCCCTTTCCCCATTCGCTGACTCATCCCTTTCTCCATTCGCTGACTCCCCCCTTTCCCCATTCGCTGACTCTCCCCTTTCCCCATTTGCTGATTCCCCCCTTTCCCCATTCACTGACTCTCCCCTTTCCCCATTCGCTGACTCCCCCCCTTTCCCCATTCGCTGATTCCCCCCTTTCCCCATTCGCTGATTCCCCCCTTTCCCCATTCGCTGACTCTCCCCTTTCCCCATTCGCTGACTCCCCCCCTTTCCCCATTCGCTGATTCCCCCCTTTCCCCATTCGCTGACTCTCCCCTTTCCCCATTCGCTGACTCCCCCCCTTTCCCCATTCGCTGACTCCCCCCTTTCCCCATTCGCTGACTCGTCCCTTTCCCCATTCGCTGACTCTCCCCTTTCCCCATTCGCTGACTCTCCCCTTTCCCCATTCGCTGATTCTCCCTTTCCCCATTCGCTGATTCCCCCTTTCCCCATTCGCTGACTCTCCCCTTTCCCCATTCGCTGATTCTCCCTTTCCCCATTCGCTGACTCTCCCCTTTCCCCATTCGCTGACTCTCCCCTTGCCCCATTCGCTGATTCACCCCTTTCCCCATTCGCTGACTCTCCCCTTTCCCCATTCGCTGACTCTCCCCTTCCCCCATTCGCTGATTCCCCCCTTTCCCCATTCGCTGACTCTCCCCTTTCCCCATTCGCTGACTCCCCCCCTTTCCCCATTCGCTGATTCCCCCCTTTCCCCATTCGCTGACTCTCCCCTTTCCCCATTCGCTGACTCTCCCCTTTCCCCATTCGCTAATTCCCCCCTTTCCCCATTCGCTGACTCTCCCCTTTCCCCATTCGCTGACTCTCCCCTTTCCCCATTCGCTGACTCTCCCCTTGCCCCATTCGCTGATTCACCCCTTTCCCCATTCGCTGATTCACCCCTTTCCCCATTCGCTGACTCTCCCCTTGCCCCATTCGCTGATTCTCCCCTTTCCCCATTCGCTGACTCTCCCCTTTCCCCATTCGCTGATTCTCCCTTTCCCCATTCGCTGATTCCCCCCTTTCCCCATTCGCTGACTCTCCCCTTTCCCCATTCGCTGACTCTCCCCTTTCCCCATTCGCTGACTCTCCCCTTGCCCCATTCGCTGATTCACCCCTTTCCCCATTCGCTGACTCGCCCCTTTCCCCATTCGCTGACTCGCCCCTTTCCCCATTCGCTGACTCTCCCCTTTCCCCATTCGCTGACTCTCCCCTTTCCCCATTCGCTGATTCTCCCTTTCCCCATTCGCTGACTCTCCCCTTTCCCCATTCGCTGACTCTCCCCTTGCCCCATTCGCTGATTCACCCCTTTCCCCATTCGCTGACTCTCCCCTTTCCCCATTCGCTGACTCGTCCCTTTCCCCATTTGCTGACTCTCCCCTTTCCCCATTCGCTGACTCTCCCCTTTCCCCATTCGCTGACTCTCCCCTTTCCCCATTCGCTGACTCTCCCCTTTCCCCATTCGCTGACTCTCCCCTTTCCCCATTCGCTGACTCTCCCCTTTCCCCATTCTCTGATTCTCCCCTTTCCCCATTCGCTGACTCTCCCCTTTCCCCATTCGCTGATTCTCCCTTTCCCCATTCGCTGACTCTCCCCTTTCCCCATTCGCTGATTCTCCCTTTCCCCATTCGCTGACTCTCCCCTTTCCCCATTCGCTGACTCTCCCCTTTCCCCATTCGCTGACTCTCCCCTTTCCCCATTCGCTCACTCTCCCCTTTCCCCATTAGCTGACTCACCCCTTTCTCCATTTGCTGACTCACCCCTTTCCCCATTCGCTGACTCTCCCCTTTCCCCATTCGCTGACTCTCCCCTTTCCCCATTCGCTGACTCTCCCCTTTCCCCATTCGCTGACTCTCCCCTTTCCCCATTCGCTGACTCTCCCCTTTACCCATTTGCTGATTCACCCCTTTCCCCATTCGCTGACTCTCCCCTTTCCCCATTCGCTGACTCTCCCCTTTCCCCATTCACTGACTCACCCCTTTCCCCATTCGCTGACTCTCCCCTTGCCCCATTCGCTGATTCACCCCTTTCCCCATTCGCTGATTCTCCCCTTTCCCCATTCGCTGACTCTCCCCTTTCCCCATTCGCTGATTCACCCCTTTCCCCATTCGCTGATTCTCCCCTTTCCCCATTCGCTGACTCTCCCCTTTCCCCATTCGCTGATTCACCCCTTTCCCCATTCGCTGACTCTCCCCTTTCCCCATTCGCTGACTCTCCCCTTTCCCCATTCGCTGATTCCCCCCTTTCCCCATTCACTGACTCTCCCCTTTCCCCATTCGCTGACTCTCCCCTTTCTCCATTCGCTGACTCTCCCCTTTCCCCATTCGCTGACTCTCCCCTTTCCCCATTCGCTGACTCTCCCCTTTCCCCATTCGCTGACTCTCCCCTTTCCCCATTCGCTGACTCTCCCCTTTCCCCATTCGCTGACTCTCCCCTTTCCCCATTCGCTGACTCTCCCCTTTCCCCATTTGCTGACTCTCCCCTTTCCCCATTTGCTGATTCACCCCTTTCCCCATTCGCTGACTCTCCCCTTGCCCCATTCGCTGACTCTCCCCTTGCCCCATTCGCTGATTCTCCCTTTCCCCATTCGCTGATTCTCCCCTTTCCCCATTCGCTGATTTCCCCCTTTCCCCATTCACTGACTCTCCCCTTTCCCCATTCGCTGACTCTCCCCTTTCCCCATTCGCTGACTCTCCCTTTCCTCATTCGCTGACTCACCCCTTTCCCCATTCGCTGACTCTCCCCTTTCCCCATTCGCTGACTCTCCCCTTTCCCCATTCGCTGACTCTCCCCTTTCCCCATTCGCTGACTCTCCCCTTTCCCCATTCGCTGACTCTCCCCTTTCCCCATTCGCTGACTCACCCCTTTCCCCATTCGCTGATTCCCCCCTTTCCCCATTCGCTGACTCATCCCTTTCCCCATTCGCTGATTTCCCCCCTTTCCCCATTCGCTGACTCTCCCCTTTCCCCATTCGCTGATTTCCCCCCTTTCCCCATTCGCTGACTCTCCCCTTTCCCCACTCGCTGACTCTCCCCTTTCCCCATTCGCTGATTCCCCCCTTTCCCCATTCGCTGACTCTCCCCTTTCCCCACTCGCTGACTCTCCCCTTTCCCCATTCGCTGACTCACCCCTTTCCCCATTCGACGATTCCCCCCTTTCCCCATTCGCTGACTCTCCCCTTTCCCCATTTGCTGATTCCCCCCTTTCCCCATTCACTGACTCTCCCCTTTCCCCATTCGCTGATTCCCCCCTTTCCCCATTCGCTGATTCCCCCCTTTCCCCATTCGCTGACTCTCCCCTTTCCCCATTCGCTGATTCACCCCTTTCCCCATTCGCTGACTCCCCCCCTTTCCCCATTCGCTGATTCCCCCCTTTCCCCATTCGCTGATTCCCCCCTTTCCCCATTCGCTGACTCTCCCCTTTCCCCATTCGCTGACTCCCCCCCTTTCCCCATTCGCTGACTCCCCCCTTTCCCCATTCGCTGACTCGTCCCTTTCCCCATTCGCTGACTCTCCCCTTTCCCCATTCGCTGACTCTCCCCTTTCCCCATTCGCTGATTCTCCCTTTCCCCATTCGCTGATTCCCCCTTTCCCCATTCGCTGACTCTCCCCTTTCCCCATTCGCTGATTCTCCCTTTCCCCATTCGCTGACTCTCCCCTTTCCCCATTCGCTGACTCTCCCCTTGCCCCATTCGCTGATTCACCCCTTTCCCCATTCGCTGACTCTCCCCTTTCCCCATTCGCTGACTCTCCCCTTCCCCCATTCGCTGATTCCCCCCTTTCCCCATTCGCTGACTCTCCCCTTTCCCCATTCGCTGACTCCCCCCCTTTCCCCATTCGCTGATTCCCCCCTTTCCCCATTCGCTGACTCTCCCCTTTCCCCATTCGCTGACTCTCCCCTTTCCCCATTCGCTGATTCCCCCCTTTCCCCATTCGCTGACTCTCCCCTTTCCCCATTCGCTGACTCCCCCCCTTTCCCCATTCGCTGATTCCCCCCTTGCCCCATTCGTTGATTCACCCCTTTCCCCATTCGCTGACTCTCCCCTTTCCCCATTCGCTGACTCTCCCCTTTCCCCATTCGCTGACTCTCCCCTTTCCCCATTCTCTGATTCCCCCCTTTCCCCATTCGCTGACTCCCCCCCTTTCCCCATTCGCTGATTCCCCCCTTTCCCCATTCGCTGACTCTCCCCTTTCCCCATTCGCTGATTCCTCCCTTTCCCCATTCGCTGACTCTCCCCTTTCCCCATTCGCTGACTCTCCCCTTTCCCCATTCGCTGACTCTCCCCTTGCCCCATTCGCTGATTCACCCCTTTCCCCATTCGCTGATTCACCCCTTTCCCCATTCGCTGACTCTCCCCTTTCCCCATTCGCTGATTATCCCCTTTCCCCATTCGCTGACTCTCCCCTTTCCCCATTCGCTGATTCTCCCTTTCCCCATTCGCTGATTCCCCCCTTTCCCCATTCGCTGACTCTCCCCTTTCCCCATTCGCTGACTCTCCCCTACCCCAATCGCTGACTCTCCCCTTGCCCCATTCGCTGATTCACCCCTTTCCCCATTCGCTGACTCGCCCCTTTCCCCATTCGCTGACTCGCCCCTTTCCCCATTCGCTGACTCTCCCCTTTCCCCATTCGCTGACTCTCCCCTTTCCCCATTCGCTGATTCTCCCCTTTCCCCATTCGCTGATTCTCCCCTTTCCCCATTCGCTGATTCCCCCCTTGCCCCATTCGTTGATTCACCCCTTTCCCCATTCGCTGACTCTCCCCTTTCCCCATTCGCTGACTCTCCCCTTTCCCCATTCGCTGACTCTCCCCTTTCCCCATTCTCTGATTCCCCCCTTTCCCCATTCGCTGACTCCCCCCCTTTCCCCATTCGCTGATTCCCCCCTTTCCCCATTCGCTGACTCTCCCCTTTCCCCATTCGCTGATTCCTCCCTTTCCCCATTCGCTGACTCTCCCCTTTCCCCATTCGCTGACTCTCCCCTTTCCCCATTCGCTGACTCTCCCCTTGCCCCATTCGCTGATTCACCCCTTTCCCCATTCGCTGATTCACCCCTTTCCCCATTCGCTGACTCTCCCCTTGCCCCATTCGCTGATTCTCCCCTTTCCCCATTCGCTGACTCTCCCCTTTCCCCATTCGCTGATTCTCCCTTTCCCCATTCGCTGATTCCCCCCTTTCCCCATTCGCTGACTCTCCCCTTTCCCCATTCGCTGACTCTCCCCTTTCCCCAATCGCTGACTCTCCCCTTGCCCCATTCGCTGATTCACCCCTTTCCCCATTCGCTGACTCGCCCCTTTCCCCATTCGCTGACTCGCCCCTTTCCCCATTCGCTGACTCTCCCCTTTCCCCATTCGCTGACTCTCCCCTTTCCCCATTCGCTGATTCTCCCTTTCCCCATTCGCTGACTCTCCCCTTTCCCCATTCGCTGACTCTCCCCTTGCCCCATTCGCTGATTCACCCCTTTCCCCATTCGCTGACTCTCCCCTTTCCCCATTCGCTGACTCGTCCCTTTCCCCATTTGCTGACTCTCCCCTTTCCCCATTCGCTGACTCTCCCCTTTCCCCATTCGCTGACTCTCCCCTTTCCCCATTCGCTGACTCTCCCCTTTCCCCATTCGCTGACTCTCCCCTTTCCCCATTCGCTGACTCTCCCCTTTCCCCATTCGCTGATTCTCCCCTTTCCCCATTCGCTGACTCTCCCCTTTCCCCATTCGCTGATTCTCCCTTTCCCCATTCGCTGACTCTCCCCTTTCCCCATTCGCTGATTCTCCCTTTCCCCATTCGCTGACTCACCCCTTTCCCCATTCGCTGACTCTCCCCTTGCCCCATTCGCTGATTCACCCCTTTCCCCATTCGCTGATTCTCCCCTTTCCCCATTCGCTGACTCTCCCCTTTCCCCATTCGCTGATTCACCCCTTTCCCCATTCGCTGATTCTCCCCTTTCCCCATTCGCTGACTCTCCCCTTTCCCCATTCGCTGATTCACCCCTTTCCCCATTCGCTGACTCTCCCCTTTCCCCATTCGCTGACTCTCCCCTTTCCCCATTCGCTGACTCTCCCCTTGCCCCATTCGCTGATTCTCCCCTTTCCCCATTCGCTGACTCTCCCCTTTCCCCATTCGCTGATTCTCCCCTTTCCCCATTCACTGACTCTCCCCTTTGCCCATTCGCTGACTCTCCCCTTGCCCCATTCGCTGACTCTCCCCTTGCCCCATTCGCTGATTCACCCCTTTCCCCATTCGCTGATTCACCCCTTTCCCCATTCGCTGACTCTCCCCTTGCCCCATTCGCTGATTCACCCCTTTCCCCATTCGCTGATTCACCCCTTTCCCCATTCGCTGACTCTCCCCTTGCCCCATTCGCTGATTCACCCCTTTCCCCATTCGCTGACTCTCCCCTTGCCCCATTCGCTGATTCACCCCTTTCCCCATTCGCTGATTCACCCCTTTCCCCATTCGCTGATTCTCCCCTTTCCCCATTCGCTGACTCGCCCCTTTCCCCATTGGCTGAACAGACCTTCATTTCCTTGTGCGAGTGACGTTGATGGGATCTGTCAATGGTTTTGGCTCAGACAGAAGTTATTTGTTATTGCTTCATTGTTTGAACACACAGGGAAACCAAATAAATCTCTTGTGTTCTGAAGTGATTTACAATGAGGTTAGCATTAATTATTAATTCTCAGCATGCACTGTACTCTGTAGAGAGTAATCAATAATAGAATTGATTAAGTAATGCTTGGTTTCCTTATCACAAGGTTCTTTTTCCCGTAGCTCTCTCCCTTGTGTTTTCTGCAGGTCTGTCTTGTTTATGAGTGACAATATGTTACGTCAGGAAATCTGCAGTGAAATTTTGCAGAATTGTCATTTTAGATTTTGAGGAATATCTGTCAGAGCTAATGCCATCTGCTGGGATTAGGTAAGCATCCCCAAACTTGTCAACATGAATCAAGTGAATGAAGGAGTGAATATTTTCCGTTGACGAAATTTGATTCACCAAGGTTTAACGTTGATTATTGTAGGACGGAATAAACCAAACTGTAAACCAGAAGGCAGAACTATTTGAATCTTTTTGGTCTTCCACATGCACCGTATCAATGTGCATATCTCGACTAATTTGATTGTTCTTTGTAGCTGTGGTTTCGGCAGCAAGACTGATGTCTGGTGATGTTCACGGCTGAAAGGGCAGAATTGTTTTTACAAACCGAGTTGCGCCTGTTCAGCGATGAATGGGTTTTGCCCCAAAACCTTCCCTTGTATTCGACAACTGGGGGAAGAGAAAGCGCCCCAACTGCTAGGTCACCGCAATCATAAGGGCAGCTGCTCCCCCACCTCTGCTGGCCAATGTTTAACTTCAACCAACATCACCCTGAAACATTGGCCGTCTAACTTTCTTGTCATGTGTGACATCTTGCTGTGTCTAAATTGGCTGCCGTGTTTCCCCATATTACACCTGTGGGCACAGGTTGAAGGAACTTTGTTGCGTGTAGCACACTTTGGACAGGTCCAAAGCCTTGAAAGCTGTTTGAAATGTAAGTCTTTGCCTTGTTTGGCTTTCAATGAGGAAAAACACCTCAGCAAATGGCACCTGCTGAATGAAGGTGGGAACTGGTATGGTCGCAGGTCGCACTAACTCATCAACCTTTGCCAATGCTTCCTGGGATGTGGGTATTGCTGGCCAGGGTGGCATTCATTGTGGTCCTTCTAGTCCCAGTGTTTGACAAGGCTACATGGATTGCTCCATCATTTCAGATTGGTTAACAATCAGCCAGATTGCTGTGGACCGGGACCAGACCGGGTAAGGATGGCGGATTTCCTTCCCTGAAGGACATTAGTGAAGCAGATGGGTTTTTACATCAATCCACCAGCTTCATGGTGACTTTGTTCGAAACACTTAAACACAACTGCTGTGAGGTTGTTGATGATGTCACTCTCCATTCCTATTTCATTCTCACCATAAACTCCCGGGAATATCCTCGGTGGGTATTGTGGGCAGGAGAGTGGGCCAGAGCTGTCTGTGCCACAGGTGAGACTTTCATAGAGTCATAGAATTTACAGTGCAGAAGGAGGCCATTCGGCCCATCGAGTCTGCATCGGCCCTTGGAAAGAGCACCCTACCTAAGCCCACACCTCCACCCTATCCCCGTAACCCCACCTAACCTTTGTTGGACACTAAGGGCAATTTAGCACAGCCAATCCACCTAACCCGCACATCTTTGGACTGTGGGAGGAAACCCACGCAGACACGGGGAGAACGTACAGACTCCGCACGTCAGTGACCCAAACTGGGAATCGAACCTGGGACCCTAGAGCTGTGAAGCAACAGTGCTGACCACTAGGCTACCATGCTGCCCCTATCGTTCTCTGACTAACTATTGCGGGCAATGCTGATATTTATCTTCCATCCCTAATTGCCCATGAGAAGGCGATTTGCCTTCATCCATGTGGAGTAGGTACGCCCACAGAGGGAATTCCAGGATTTTGTCCCAGTGACAGTGAAGGAACGTCGATATATTTCCAAGTCCGAATGGTCCAAGTACCGATGGCGATTGACTTGAAGAGGGACCTCAAGGTGGTGGGGTTCCCAGGTATCTGCTGCCTTTGTCCTTCTAGATGGTGGAGGACGTGGGTTTGGAAGATGCTGTCTGAGGAGCCTTGGTGAGTTCCTGCAGTGCATCTTGCAGATGGTACACACGGCTGCCACTGTGCGTCGGTGGTGGAGGGAACAAACGTTTCAGATGCTTTCTTTTAACATCTGCAAGCAAGGTGGGGATTGATTGGAGTTGGGACAGTTACATTTCTAGGTTTTGGTGGTTAATACTGGAGAGTAAATTGATTTTTCTTTAGCATTCTAAAACTGATGGTTAAATGACTCACGTTGATTGCAGCACGGCATTTTGGAAATTCAGGGCAATATACCAATTTAAGCCACCATGGTTTTATCGACAGAATATATATTTGATGTGCTATTGTGTGGGTGCCGATATTTCAGGACGGTTGTGTCCTTGGTGTGTGGACAGTCGACTGCTGATGTGGTTTTTATGTAACAACATCCTGAAGCTCAAGCCTGTCACGTTTGGTCACGTTCTAATGACTGCTGTCATCAGCACCCTACACTAGGGTCTCTGTATCGCTTGTATCAACCCTTTCCTAGTGCTGTATGTTCATTGACCAACATTTGACCACCAGGGGCTGGTTTAGCACAGCGGGCTAAATAGCTGGCTTGCTATGCAGAACAAGGCCAGCAGCACGGGTTCAATTCCCGTACCAGCCTCCCCGAACAGGCGCCGGAATGTGGCGACTAGGGGCTTTTCACAGTAACTTCATTGAAGCCTACTTGTGACAATAAGCGAGTATTATTATTATTTGATGTACGGAACGCATTACGGTCCGGTCTCTCTGAGTCTGTTCAGCAAAGATTGGGGACCCAGTCACAAACCAGGTCTGACAATAATCCAACCTAGTTATTTTTGCAAGTTTAAAATGCCCTGTCGGGTGAAATAAAAACAGAAAATGCTGGAAATATTCAGCAAGTCGGTGGAGGGAGAAACAGAGTCGGTGGTTGGCCGTTTACTTGTGGCTCCGGTTTTGGAGTGGACGGCAGCATTGATTCGCAAACAGTTCCACACATTGATCAGGGGCTGGTTTAGCACAGGGCTAAATCGCTGGCTTTGAAAGCAGACCAAGGCAGGCCAGCAGCACGGTTCAATTCCCGTACCAGCCTCCCCGAACAGGCGCCGGAATGTGGCGACTAGGGGCTTTTCACAGTAACTTCATTTGAAGCCTACTTGTGACAATAAGCGTTTTTCATTTTTCATTTCAGCCGCTGAAACCTTTGGCTTTATTACCTCCACACTCAATGATCCCAATGTTCCTGAAAAAAAAGAGACATTCTGTCGAAGCTTTTCATCTTGCACTCATCAGAACAGATCTGCAAGAACAGTAAATCTCAAATGGAACAACAATTTATGCTGCATGAGAAGAGAGTGCTGATTGGTTGGCAAGTGAACTTTGATTGGCAGAGGTGTTGCCTTGGAAAATGCGCCAGCCAATCGTTAACTGCCAAGCTTTTCTTACAAATCTGCCTTGATGAGTGCAAGACAAAAATCTTCGACAGCTTGTCTCTTTTATCAGAAATACTCAAAATTCTGTACGACTAGATGACTATTTATTCTAATGTTCTCCCGGTTCTGCCTGCCATTTGCCGTCCCCCTTCAACTTCAGCTCATCCAAAACTCTGCTGCCTGTATCCAAGGCTCCATCACCCCTCACCCCTGACTTACACTGGCTCCCCTCCAACCCTAAAATCACCAAGATCTCTGCTGTCCATCAGTTGTGCGTGCTGTTTACCACTCCGTTTTTAAATCGCTCCACCATTGGCAGCCGAGCCTCCAGCCGCCTGGGCCCCAAGCTCTGGAACTCCCTCCTTCAACCACTCAAACATTCTATCGAAAGCTGGTTCTCCTTTGACCAAGCATTTTGTCGCCAGCACTGATTCCCTGTCGCTGAGCTCAGTGTCCGGTTCTGTTTGATAGTTGGTCCTGTGGAGCACCTTGGGATTTACTAAAGTTCAAGATGTTATATAAATACAAATTGTTGATCCCAAATGTTTAGGGAGGTGACCTAGTCAGCCCCCTTGGCTCCCCGCTCTCACCCCAGTGGATATGACGTCGCAACAACACTCAAAACTTTTAAAGTCCGTGAGGTTTAAGGCTGAGCAGAGCAGATGATTTCTGCAACATCACCCTGGAGATATTGAAACTCTGGCAGCTGCAACTCTCCCAGTCGTTTCCAAGGATACTTTCATCACCCTTGACAACCTCTTGTTATATTTGAATGGCAAGATCCAGGTTTTTCTGAAAGGGGAGAGTTAACATGTTGGAAGGGTCGGGTGCCGTGATCCTGAAGAACTCGCTACAGGCAGGTTGCAGCCAGAATAGATCCTTCTGTCTGACCCCAGGGGTCTAACTGACGTCGGCCATTGCAGAACACTGGCAACACAAGGCATCAGACGTGAACAGATTAGCATGTTCACCGACAGGACTGTTCAATAAACACTGAGCTTCTAATGTGCAAGCGCTGACAAATATAGCATTGACCAGATCTGTCAGATACGGCACAGTGGTTAGCACTGTTACTTCACAGCACAGGGTCCCGGGTTCAATTCCCGCCTCGGGTGACTGTGCGGAGTCTGCACGTTCTCCCCGTGTGTGCGTGGGTTTCCTCCGGGTGCTCCGGTTTCCTCCCACTGTCCAAAGATGTGCAGGTTAGGTGGATTGGCCGTGATAAATTGCCCTTAGTGCCCAAAAGGTTAGGTGGGGTTACTGGGTTGAGGGGATAGGGTGGAGGTGAGGGCTTGGGTAGGGTGCTCTTTCCAAGGGCTGGTGCAGACTCGATGGGCTGAATGGCCTCCTGCTGCACTGTAAATTCTATGATTCTATGATCAAGGAGCTCAACACCATCCAGGACAAAGCAACCCACTTGATTGCTCCCCCTTCCACAAACATTCACTCCCTCCACCACCGACACACAGCGGCAGCCGTGTGTACCATCTGCAAGATGCACTGCAGCAACTCACCAAGTTTCCTTAGACAGCACCTGCCAAACCCACGGGCACTACCATCTAGAAGGACGGGAGCAGCAAACGCATGGGAACGCCATCATCCCAAAGTTCCCTCTGTCGTGGCGAACATCAGGGGTCACGTGACCATCCCAACTGAGGCCTCAGCAAACCTGGGAAGACACATGACACCCAGCCTATCAGGGCGGAGCGCGAGCGACTCCAGCAGCCTGGGGGGGCGGTGCAGTCCAGGAGAAGAGTTGGTGTTGCTGCGGAATATAATGATATTCCCATATACCTTCTGTAAGTAGCTTTTTTAATAATCTTTATAATCTTTATTATTGTCACAGGCAGGCTTACATTAACGCTGCAATGAAGTTACTGTGAAAAGTCCCTAGTCGCCCCATTCCGGCACCTGTTCGGGTACACAGAGGGATAATTCAGAATGTCCAATCCACCTAACCTGCACATCTTTGGACTGTGGGAGGAAACCGGAGCACCCGGAGGAAACCCACGCAGACACGGGGAGAACGTGCAGACTCCACACAGACAGTGACCCAAGCCGGGAATCGAACCTGGGACCCTGGCGCTGTGAAGCCACAGTGCTAAACACTAAATAAACTGTTTGTTGCTGTTATCCACTAATGGTCAGCTAGAGTTCCTGTTGCTACACCCTCCTGGAAGTATAGCGCCCTTCCTTCACTAAACACCCTCCCTAACAGCATGGTCGGTGACCTACATCACATGCACTGCAGCGGGTTCAAGAAGGCAGCTCACCATCACCTTCTCAAGGGCAATTAGGGATGGGCAATAATGGGTTAGTGACGTGACAGGGTTAGTGATGTGACTGGGTTAGTGATGTGACTGGGTTAGTGACGTCACTGGGTTAATGATGTGACTGGATTAGTGATATGACTGGGTTAGTGACATCACTGGGTTAATGATGTGACAGGGTTAGTGATATGACTGGGTTAGTGACATCACTGGGTTAATGATGTGACAGGGTTAGTGATATGACTGGGTTAGTGATGTGACTGGGTTAGTGACGTCACTGGGTTAATGATGTGACTGGATTAGTGATATGACTGGATTAGTGATGTGACTGGGTTAGTGATGTGACTTGGTTAGTGACGTGGCTGGTTAGTGACGTGACTGGTTAGTGACATCACTGGGTTAGTGATGTGACTGAGTTAGTGACGTGACTGGTTAGTGACGTGACTGGTTAGTGATGTGGCTTGGTTAGTGATGTGACTGAGTTAGTGACGTGACTGGTTAGTGACGTGGCTGGGTTAGTGACATCACTGGGTTAGTGACGTGACTGGTTAGTGATGTGACTGAGTTAGTGACGTGACTGGTTAGTGACGTGACTGGTTAGTGATGTGACTGGTTAGTGATGTGACTTGGTTAGTGATGTGACTGAGTTAGTGACGTGACTGGTTAGTGACGTGGCTGGGTTAGCGACATCACTGGGTTAGTGACGTGACTGGTTAGTGATGTGACTGGGTTAGTGACGTGACTGGGTTAGTGACATCACTGGGTTAGTGACGTGACTGGTTAGTGACGTGGCTGGGTTAGTGACATCACTGGGTTAGTGATGTGACTGGTTAGTGATGTGACTGGTTAGTGATGTGACTGGGTTAGTGACGTGACTGGTTAGTGATGTGACTGGTTAGTGACGTGGCTGGGTTAGTGACATCACTGGGTTAGTGACGTGACTGGTTAGTGATGTGGCTGGGTTAGTGACATCACTGGGTTAGTGATGTGACTGAGTTAGTGACGTGACTGGTTAGCGATGTGACTGGTTAGTGACGTGACTGGGTTAGTGACATCACTGGGTTAGTGACGTGACTGGTTAGTGATGTGACTGGGTTAGTGACGTGACTGGTTAGTGATGTGACTGGTTAGTGATGTGACTGGGTTAGTGACGTGACTGGGTTAGTGACGTGACTGGTTAGCGATGTGACTGGTTAGTGATGTGACTGGTTTGTGACGTGGCTGGGTTAGTGACATCACTGGGTTAGTGACGTGACTTGTTAGTGACGTGGCTGGGTTAGTGACATCACTGGGTTAGTGATGTGACTGAGTTAGTGACGTGACTGGTTAGCGATGTGACTGGTTAGTGACGTGACTGGGTTAGTGATGTGACTGGGTTAGTGATGTGACTGAGTTAGTGACGTGACTGGGTTAGTGATGTGACTGAGTTAGTGACGTGACTGGTTAGTGACGTGGCTGGGTTAGTGACATCACTGGGTTAGTGACGTGACTGGTTAGTGACGTGGCTGGGTTAGTGACATCACTGGGTTAGTGATGTGACTGAGTTAGTGACGTGACTGGTTAGCGATGTGACTGGTTAGTGACGTGACTGGGTTAGTGACGTGACTGGGTTAGTGATGTGACTGGTTAGTGATGTGACTGGTTAGTGACGTGACTGGTTAGCGATGTGACTGGTTTGTGTTGGGCTTCACTGGAACTTTGCAGCAGGCCAAGGACCGACCCGTGGGCATAAGAACAAGATGCTGAGTTCAAAGGGCACACAACAGGAAGGTTGCGGACTGAGCGAAGGTGTCCTGCAAAGCGGTTACCTGTGTTTAATCTTCCCAGTGTAGAGGAGACAACGTTGGGAGCAGAGAATCCAGCAAACTAAAGTCAACGAGGTGCAAGTGAAATGTTGCTTCAGCTGAAAGGAGTGTTTCTGGCCATGTCCAGTGAGGAGGGAGGAGGTAAATGGGTGAAGTGTTGAACCTTCTGCGAGCTGTGGGGAAATGATAGGGAGTTAGGAATGATGCCCGAGTGGAGCAGGGTGTCACGGAGGGAGCGGTCCCTGCGGAATGTTGATGGGGGAGGGGGGTGATGGGGAGACTTGAACCATGGTAGCATCCTTCATGAAAATGTTGGCAGATGATCCTTCATTGCAGAGGCTGGCAGTGTGAAACGGGAGGAGAAGGGGGACCCGATCACGATTCTGGGAGGGAGGGGAAGTGTTGAGAGGCAGAGGTGCAGGAAATGGGTCGGACACAGTTGAATGCCCTGTTCATCACAGTGGGGGAGAGCACAGACATCACAGAAGCACTATTTTCCAGGTGGCATCAACAGAACAGATGTGGGAGGTGGAGAAACTGGGAGAATGGGGTGGAGTCCTTACTGGAAGAGGGTGTGAGGTGCTGTCGTCGAGGAAACAGTGGGCTTGTAATGAATATTGGTGGTCAGTCTATCAACGTAAATTGAGACCGAGAAGTCAAGGAAGGGAAGGGAAGTGTCAGAGATGGACCGTCTCTGAAGGTGAGCGAGGGGTGGAAATTGGAAGCAAAATCTACAAGATTTCCCAGGTGCAGGTGAGAGCCCGAAGTGCACAGATACAGTTATGTAGCGGAAAAAGAGTTGTGGGAACTGGCCTGAGTATGACGGGAACAAGGGGTGGACCACATAACCCACAAAAATGCAATAATTGGGGCCCACGTGTGTGCCTGCAGCCTCACCTTTTACTTGCCGGAAGTGAGAACATTAAAGGTGCAATTCTTTAGTGACGTGACCAGGTGAGCCAGGCAGAGGAGAGTGGAGGTGACGGGGATTGTTCAGGCCTCCGCTCAAGGAAGAAGCAAAGAGCCTTCCTGGTGGGGTGATGGATTTGCTGCTCCCAATGTGCTGTGCTCTACATTGAGGAGACTAAACGCAGACTGGGTGACCGCTTTGCGGAACACCTTCGCTCAGTCTGCAAGTATGACCCCAACCTGAGCAGGGGCTGTTTAGCACAGGGCTAAATCGCTGGCTTTGAAAGCAGACCAAGGCAGGCCAGCAGCACGGTTCAATTCCCAGAACAGCCTCCCCGAACAGGCGCCGGAATGTGGCGACTAGGGGCTTTTCACAGTAACTTCATTTGAAGCCTACTTGTGACAATGAGCGATTTTCATTTTCATTCACCTTCCTGTTGCATGCCGTTTTTCCTCAGCGCCTCGCTCTCGCCCACATGTCTATCCTCAACCTGTTCCAGTGAAGCCCAACGCAAGCTGGAGGAGCAGCATCTCACCTTCCAATTGGGCACATTACAGACCTCAACATTGAGTTCAACAATTTAGACTGTGACCTTTCTCCTCCATCTTAAATATTTTAATTAAATATTCCATACATTTATTGTCTCCTTTCCCCCCCCCCCCCCATCCCCTATCTCCTCCTCCTCTCCCCCACCCCCCCTCCGAAACGTGCACACACACGGCCATCTGTCTCTGGTGTTGAAGTTTGCTACATCTTGTTGCAATCTCTCGCAGCTACAGTTTAATAACCAGCACATTCCCGCTCTCTTTAGTTCTGATGAAGAGTCAGATAGACTCTGTTTACAGATGTGCGGTATCTTTGTTCTTGTTTCAGATTTCAGCATCCGCAGTATTTGGCTTATTTTAACACTTCAGGTTGATGACTTCAGGACGCTTGTCCTGTCCAATGTGTTTGTGTTGTTGATCCATTGCATTAATAGTTATTGCTACCTTGAAATGCAGACTAGATGAAAGCTGTGCTATCTTTTACAGAGCTCTGTTCTGTTCTCACCGAGCCCCCCTGGAGTAAATGGCCTTTCCGTTCTGAGCATGCATCTCGGGAAGGATATATTGGCCTTGGAGGGAGCACAAAGTAGATTAACAAGGATGCTGCTGGGGCTGAAAGGGTTAAATTAAAAGGACAGGTTTTATAGTCTAGGTTCATATTCCCTTGAGTGTAGATGACTAAGGGGTGATCGACCTAACATGTCCAATATGATTGAAGGATTTGGTGGGGTTGATAGAGATTAACTATTTCCTCTGGGGCGGGGGTGGAGTGGGGGTGGGGTGGGTGGGGGGTGGGTGGGGGGGGGTGCAATGGGGCAGAATCTTAAAATTCCAACCGGCCCGTTCAGGGATGATATCAGGAAACATGTCCTCAGACAACGGGGAGTGGGAATAAATTGAAAATATCAAGACTGACAGTTTGTGTTTGGCGAGCATGGTCAGGATGGTGGAACCGGATAGGAGTTAGAATGTGAGATGCTGTGATTTGCCGTGACTCCTGTTCCTGATGTCTAACTGATATCTCCCCTGCCACACAGCTGCCATTTGGCTGGACGATGTCTTGCTCTATATCTCGAGACGTACTGAGGTAATCTGTGAGTTGCGAAGGAAGGTGCCAGGATGTGGGCGGTGGGGGTGCGGTTGGGATGGTCCTCTCTGGAGGAAGCTCCTCGTCTGCAGGAGGACTGGGAGAAGGCTGCCCTGCTTGTGATTGTGAATCTACGTTTAGCAGAGCGCTGTTTCTACCCCAAGAAGAAAAGGTGAAATTCAAACGTATCAGCAACTCCAAGTGATGAAGGGAATTACCAGTGAGAGCTGTCACTGGATGTGACGTGTGTGATTGACTTGTGACGGAGTCTGCCTGTGCAGTTCCTGCTCTCACAGTGAGAAAGGAGTGGCAGACGGCTCAGCACAATTAGAGGTTGTGGATGTTGGACTTTGCTGGTAGATTGCCAGACTTTTCGATTCTCCGAAGTGGAAAGAAAGCGTTGTCCTGGACCTAAATCAGGCTGCCAGTGGTGCCAGATGTGGTATTATGGTGTCACAGCTGAGCACAGTGCTGCACTATGGGTTCATTTGTGGTGTCTTTATGATGAGATCTTGAGACGTGGATGTTTAAACATGAACCATTTATTTATTATTTATTGTTACTGTTTAACTATTGACAGATCCCAGGTATTGCCGTGCATGCAAGCTGCTTCATCACCATGTGACTCGAGACGTCATTGCGTGGTTACTGCCATTCCCAGTCCCATGTTAACCCTGGCTGTGCCGGGCACCTTTATAGTACAATGGCATGCAGGCACATAGAACATCATACAACATCCCCCTTTCTTCTCAAGAGAAATCTTTCACCCCTTCCAACTGAGTATAACTATTTGTAAGACAATATAGTGTTTCTGGCACTCCGTTATCGCTCTAGATTACGTTTTTACACTCCTAGTTGCGTTTCTCTAACTTTAACAGCCGGTCTCCTTTTCTCAGACACGCTGTTTGTCCCATTCCTTCCGAGGGGAATGTGCACTCGGTCTGTCCGGCCGGTGCACTCAGATTTACTCCATCCAAGTCCTCGCTGGACGTACACGTTGCCCAAATGAAACCTTCATTTCTATTTGTTTCACAATCTCAGCCAAACATTTGTTTGGGGTTTTATTTTCGAATGGTTTTGCGAGCTGATGAATTTTGACATTCAGCTGAATGGATCCCAGGCTGTCCGACACACCCACAGCTTTTCCTTCTCCTGGTTCCTCGTGCTTCAGTGTTGGATTTACAGCTTCCCATCTCACTTCTGTCTTTTCTTTCTGTGTCTGCAGCTTTTCATTCAGCTGCTCCTCCAGCTTTGCAGTCTGTTTTTTGTAGCTCCTGGCCTCCACCTGCAACACGGAACTTTACCGAGTCTGCTCTGCCAATTGCTTTGTCAGTTTGTTCAGAGTGACATCAAATTCATTTTACTCCTCTGCGGAATTTTCCAGAGGAATAAACTTTGACCTGAGGGATTCTTGCACAGTGCGATTTCTTCCCTCGGCAAGGCTCGCTTGCCACATCCTGCACTTTCCTGTAGCCAGCAGAGTCTCCTCGAGTTGCTTGCAATAATAATCTTTATTAGTGTCACAAGTGCGCTTACATTGACACTGCAATGTAGTTACTGTGAAAAGCCCCTAGTCGCCACACTCCGCCACCTGTTTGGGTACACGGAGGGAGAATTCAGAATGTCCATTTCACCCAACAAGCACGTCTTTCGGGACTGTGGGAGGAAACCGGAGCACCCGGAGGAAACCCACGCAGACACGGAGAGGATGTGCAGACTCCGCACAGACAGTGACCCAAGCCGGGAATCGAACCCGGGACCGTGGCGCTGTGAAGCAACAGTGCTATCCTTCATCCATGTTGCTGTTTAAGACCGTTTTCATTTCTTCATGTTGCTGAATGGTTAAGCATTACTTTTCCATTGGATCTTGAAGGACAATCCCCCGGTCTTTCAACTGTTTCTTTTCTCTGGGATTCAGTGCATCGTTTTATTCCTACTTACATTTTTCTGAAGTCCTTTTCAGCTCCTCTTGTTTTTCCCCAGCTACATATTCATTCTTCGAGGAGTCTTTCAGGGTCACAAGCTCTGTGTGCCTTTTATGCCTGCTGTTAGTGCGGCACTCCCTCTGTAGTGACCCTCTGACAGTGCGGAGATCCTCAGTACTGACCCTCTGACAGTGCAGCACTCCCTCAGTACTGACCCTCTGACAGTGCAGCACTCCCTCAGTACTGACCCTCTGACAGTGCAGCACTCCCTCAGTACTGACCCTCTGACAGTGCAGCACTCCCTCAGTACTGACCCTCTGACAGTGCAGCGCTCCCTCAGTACTGACCCTCTGACAGTGCAGCACTCCCTCAGTACTGACCCTCTGACAGTGCAGCACTCCCTCAGTACTGACCCTCTGACAGTGCGGCACTCCCTCTGTAGTGACCCTCTGACAGTGCGGAGATCCCTCAGTACTGACCCTTTGAAAGTGCAGCACTCCCTCAGTACTGACCCTCTGACAGTGCAGCACTCCCTCAGTACTGACCCTCTGACAGTGCAGCACTCCCTCAGTACTGACCCTCTGACAGTGCAGCACTCCCCCAGTACTGACCCTCTGACAGTGCGGCACTCCCTCAGTACTGACCCTCTGACAGTGCGGCACTCCCTCAGTACTGACCCTCTGACAGTACGGCACTCCCTCAGTACTGACCCTCTGACAGTGCGGCACTCCCTCAGTACTGGCCCTCTGACAGTGCAGCACTCCCTCAGTACTGACCCTCTGACAGTGCAGCACTCCCTCAGTACTGACCCTCTGACAGTGCAGCACTCCCTCAGTACTGACCCTCTGACAGTGCAGCACTCCCTCAGTACTGACTCTCCGACAGTGCAGCACTCCCTCAGTACTGACCCTCTGACAGTGCAGCACTCCCTCAGTACTGACCCTCTGACAGTGCAGCACTCCCTCAGTACTGACCCTCTGACAGTGCAGCACTCCCTCAGTACTGACCCTCTGACAGTGCAGCACTCCCTCAGTACTGACCCTCTGACAGTGCAGCACTCCCTCAGTACTGACCCTCTGACAGTGCAGCACTCCCTCAGTACTGACCCTCTGACAGTGCAGCACTCCCTCAGTACTGGCCCTCTGAAAGTACGGCACTCCCTCAGTACTGGCCCTCTGACAGTGCAGCGCTCCCTCAGTACTGACCCTCTGACAGTGCAGCACTCCCTCAGTACTGACCCTCTGACAGTGCGGCACTCCCTCAGTACTGACCCTCTGACAGTGCAGCGCTCCCTCAGTACTGATCCTCTGACAGTGCAGCACTCCCTCAGTACTGACCCCCTGACAGTGCGGCACTCCCTCAGTACTGGCCCTCTGAAAGTACGGCACTCCCTCAGTACTGGCCCTCTGACAGTGCAGCGCTCCCTCAGTACTGACCCTCTGACAGTGCAGCACTCCCTCAGTACTGACCCTCTGACAGTGCGGCACTCCCTCAGTACTGACCCTCTGACAGTGCAGCGCTCCCTCAGTACTGATCCTCTGACAGTGCAGCACTCCCTCAGTACTGGCCCTCTGACAGTGCGGTGCTCCCTTGGTTCTGCCCCGGGTGTTCCAGGCTGGATTGTGCTATGAAGTTGTTGGAGTGGGGATTTGAAACCATCAGTTTGTGAGTCCGAGGCCAGTATATTGTCTGATGAAGCATGGCTGTCGCTGAGGGATTTGAAGAGTGCTGTCCAGTTGCTGATAGTCAGTGCAGTGGCCTGATGGGCTGGCTGGCTCCCCTGTGTGCTCCAGCGATCCAGAGATCCGGTGTCCATGAACACGTGTTGTCCTCTGATTCTCCACATTCCCGCAGGAATTGAAGTGTTTTTCTCCGGAGGGCTTTCCAACCTTGTGATCAAATGGGTGATGTCAAATTACTACATGTTAGACAATCAGCCTGGGGTCAGAATGAGCCGCAGAACATTGGTGAACTGCTGATGCTTTCGATCGGGAAATCAGGCTTCTTCAGAAGGTTGGTGAAGAGGAATCTTCGTTCATTTACCTCTTCCAGCGCCAGAAACATCGTCAGCAAGGCACGCCCATTCGGCGTTTTTCCTTTTAGTCACCAACATAGGAATTAGGAGCAGAAATCAGCAATTCAGCCCTTCGAGCTTGCTCCGCCATCCAATCAGATCATGGCTGATCTCTTCCTGATCTCGAATCCACCTCCCCATCTGTTCCCCATGTCCCTTTAACATATTTTTTTCTCTGAAATGTATCCATCTCCTTCTTGTAACCATTTAATGACTCAGACTCCACCGCACTGTGGGGCAGCGAGTTCCACAAATTCACCCCCTCTGCGAGAAGTAGTTCCTCCTCATCTCAGTTCTAAATCTACCGTCTCTCAACCTCTATCCGTGACCTCTCGTTCTAGATTGCCCCACAAGGGGGAAGATTTGGACTATATTTACTTTATCAATCCCTTTGAGTATTTTATACACCTCGATCAGATCCCCTCTCATCCTTCTAAACTCCAGCGAGTATAAATCCAAACTGTTCAATCTCTCCTCAGACGTTAACCCCTTCATCCCCGGAATCAATCTGGTGAACCTTCTCTGAACTGCCTCCAATGCCGCCACATCCTTCCCCAAATAAGGGGATCAAAACTGGACACAATATTCCAGATGTGGTCTCACCAACACCCTGTACAATTGGAAGCACACTTATAGAATCATAGAGTTTACAGTGCAGAAGGAGGCCATTCGGCCTATTGAGCCTGCACCGGCCCTTTTAAAGGGCACCCTACATAAGCCCACCCCTCCACCCTATCCCATTAACCTCACCTACCCTCTTGTACACTAAGGGACACTTTAGCGCGGCCAATCCACCTAACCTGCACATCTTTGGACTGTGGGAGGAAACCGGAGCACCCGGAGGAAACCCACGCACACACGGGGAGGATGTGCAAACTCCGCACAGACAGGGACCCAAGGCAGTGCCACCCCTACTTCCCTAGTTATATTCTCCAGTCTATTAGCAATAAACGCAAACATTCCGTTTGCCTTTTTAATTACACGCTGTACCTGCACACCGACTTTCTGTGATTCATAAACAAATACACCCAGATCCCTCTGCCCAGATCCCCCTGCCCAGATCCCTCTGCCCAGCTCCCTCTGCCCAGATCCCCCTGCCCAGATCCCTCTGCCCCGATCCCTCTGCCCAGCTCCCCCTGCCCAGATCCCCCTGCCCAGATCCCTCTGCCCAGCTCCCTCTGCCCAGCTCCCTCTGCCCAGCTCCCTCTGCCCAGATCCCTCTGCCCAGCTCCCTCTGCCCAGATCCCTCTGCCCAGATCCCTCTGCCCAGCTCCCTCTGCCCAGCTCCCTCTGCCCAGCTCCCTCTGCCCAGATCCCTCTGCCCAGCTCCCCCTGCCCAGATCCCCCTGCCCAGATCCCTCTGCCCAGCTCCCTCTGCCCAGATCCCTCTGCCCAGCTCCCTCTGCCCAGATCCCTCTGCCCAGCTCCCTCTGCCCAGCTCCCTCTGCCCAGCTCCCTCTGCCCAGATCCCTCTGCCCAGCTCCCTCTGCCCAGCTCCCTCTGCCCAGCTCCCTCTGCCCAGCTCCCTCTGCCCAGCTCCCTCTGCCCAGATCCCTCTGCCCAGCTCCCTCTGCCCAGCTCCCTCTGCCCAGCTCCCTCTGCCCAGCTCCCCCTGCCCAGATCCCTCTGCCCCGATCCCTCTGCCCAGCTCCCTCTGCCCAGCTCCCTCTGCCCAGCTCCCTCTGCCCAGATCCCTCTGCCCCGATCCCTCTGCCCAGCTCCCTCTGCCCAGCTCCCTCTGCCCAGCTCCCTCTGCCCAGCTCCCTCTGCCCAGCTCCCTCTGCCCAGCTCCCTCTGCCCAGCTCCCTCTGCCCAGATCCCTCTGTCCAGCTCCCCCTGCCCAGCTCCCCCTGCCCAGCTCCCCCTGCCCAGCTCCCCCTGCCCCGATCCCTCTGCCCAGCTCCCTCTGCCCAGCTCCCCCTGCCCAGCTCCCTCTGCCCAGCTCCCTCTGCCCAGATCCCTCTGCCCAGCACCCTCTGCCCAGCTCCCCCTGCCCAGCTCCCCCTGCCCAGCACCCCCTGCCCAGCTCCCCCTGCCCAGCTCCCCCTGCCCAGCTCCCCCTGCCCAGCTCCCCCTGCCCAGCTCCCCCTGCCCAGCTCCCCCTGCCCAGCTCCCCCTGCCCAGCTCCCCCTGCCCAGCTCCTCCTGCCCAGCTCCCCCTGCCCAGCTCCCTCTGCCCAGCTCCCTCTGCCAAGCTCCCCCTGCCCAGCTCCCCCTGCCCAGCTCCCTCGGCCCAGCTCCCTCGGCCCAGCTCCCTCTGCCCAGCTCCCTCTGCCAAGCTCCCTCTGCCTAGCTCCCTCTGCCCAGCTCCCCCTGCCCAGCTCCCTCTGCCCAGCTCCCTCTGCCGAGCTCCCTCTGCCCAGCTCCCCCTGCCCAGATCCCTCTGTCCAGCTCCCTCTGCCGAGCTCCCCCTGCCCAGCTCCCTCTGCCCAGATCCCTCTGCCCAGCTCCCTCTGCCCAGCTCCCTCTGCCCAGCTCCCTCTGCACACTTCCCTCTGCCCAGCTCCCTCGGCCCAGCTCCCTCTGTCCAGGCACATCTTGAATCTCCTTTCCATTTAGATAATGATTTGCCTTTTTATTTTTCAGCTAAAATGGATAACCTCACACTTATCCACATCAAACTCCATCTGTCAAACTTTGGCCCAATCTTCTAACCTATCCATATCTGTCTGTAAACTCTGTATCTCCTCTTCATTGCCTGCTTTCCCACCTAGTTTAGTATCATCCGCAAATGTTGCTATGTTACACTCTGTCCCTGCTTGCAGATCATTGATATAGATTGTAAACAGTTGAGGTCCGGGGACTGACCCCTGTGGCACCCTGCTAGTTACATCTCCACAACCAGAGAAGGACTCATTTATCCCGACCCTCTGCTTTCTGTCAGTCAGCCAATCGTCAATCCAATTAGGACCAAACTGGTCCAAATGACGAGCTATTTTCATTCTTGTCCATTAGATTCCCAGAGCATTCCTGACCTTCACCAAGGTCCAAACGTAATGATGAGTAACTGTCAGAGGGTCAGTACTGAGGGAGTGCCGCACTGTCAGGGGGGTCAGTACTGAGGGAGTGCTGCACTGTCAGAGGGTCAGTCCTGAGGGTGTGCCGCACTGTCAGAGGGTCAGTACTGAGGGAGTGCTGCACTGTCAGAGGGTCAGTACTGAGGGAGTGCTGCACTGTCAGAGGGTCAATACTGAGGGAGTGCTGCACTGTCAGAGGGTCAGTACTGAGGGAGTGCCGCACTGTCAGAGGGTCAGTACTGAGGGAGCGCTGCACTGTCAGAGGGTCAGTACTGAGGGAGTGCCGCACTGTCAGAGGGTCAGTACTGTGGGAGTGCTGCACTGTCAGAGGGTCAGTACTGAGGGAGTGGCGCACTGTCAGAGGGTCAGTACTGAGGGAGCGCTGCACTGTCAGAGGGTCAGTACTGAGGGAGTGCCGCACTGTCAGAGGGTCAGTACTGTGGGAGTGCTGCACTGTCAGAGGGTCAGTACTGAGAGAGTGCCGCACTGTCAGAGGGTCAGTACTGAGGGAGTGCTGCACTGTCAGAGAGTCAGTACTGAGGGAGTGCTGCACTGTCAGAGGGTCAGTACTGAGGGAGTGCCGCACTGTCAGAGGGTCAGTACTGAGGGAGTGCTGCACTGTCAGAGGGTCAGTACTGAGGGAGTGCTGCACGGTCAAATGATCAGAACTGAGGGAGCGCCGCACTGTCAGAGGGTCAGTACTGAGGGAGTGCCGCACTGTCAGAGGGTCAGTACTGGGGGAGTGCTGCACTGTCAGAGGGTCAGTACTGAGGGAGTGCCGCACTGTCAGAGGGTCAGTACTGAGGGAGTGCTGCACTGTCAGAGGGTCAGTACTGGGGGAGCCCCGCACTGTCAGAGGGTCAGTACTGAGGGAGTGCCGCACTGTCAGAGGGTCAGTACTGGGGGAGTGCCGCACTGTCAGAGGGTCAGTACTGAGGGAATGCCGCACTGTCAGAGGGTCAGTACTGAGGGAGTGCTGCACTGTCAGAGGGTCAGTACTGAGGGAGTGCTGCACTGTCAGAGGGTCAGTACTGAGGGAGTGCTGCACTGTCAGAGGGTCAGTACTGAGGGAGTGCTGCACTGTCAGAGGGTCAGAACTGAGGGAGTTCTACATTCAGGAGCCAGTCCTCACTCCGGAGTGGAGGTTCGGGGTGGATAGGTGATCACATTCACTACGTTCTGAGTCCGAGGGGAGAGATCCTGAGTCATGTCGTCACCTGAAATGAGAGCAGTTAAATGTTGTATTTTCACCCCCATTGTGGTCATCATTGTGGTCAAGATGTAAAACTGGAAACATCTAGAATTCTACAATTATATGGTATAATGCAACACTTCCAGACAGATCATAGACTTATAGAATTTACAGGCAGAAGGAGGCCATTCGGCCCATCGAGTCTGAACCGGCTCTTGGAAAGAGCACCCTACCCAAGGTCAACACCTCCACCCTATCCTCACAACCCAGTAACCCCACCCAACACTAAGGGCAATTTTGGACACTAAGGGCAATTTATCATGGCCAATCCACCCAACCTGCACGTCTTTGGACTGTGGGAGGAAACCGGAGCACCCGGAGGAAACCCACGCACACACGGGGAGAACGTGCAGACTCCGCACAGACAGTGACCCAAGCCGGAATCGATCCTGGGACCCTGGAGCTGTGAAGCAATTGTGCTATCCACAATGCTACCGTGCTGCCAGATGGGATTGGTGAGCTAAATTGGTTAGTTTGTGCAGAATGGTGCCGACACGTGGTGGCTTCAAACCCTGGGCCAGCTGAGGTGGGTCTTGCATTGTGCCATCGTGACATAAGCCATAATTCGCAACTCCTGGACAACGAGGCTGCTCCATGGAAAAGGAGAGTTCCGTGCCGGACACAACGTGATCCATGTGGGCAGTCCCTGAACTTTCGTCATGGGTTTTATCTGTACTGCTCACTGCAATTATTTAAACTCTCCCTAATGCCTTCTCATCTGTTAAGTAATTAGACAAGAGCATTGTTCTGAACTTTAAGTAACTCTTTATTTAGACTTTACTAGATTAATACAGCCAACAGAGCTTTAAAAATAATTGCTCTTTTGTGAGGTTGTTAATGTCAGTGAGTGAGGGAGGAGCTTGCTGGATCCCAAGGGAGTAATCTTCCTTTTCCACTTAGTCGCTCTGAGTTCAGACAGGGAGATTAAAGATTCATTCTATTTTTGAACTGTAGCTCGCATTGACCACTGAGAGAATGTGACCATGAGAGAGAGTGTATGCAATCCAGGACCGAGTCCGCAAAATCGTTTGTTTGCGAACATGTCACATATTCTAGTGTGGGTCAGTGTTTAGCTGTTTAACCAAAGTGGAACCTTCATGAACCAGATTGTGGGCTAAGATTTGGATCCGTCTTTTTGCTGGGCTGAATCTCTCTGGGGATGGAACTTTGTCGTAATGCAAATGAATCATTATTTCCAGACGGGGCGATGAACTGTGAGCGGGATAGATTTGCATCAATGGCAGGCCTGGTAGGCGAGCTGATAAATGTTGTTCTGACCAGCAGGAATCCCCCCTTGCCTCTGGGAGCTGGGGCCAGCAGGAATCCCCCTTGCCTCTGGGAGCTCGGGCCAGCAGAACCCCCCTTGCCTCTGGGAGCTCGGGCCAGCAGAATCACCCTTGCCTCTGGGAGTACTGACCAGCAGGAATCCCCCCTTGCCTCTGGGAGTTCTGACCAGCAGGAATCCCCCTTGCCTCTGGGAGTTCTGACCAGCAGGAATCCCCCTTGCCTCTGGGAGTTCTGACCAGCAGGAATCCCCCCTTGCCTCTGGGAGCTCGGGCCAGCAGAACCCCCCTTGCCTCTGGGAGCTCGGGCCAGCAGAATCCCCCTTGCCTCTGGGAGTACTGACCAGCAGGAATCCCCCTTGCCTCTGGGAGTTCTGACCAGCAGGAATCCCCCCTTGCCTCTGGGAGCTCGGGCCAGCAGGAATCCCCCTTGCCTCTGGGAGTTCTGACCAGCAGGAATCCCCCCTTGCCTCTGGGAGTTCTGACCAGCAGGAATCCCCCTTGCCTCTGGGAGTTCTGACCAGCAGGAATCCCCCTTGCCTCTGGGGGTTCGGGCCAGCAGAATCCCCCTTGCCTCTGGGGGTTCGGGCCAGCAGAATCCCCCTTGCCTCTGGGAGCTCGGGCCAGCAGAACCCCCCTTGCCTCTGGGATTCCGGGCCAGCAGAACCCCCCTTGCCTCTGGGAGTTCTGACCAGCAGGAACCCCCCTTGCCTCTGGGAGCTCGGGCCAGCAGGAACCCCCCTTGCCTCTGGGAGTTCTGGCCAGCAGGAATCCCCCTTGCCACTGGGAGTTCTGACCAGCAGGAATCCCCCTTGCCTCTAGGAGGTCTGACCAGCAGGAACCCCCCTTGCCTCTGGGAGTTCTGACCAGCAGGAATCCCCCCTTGCCTCTGGGAGTTCTGACCAGCAGGAACCCCCCTTGCCTCTGGGAGTTCTGACCAGCAGGAATCCCCCTTGCCTCTGGGAGTTCTGACCAGCAGGAATCCCCCCTTGCCTCTGGGAGTTCTGACCAGCAGGAACCCCCCTTGCCTCTGGGAGTTCTGACCAGCAGGAATCCCCCTTGCCTCTGGGAGTTCTGACCAGCAGGAACCCCCCTTGCCTCTGGGAGTTTTGACCAGCATGAATCCCCCTTGCCTCTGGGAGTTCTGACCAGCAGGAATCCCCCTTGCCTCTGGGAGTTTTGACCAGCAGGAACCCCCCTTGCCTCTGGGAGTTCTGACCAGCAGGAATCCCCCTTGCCTCTGGGAGTTCGGGCCAGCAGAATCCCCCTTGCCTCTGGGAGCTCGGGCCAGCAGGAACCCCCTTGCCTCTGGGAGCTCGGGCCAGCAGAACCCCCCTTGCCTCTGGGATTTCGGGCCAGCAGAACCCCCCTTGCCTCTGGGAGTTCTGACCAGCAGGAACCCCCCTTGCCTCTGGGAGCTCGGGCCAGCAGGAACCCCCCTTGCCTCTGGGAGTTCTGGCCAGCAGGAATCCCCCTTGCCACTGGGAGTTCTGACCAGCAGGAATCCCCCTTGCCTCTAGGAGGTCTGACCAGCAGGAACCCCCCTTGCCTCTGGGAGTTCTGACCAGCAGGAATCCCCCCTTGCCTCTGGGAGTTCTGACCAGCAGGAACCCTCCTTGCCTCTGGGAGTTCTGACCAGCAGGAATCCCCCTTGCCTCTGGGAGTTCTGACCAGCAGGAATCCCCCTTGCCTCTGGGAGTTCTGACCAGCAGGAACCCCCCTTGCCTCTGGGAGTTCTGACCAGCAGGAATCCCCCTTGCCTCTGGGAGTTCTGACCAGCAGGAACCCCCCTTGCCTCTGGGAGTTTTGACCAGCAGGAATCCCCCTTGCCTCTGGGAGTTCTGACCAGCAGGAATCCCCCTTGCCTCTGGGAGTTTTGACCAGCAGGAACCCCCCTTGCCTCTGGGAGTTCTGACCAGCAGAATCCCCCTTGCCTCTGGGAGTTCAGGCCAGCAGAATCCCCCTTGCCTCTGGGAGTTCTGACCAGCAGGAATCCCCCTTGCCTCTGGGAGTTCAGGCCAGCAGAATCCCCCTTGCCTCTGGGAGTTCTGACCAGCAGAATCCCCCTTGCCTCTGGGAGTTCGGGCCAGCAGAATCCCCCTTGCCTCTGGGAGTTCAGGCCAGCAGAATCCCCCTTGCCTCTGGGAGTTCTGACCAGCAGGAATCCCCCTTGCCTCTGGGAGTTCGGGCCATCAGGAATCCCCCTTGCCTCTGGGAGTTCTGACCAGCAGGAACCCCCCTTGCCTCTGGGAGTTCTGACCAGCAGGAATCCCCCTTGCCTCTGGGAGCTCGGGCCAGCAGGAACCACCCTTGCCTCTGGGAGTTCGGGCAAGCAGGAACCCCCCTTGCCTCTGGGAGTTCTGACCAGCAGGAATCCCCCTTGCCTCTGGGAGTTTTGACCAGCAGGAACCTCCCTTGCCTCTGGGAGTTCTGACCAGCAGCAATCCCCCTTGCCTCTGGGAGTTTTGACCAGCAGGAACCCCCCTTGCCTCTGGGAGTTCTGACCAGCAGGAATCCCCCTTGCCTCTGGGAGTTCTGACCAGCAGGAATCCCCCTTGCCTCTGGGAGTTCTGACCAGCAGGAACCCCCCTTGCCTCTGGGAGTTCTGACCAGCAGGAATCCCCCTTGCCTCTGGGAGTTCTGACCAGCAGGAACCCCCCTTGCCTCTGGGAGTTTTGACCAGCAGGAATCCCCCTTGCCTCTGGGAGTTCTGACCAGCAGGAATCCCCCTTGCCTCTGGGAGTTTTGACCAGCAGGAACCCCCCTTGCCTCTGGGAGTTCTGACCAGCAGGAATCCCCCTTGCCTCTGGGAGTTCGGGCCAGCAGAATCCCCCTTGCCTCTGGGAGCCCGGGCCAGCAGGAACCCCCTTGCCTCTGGGAGCTCGGGCCAGCAGAACCCCCCTTGCCTCTGGGATTTCGGGCCAGCAGAACCCCCCTTGCCTCTGGGAGTTCTGACCAGCAGGAACCCCCCTTGCCTCTGGGAGTTCAGGCCAGCAGAATCCCCCTTGCCTCTGGGAGTTCTGACCAGCAGGAATCCCCCTTGCCTCTGGGAGTTCGGGCCATCAGGAATCCCCCTTGCCTCTGGGAGTTCTGACCAGCAGGAACCCCCCTTGCCTCTGGGAGTTCTGACCAGCAGGAATCCCCCTTGCCTCTGGGAGCTCGGGCCAGCAGGAACCCCCCTTGCCTCTGGGAGTTCGGGCAAGCAGGAACCCCCCTTGCCTCTGGGAGTTTTGACCAGCAGGAATCCCCCTTGCCTCTGGGAGTTCTGACCAGCAGGAATCCCCCTTGCCTCTGGGAGTTTTGACCAGCAGGAATCCCCCTTGCCTCTGGGAGTTCTGACCAGCAGGAATCCCCCTTGCCTCTGGGAGCTCGGGCCAGCAGGAACCCCCCTTGCCTCTGGGAGTTCGGGCAAGCAGGAACCCCCCTTGCCTCTGGGAGTTTTGACCAGCAGGAACCTCCCTTGCCTCTGGGAGTTCTGACCAGCAGGAATCCCCCTTGCCTCTGGGAGTTTTGACCAGCAGGAATCCCCCTTGCCTCTGGGAGTTCTGACCAGCAGGAATCCCCCTTGCCTCTGGGAGCTCTGACCAGCAGGAACCCCCCTTGCCTCTGGGAGTTCGGGCCAGCAGGAATCCCCCTTGCCTCTGGGGTTCCGTTCCTCCCCATCCTCAAGCTGTTGGCAAACCACACATGACGAACCAAAGACATGACCAATAGCTGAAGGGTTAGAGAACTTCAGTCTGACTCTTCCTGAAACGTTTAGTTCGGGATAGTATGTGGGTGGAATTCAAAAAATTTGAAATGGTTCCCAGTCTCTTCCAATCTAGTTAGTGGTCCCATAATGGCCGCCAGTCACTACTGTAAATGTAAACTGGGATCTCCCAACAAAGATCATGGGCGTGATTCTCCGCAATCGGCGCGATGTCCGCCGACCGGCGCCAGAAACGGCGCAAATCAGTCCGGCATCGCGCCGCCCCAAAGCTGCGGAATTCTCCGCATCTCGGGGGGCCGAGCCGTCACCTTGAGGGGCTAGGCCCGCGCCGGACTGATTTCCACCCCGCCAGCTGGCGCGGAAAGGCCTTTGGTGCCCCGCCAGTTGGCGTGGAAATGACATCTCCGGGCGGCGCATGCGCGGGAGCGTCAGCGGCCGCTGACAGTTTCCCGCGCATGCGCATTGGAGGGAGTCTCTTCCGCCTCCGCCATGGTGGAGACCGTGGCGAAGGCGGAAGGAAAAGAGTGCCCCCACGGCACAGGCCCGCCCGCGGATCGGTGGGCCCCGATCGCGGGCCAGGCCACCGTGGGGGCACCCCCCGGGGCCAGATCGCCCCGCGCCCCCCCCAGGACCCCGGTGCCCGCCCGCGCCGCCTTGTCCCGCCGTTCGAAAGGTGGTTCAATCCACGCCGGCTGGCGTGGGTTGACAGCGGCGGGACTTTGGCCCATCGCGGACCGGAGAATCGCAGGGGGATTCCCGCCGACCGGCGCGGCGCGATTCCCGCCCCTGCGAATCTCCGGTGGCGGGATTTACGCCGGCCCCTGGCGATTCTCCGACCCGGTGGGGGATCGGAGAATCGCGCCCCAGAGCAGAGTTCACAGTGTGAGCAACCAATTTTCAGATTCCGGATTTAAGACTTGTACAATTATAGAATCATAGAATTTACAATGCAGAAGGCCACTCGGCCCATCGAGTCTGCACCAGCCCCTGGAAAGAACACCCTACTTAAGCCCACACCTCCACCCTATTCCCCGTAACCCCACCTAACCTTTTTGGACACTAAAGGCAATTTTGGACACTAAGGGCAATTTAGCACGGCCAATCCACCTAACCTGCACATCTTTGGGCTGTGGGAGGAAACCGGAGCACCCGGAGGAAACCCACACAGACACGGGGAGAACGTGCAGACTCCGCACAGACAGTGGGCCAAGCCGGGAATCGAACCTGGGACCCTGGAGCTGTGAAGCAACTGATTCTGGAACAGTTTGAGAGGGTAAATAAATAGAATTGTTTTTCTACTGTCTGGGATAAGATGACATAAATTTTACAATCAGAGCCAGGTCATTCAGGGTCGTTTGGAAACCCTTCCTCACTCAAATGGTGGCAGTCGTGTGAACTCATGCTGGGGCTGAATAAATCATTTTATGTTTGAGATTGATAAACTTTAGCGAGACACCGATACAAAGGAGCTAAGATGGTGCTAGGATACAGATCCCATTGAACAGTGGAAAAGACTTGAAGGGCTGTATGACTTTCCCCCTGTTGCTATGATTGGTAAGACTCTTTATGCTTTGCACTTTGTGGCAAGGGTAGGAAGTTAAAGATGAAAAGCTTTGACAATATGTCCCTTTTTTAAGTCAATACTCATGCTCAAGCTAATGTTTCGTTAACTAATGGTGGAGGATGGATGCCTCCAGGCATTATGGACTGAGAGACTGTGTGAAAGACGGTCACGTAGAGACGGACCACTCTGTTCCTGACCAGCATCCCACATTCCACAGCACTTATACATTCCATACTATTACATAGCTTACAGGACCTATACATTCCATACTATTATGTTGCTTATAGCACCTATACAGTCCATACTATTACATAGCCTACAATACCTATACAATCCATACTATTACATAGCTTACAGCATCCATACATTCCATACTATTACATAGCTTACAGCACCTATACATTACACACTATTACATAGCTTACAGCACCTATACATTCCATACTATTACATAGCTTACAGCACCTATGCACTACACACTATTACATAGCTTAAAGTACCTACACATTCCATACTATGCATAGCTTACAGCACCTATACATTCCATACTATTACATAGCTCACAGTACCTATACATTCCATACTATTACAGAGCATACAACACCTTTACATTCCTTCAAGGTGCAAAACCTCCCAAAAAGCCAGTCAAACATAGCTGACAAAGGAATTAACGATTGTATAAGATTAAAAGGAAAGGCTTATAAAGTTGCCAGAGAAAGTAGACCTCACAGCACCTATACATTCCATACTATTACATAGGAATGAGAGGTTTTTAGAATACAGTAAAGGAAGGTCCGGACACAGACAGAGGGAGAACAGAGGATGAATGTAATGCAGCAGGGCTGGATGGCTGGATGATGTAAAGCGCCTGGAGGAGAATTTGGACAGATTTAGTGGGCGGGCAAGATGGCAGATGGATAACGTGGAGAAATGTGAGGTAATTCACTTTGGTAGAGGAACAGATATAGAACATAGAACGATACAGCGCAGTACAGGCCCTTCGGCCCACGATGTTGCACCGAAACAAAAGCCATCTAACCTACACTATGCCATTATCATCCATATGTTTATCCAATAAACTTTTAAATGCCCTCAATGTTGGCGAGTTCACTACTGTAGCAAGTAGGGCATTCCACGGCTTCACTACTCTTTGCGTAAAGAACCTACCTCTGACCTCTGTCCTATATCTATTACCCCTCAGTTTAAAGTTATGTCCCCTCGTGCCAGCCATTTCCATCTGCGGGAGAAGGCTCTCACTGTCCACCCTATCCAACCCCCTGATCATTTTGTATGCCTCTATTAAGTCTCCTCTTAACCTTCTTCTCTCCAACGAAAACAACCTCAAGTCCATCAGCCTTTCCTCATAAGATTTTCCCTCCATACCAGGCAACATCCTGGTAAATCTCCTCTGCACCCGCTCCAAAGCCTCCACGTCCTTTCTATAATGCGGTGACCAGAACTGTACGCAATACTCCAAATGCGGCCGCACCAGAGTTCTGTACAGCTGCAACATGACCTCCTGACTCCGGAACTCAATCCCTCTACCAATAAAGGCCAACACTCCATAGGCCTTCTTCACAACCCTATCAACCTGGGTGGCAACTTTCAGGGATCTATGTACATGGACACCTAGATCCCTCTGCTCATCCACACTGCCAAGAACTTTACCATTAGCCAAATATTCCGCATTCCTGTTATTCCTTCCAAAGTGAATCACCTCACACTTCTCTACATTAAACTCCATTTGCCACCTCTCAGCCCAGCTCTGCAGCTTATCTATATCCCTCTGTAACCTGCTACATCCTTCCACACTATCGCCAACACCACCGACTTTAGTATCGTCTGCAAATTTACTCACCCACCCTTCTGCGCCTTCCTCTAGGTCATTGATAAAAATGACAAACAGCAACGGCCCCAGAACAGATCCTTGTGGTACTCCACCTGTAACTGAACTCCATTCTGAACATTTCCCATCAACCACCACCCTCTGCCTTCTTTCAGCTAGCCAATCTCTGATCCACATCTCTAAATCACCCTCAATCCCCAGCCTCCGTATTTCTGCAATAGCCTACCGTGGGGAACCTTATCAAACGCTTTGCTGAAATCCATATACACCACATCAACTGCTCTACCCTCGTCTACCTGTTCAGTCACCTTCTCAAAGAACTCAATAAGGTTTGTGAGGCATGACCTACCCTTCACAAAGCCATGCTGACTATCCCTGATCATATTATTCCTATCTAGATGATTATAAATCTTGTCTCTTATAATCTCTCCAAGACCTTACCCACTACAGACGTGAGGCTCATCGGTCTATAGTTGCCGGGGTTGTCTCTGCTCCCCTTTTTGAACAAAGGGACCACATTTGCTATCCTCCAGTCCTCTGGCACTATTCCTGTAGCCAATGATGATATAAAAATCAAAGCCAAAGGTCCAGCAATCTCTTCCCTGACCTCCCAGAGAATCCTAGGATAAATCCCATCAGGACCCGGGGACTTACCTATTTTCAGCCTGTCCAGAATTGCCAACACCTCTTCCCTACGTACCTCAATACCATCTATTCTATTAGCCTGGGTCTCAGCATTCTCCTCCACAACATTATCTTTTTCCTGAGTGAATACTGACAAAAAATATTCATTTAGTATCTCGCCTATCTCTTCAGACTCCACACACAACTTCCCATCCCTGTCCTTGACTGGTCCTACTCTTTCCCTAGTCATTCGCTTATTCCTGACATACCTATAGAAAGCTTTTGGGTTTTCCTTGATCCTACCTGCCAAATACTTCTCATGTCCCCTCCTTGCTCGTCTTAGCTCTCTCTTTAGATCCTTCCTCGCTACCTTGTAACTATCCATCGCCCCAACTGAAACTTCACACCTCATCTTCACATAGGCCTCCTTCTTCCTCTTAACAAGAGATTCCACTTCCCTGGTAAACCACGGTTCCCTCGCTCGACGCCTTCCTCCCTGCCTGACCGGTACATACTTATCAAGAACACGCAGTAGCCTATCCTTGAACAAGCTCCACTTATCCAGTGTGCCCAACACTTGCAGCCTACTTCTCCACCTTATCCCCCCCAAGTCACGTCTAATGGCATCATAATTGCCCTTCCCCCAGCTATAACTCTTGCCCTGCGGTGTATACTTATCCCTTTCCATCATTAACGTAAACGTCGCCGAATTGTGGTCACTGTCCCCAAAGTGCTCTCCTACCTTCAAATCCTTTCCTCTACATCCCTAGAACTATTTGGAGGCCTATAGAAGACTCCCAACAGTGTGACCTCTCCTTTCATGTTTCTAACCTCAGCCCATCCTCGGAAGATGAGTCCCCATCTAGCATCCTCTCCGCCACCGTAATACTGCTCTTGACTAGCAGCGCCACACCTCCCCCTCTTTTGCCTCCTTCTCTGAGCTTACTAAAACACCTAAACCCCGGAACCTGCAACATCCATTCCTGTCCCTGCTCTATCCATGTCTCCGAAATGGCCACAACATCGAAGTCCCAGGTACCAACCCATGCTGCCAGTTCCCCTACCTTATTTCGTATACTCCTGGCATTGAAGTAGACACACTTCAAACCACCTACCTGAACACTGGCCCCCTCCTGCGACGTCAAATCTGAGCTCCTGACCTCTATACTCTCATTCTCCCTTACCCTAAAACTACAATCCAAGTTCCCATGCCCCTGCTGCATTAGTTTAAACCCTTCTTTCCTAAATGGTAAGAAATTAGGAAGTGTAGATGTACAAAGGGACCTGGGTGTCCTTGCCCATAAGTCACTGAAGGTTAACATACAGGTGCAGCAAGCTATTTAGAAGGCTAATGGAATGTTACCTTTCTCACAAGAGGATTGGAGTATTGGAGCAATGAGGTCTTGCATCAATTGTATAGGAGTTTGGTTAGACCGCACCTGGAGTACTTGTGACAGTTTTGGTTCCCATGGGCGAGATTCTCCGAAACCCCGCCGAATCTCTGGTGGTGGAGAATTCGGCAACCGGCGGGGGCGGGATTCACGCCGTGCCGGTTGGCGGGCCCCCCCCCCGGCGATTCTCCGACACGGCGTGAATCCCGCCCCCGCCGGTTGCCGAATTCTCCACCACCGGAGATTCGCGGCGGCGGGAATCGCGCCGCGCCGGTTGGCGGGCCCCCCCCCGCGGGAATGCCATCAGTGCGCGGGAATGCCATCAGCGGCCGCTAACGCTCCCGCGCATGCGCCGCCCGGCAATGTCATTTCTGCGCCAGCTGGCGGGGCACCAAAGGCCTTTTCCGCCAGCTGGCGGGGCGGAAATTCGTCCAGCGCGGGCCTAGCCCCTTAAGGTTGGGGCTCGGCCCCCAAAGATGCTGAGCATTCCGCACCTTTGGGGCGGCGCGATGCCCGACTGATTTGCGCCGTTTTGGGCGCCAGTCGGCGGACATCGCGCCGTTTCCAGAGAATTTCGCCCCTTATCTCAGAACGGATATTATTGCCATAGAGGGAGTGCAGTGGAGATTCACCAGACTTGTTCCGGGGATTGAGGGACTGTCTTATGAAGAGTGATTGGGGAAACTGGGCCTGCATTCTCTCGAGTTTCAAGAATGAGAGGTGATCTCATTGAAACCTACAAACTACTGAAAGGAATAGACAGGGTAGATGTTTCCCTTGATTGGGGAGTCTGGACCGGGGGACACAATTTCAAAATAAAAGGGATGCCATTTGGGAACGAGATGAGGAGACATGTCTTTACTCAGAGGGTTGTGAATATTTGGAATTCTCTATTCAGAGGGCCGTGGAAGGTCAGTCATTGTGCTAGGATTGATAGATTTCTGATTAACAATAATATCAAGGGTTATGGTGATAGTTTGGTGTAAAAGGCATTGAAGTATCCGAACAGCCATGATTGTATTAAATGGCGGAGCAGATTCGATGGGCTGAATGGCCTCCTCCAGTTCCTATGTTCTTAATCATACAGGTAAACATAAAATTCATCAATCGGTACGGTGGGGCTTATCCCAACTCCGTCGCTGCCTCATAATATTGTTTCCTTGGGAATGATTGAACACCCCAAAAACAGAGGGCGGGATTCTCCGAGCCTGTGCCGGGTTGGAGAATCGGCGGGGACACAGGAAATTCCCGCCAAGCCGCTCCAACACCGGGCCGCCATTCTCCGGAGAGCCGGCTGCCATCGCGCCCGCGCGGTCGGGGGCCCCAGGGCGATTCTCCGCGGGCGGGCGGTTGAACTCCTGCCGAGTTCCGCCAGCCTGGTTCCAACCTGGTACCACCCGACAGGAGGTCGGAACCGTGGCCGCGGTGGACGTCCTGGTGGGGGGGTGCCCGCGATCTGGAGGGGGCCTACCTCCTTCCGCGCGGGTCCGCCGTTGGGTCTCCGGCATGTTGCTCGGCGCGGAGACGGCCGCCCCGTGCCGGCTGTGCAGGGCCCCCTTTCGGCATCGGAGCAGCGCGCAGCACTCCGGCGCCGTGCTAGCCCCCTGAAGACCGGTGAGTTGCTGGCCCAGGAGGCCGGTTGACGCCGGCGTACACCACTCCGGTGTTTACGCTTGCCCCGGATTTCTGAGAATCCCGGCCAGAGCCTTGTTTCGGGCATGTGGAGCGGCGTCTTTCGTGGCGCCTGCAGCATTGAGAACAAACTCGCGAAACGGGAACCTTGGTGTTTTTGTATTTGGATTTATTGTCCCGTGTAGCGAGGGACAGTGAAATGTATTGTTCTGTGTACAGTCCAGGCAGATCGTTCCATACATGAAAAAACATTGGACATAAGGTAATTACAGAATATAAATAGACAGACACTGGCATCGGGCGAACCATGCCAAGTGTGATAAGTGGAGAGGATGTGTGAAGAGATGAGTTCAGTCCGGGAGTCTGGTAACAGCGGGGAAGAAGCTGTTTTTGAATCTGCGCATGGATCTGAGCTTTCTCTCAACAGTGACGCCTCTAGTCAGTGAGAATTTTCTCAAGGGTCAATGGAAATGACAACAAATGCTGGCCTTGCCAGTGACACCCACATGAAAATAGTTTGGCAGAGTGAAGAATCATCTTGTCAGAATCACAGCACCGCCCACCGGAGACAGCAACACGCCCCCCAGCGACTGGGACATGCTGCCGAGGCCCTCGCGCATGGCCGTCACTGACTGAGCAATGCCTTGGACACCTCCTCTCGTGCTGCTGTCCTGGTGCTCCAGGCCCTCCACTGCAGCCGCCACCCTGGCAGTGTCAGCCTCGATGCCATGCATTGTTGGCGACATCTCCTGCAGCCGCAGCCTTTGGGACTCCTCCAATCGGATATGGAGCCGCTGGAGTGTCGCTGACATCCCCCCTCTGAATCTTACGGCCACCGCCCTATCAACTGCTTCAGCTCCGGGATTGCCTGGTCCAGAGGCTTGACGTCTGCCTGGGACTCAGCGAGCTCTCGGGATCCAGCAGACCTCTGACTGCTACTTTTCTGTCCCGTATTCTAGCAACTTTTGGGTCCAGGGGCGGAATTCTCCGGTATCGGCGCGATGTCCGCCGACTGGCGCCCAAAACGGCACAAATCAGTCGGGCATCGCGCCGCCCCAAAGGTGCGGAATGCTCCGCATCTTGGGGGCCTGAGCCCCAACCTTAAGGGGCTAGGCCCGCGCCGGATTAATTTCTGCCCCGCCAGCTGGCGGAAAAGGCCTTTGTTGCCCCGCCAGCTGGCGCAGAAATGACATCTCCGGGCGGCGCATGCACGGGAACGTAAGCGGCCGCTGACGGCATTCCCGCGCATGCGCAGTGGAGAGAGTCTCTTCCGCCTCCACCATGGTGGAAACCGTGGCGGAGGCGGAAGGGAAAGAGTGCTCCCACGGCACAGGCCCGCCCGTGGATCGGTGGGCCCCGATCGCGGGCCAGGCCACCGTGGGAGCACCCCCCGGGGCCAGATCGCCCCCCAGGACCCCGGAGCCCGCTCGCGCCACCTTGTCCCGCCAGTAAGAGAGGTGGTTTAATCCACGCCGGTGGGACAGGCATTTTAGCAGCGGGACTTCGGCCCGTCCGGGCCGGAGAATCGCGGGGGGGAGGGGCCCGTCAACCGGCGTGGCGCGATTCCCGCCCCCGCCGAATATCTGGTGCCGGAGAATTCGGCAACCAGCAGGGGCGGGATTCACGCCAGCCCCCGGCGATGGGTCGGAGAATCTCGCCCCAGGTCTGGTATCGTAAAAGGGCAAATGTGCATTGATAAATAATCATCTTTTATTTTTAAATTCACCAAAATCTTGCTGCTGGAAAATATTTAAATTGGGACAAACCACTCAGAGAGTAAGAAAACAAAGTAAACTCGCACATAAACGTACTTTGATCATGAACAATACGAAAATGGACAGTAAAATGAAAGCCTCACAATTAACATAAGATTTATTGAGGACACTGAGGCAGCATAGGTATTTTCCAAATTTAAATGTCAGCTGTGAGTGTTGCACATTATATTGATTTCATTTTATTAACGTGTGCGACATGGTTATTTGTTGAGACTAGCTGAGTCAGAGAGCTACATGTGGCTGGCGCATTGATGGTTACAGAGGAGTCAGGGACATTTCTTTATTGTGGAAAATACAATGCTGTGTTTTTCCTGTTCATTCTTTGCTGAATATTCATGTTAGTGTCCATTGTTGTACTGGTCACTCTGCAGGACATCCTGCAGGTTCACTCCCCTCTCTTCTCAACATTGTAACGGAGATTGTTTGAGGTCACTCTCAGTGGGGAGAATTGAAATGTGGGAGATGGAGCCTGTATGGATTCTACAAGCCAAACACCCTGAGATCGGCCCACAGAAGGGCAGCACAGTGGTTAGCACTGTTGCTGCACAGCGCCAGGGACCCAGGTGCGATTCCCAGCTTGAAAGGGAGACACTATGGATATCGCACTTGGGGAGAATGGGATCAAAGGCTATGGGGAGAAAGCAGGATTAGGCTATTGAGTTGGATGATCAGCCATGATGGTGATGAATGGCGGAGCAGGCTCGAAGGGCCGAATGGCCCCCTCCTGCTCCTATCTTCTATGTATCTATTTACCACCCTGTCAGCCCTGATTTTCTTATCTTGGCTGTTTCCCCCATTCCCCCCCACCACCACCACTGACTCTCTCCTGACTGTCCTGAGTCTCCCTGGAAGCTGCCATTCGCCCACGCCCCTCCCATGTACCACAGAGTTCAACAAGGAGAGTGGCTGAGCTCAGACACAACTGCACAGAGCACGTCATCCTTAAACAAACGTGAACCTGGTGCAAAAGGATTCCTTAGTGTTGCTGACTTTATTATGAGGGTAGGACGTAGTTACAAAAGGTCTGAATGTAAAAGGGACACAGGGTAAGTCTCCAGGGATCGGACTCGGAGGGCGGAGCATCGGAGCTCAGAGTTTCAGACACTGCGGCTGATCCGGGAGGGGGAGAGTTACCGGGACGCTTTGTTTCAGGAGGAGGGCACTGATTAAGGTCAGTGGGCAGGGACAGCAGGGTGTGACTGCGAGTGAGGCAGGTAGAGGGATCCTGAATTCCGGAACGGAGAAGCCTCGGCTCTTGACCTTGTCCAACAGGTACGAAGCACTTGCTCCCTGTGTGGATGAGGAAAAGGGCTGTAGGGAGGATGAGCTCGCCGACCACTGCACCTCGATAGGAGGCCATTCAAGCAGGGGGGGGGGAGGGGGGGCAAAAAGACAAGTGGTAGTTGTAGGGGATTCTATAATTAGGGGGATTAATAGAACATGCAGTGCCGAAGGAGGCCATTCAGCCCGTCGAGTCTGCACCGACCCACTTAAGCCCTCACTTGTACCCTATCCCTGTAACCCAATAACCCCTCCTAACCTTTTTGGACACTAAGGGCAATTTATCATGGCCAATCCACCTAACCTGCACATCTTTGGACTGTGGGAGGAAACCGGAGCACCCGGAGGAAACCCACGCACACACGGGGAGAAAGTGCAGACTCCGCACAGACAGTGACCCAAGCCGGGAATTGAACCTGGGACCCTGGCGCTGTGAAGCTGACGAATGTGATATAAAATATGGGATTCAACAAAGCCACAGTGCTAACCGCTGGGCTACCGTGCTGCCCACTAATAGCATCGTTTGTGAACAGGATTGAGAGTCCCGCATGGTATGCTGCCTGCCCGATGCCAGGGTGGGGAACCTCTCTGACCGGCTTGAAAGGATATTGGAATGGGAGGGGGTGGATCCAGTTGTTGCGGTCCACGGTGGGACAAACAACGCCGACAAGCTGAGGGAAGAGGACTTGTTTGGGGAATATCAGGAACTAGGAACAAAATTAAAGAACAGGCCTTCAATGGTTATAATCTCTGGATGACTTCCTGAGCCACGTGCGAAATGGCACAGGGATGAGAAACTTAGGGAAGTAAACAGAAAGCTGAAGGATTGCTGTGGGAGGGGTTCCATTTATCGGGCATTGGCATCAGTATTGGGACAGGAGGGATCAGTACCGTTGGGACGGTCTCCACTTCAACCAGGAGCACAGTAGCACAGTGGTTAGCACTGTGGCTTCACATCTCCAGGGTACCAGGTTCGATTCCCGGCTTGGGTCATTGTCTGTGCGGAGTCTGCACATCCTCCCCGTGTGTGCGTGGGTTTCCTCCGGGTGCTCCGGTTTCCTCCCACAGTCCAAAGACGTGCTGTCAGGTGAATTGGACATTCTGAATTCTCCCAGTGTACCTGAACAGGCGCCAGAATGTGGCGACTAGGGGCTTTTCACAGTAACCTCACTGCAGAGTTAATGTAAGCCTACTTGTGACAATAATAAAGATTTTTTTAAAAATAACCAATGTGGGACCAGTGTTCCAGCGGAAAGGGTAAATAGTGAGGTCACAAGGACTGTAAACTAGCAAAGGGGGGGGGGAATGGGTAAAACTACAAGGAGTAAAATGGTTAGTGGGAACCAGCGCAACAGGTCAGCGTGTGAGAAGGTCGGGGTTAATAATTTGAATGGGCAGGGCCAGTCTAACCACTACAGAGGGGAAAGGAAACGTAAAAAATCTAAATGTAAGGTGACTGTGGGAGTGAAAGTTATCAGAGATTAATATAGGAGGTCAGAATGTGTGAGAAGCATAGTGCACCAGACAATCCTGCAAGGGAACGAATCTCCGCGCCTGTGCGGCAAAATCAAATTTGCGCTCTGCGTGGGGGAGGAGAATGGGGCCTCAGACCCGCGATCGGGTCCGACGCTGGGACGCGAACCTCCAGGCGACCGGAGTATCGGCAGCAGTCACGCGCGCGCAGTCGATGCGGCGCCGGATAGGGCCGTTGACAGAGTCCCCAGCGGCGATTCTCCGCTGTCGGCCGGCGAGTTCCCGCCAGCGTGGTTCATGTATGGAGTTCGGCGTCACGGCTGCAGTGGCCGTCCTGGTGGGGGACGGGGGGGTCAGTCTCCAGGGGGGCCTCCATGATGGCCAGGCCCGCGATCGAGGTCCACCTATCGGCGGACACCGCGCCGTCTGGGGGGGCCTACCTTTCCCACCGGCCCGCTGTGTGGCTCCGCCATGTTACGCGGACCCGGTGCCGCAGCCGGCCGCAGCGCGCATGCGCAGACCGGTGGCCGGGAATGCAGGGCCCTGTATCGGCAGACGGACCTGCATGGAGCACTCCGGCGCAATGCCGGCCCAAGAGGCCCGTTAATGCTGGCATGAAACACTCCAGTGTTTACACCCGCATCAACACTTAGTCCCGTTTTTGGAGAATCCCGGCCCTTGTACCTGAATGTACGCAGTATTCGGAATAAGGTCAGTGAGCTGACAACACAAATAGAGACAATGGGTATGATTTGGTGGGGATCACTGAAACATGGTGACAGGGGACCGGGACTGGGAGTTGAATGTCCAAGGGTACTCCGTATTCCCAAAGGATGGACAGGATGGAACAGGAGGTGGAGTTGCTTTATTGGTTAAAGATGACATCTAGGCTGTATTAAGTGCTGACTAAGGGCCAAAATGTTGAATCGATTTGGGTGGATATAAAAAACAAGGAAAAAACTCTTTGGTAGGAGTCATTTACAGGCCCTTGAGCAATACATTTAAAGTGGGGCATCGTAAAACCAAAAAATAATGAGGGCTTGTGTAAAGGCACAAAGGTATTCATGGGTGATTTTAACATGCATATTGTCTGGATGAATCAAATTGGCAAAGGGGAGCCTCGAGGGTGATTTCATAGAGTGTCTGGGGGATTGTTTCTTGGAGCATAATGTTATGGAGCTAACCAGGGAGCAGGCTATTTTAGATTTAGTATTATGTAACAAAGAAGGGTTGATAAATAGTTTTGTTGTGAAGGATCCTCTGGGAAGGAGTGATCACAGCATGCTAGAATTTCAAATTCAGATTAAGCAAGAGAGGACAGAGTGCCATACTACAGTTTTAGCACTGGGCAGAGATAATTATACAGGCCTGAGGAAAGAGTTGGCCCAAGTAGACTGGGCACAAATAATTGAGGGTAGGACAGTTGAGGAACAATGGTGGATGTTCAGGGAGTTATTAAACACCTCTCAATTAAAGTACACTTCTGAGAGGAAGAGGAATTGTAAAAGGGAGAAAAACGTTCCCTGGCTAAACAAGGAAGTTGAGAAGGACATAAAGACAAATACTGGGGAATACTATCCTGCAAAAGCTAGTGGTAAGCTGGAGGATTGGGAGAACTTTAAGGTTCAGCGAAAGGGTGCTAAATATAAAATCAAAAGAGCTGTGAACTACAAAAGGAAACTAGCAGAAAACATAAACACTGAAGACAAAAGCTTTAAAAGTATATAAAGAGGAAGAGAATAGCTAAAGTAAATGTTGGCCCTTTAGAGGACGATACTGGCGAGGTAATAATGGGGAACGCCGAGGTGGCGGAGGTACTGAGCCAATATTTTGCCTCTGTCTTCACGGTAAAAGATTAAAAAATTCCAAAAACTACAGTTAATGCCGAGGAACTTGGTGCAATAACCATCACTGGGGAGACAGTATTGAATAAACTGATGGGACTAAAGGCAGATGAATCTCCGGGATCTGATGGCCTGCACCCTAGGGTATTAAGGGAGGTGGCAGCGTAGATAGTGGATGTATTGGTTATAATATTTCCGAATTCCCTGGATTCTGGAAGTGTCCCGGCAGATTAAATTTTTAAAAAAAATATATATATATTTTATTAAAGTTTTTCGATCAAAAAGAATTTTCCATTTTTACAACTTTGTAACAAAATGTACATTGACCATTATTTAAACAATATATTAAACTAACAAGTGCAGAAAAAGAAATAGTAACATTGAAAAAATAAATATAATTATAAACAACTAGCATGGGAAAGAACAAAAAACCCCAAGGACCCACATGTACCCTCCCCTCCCCCCCCCCCCCCCCCCCCCCCCCCCCCGGGTTGCTGCTGCTGTCTTTCCTGTTTTCCCTTATCGCTCTGCGAGATAGTCAAGGAACGGTTGCCACCGCCTGGTGAACCCCTGAGCCGAACCTCTTAGTGCGTACTTTATCCGCTCCAATTTTATAAACCCTGCCATGTCGTTTATCCAGGCCTCCACGCCCGGGGGTTTAGCTTCTTTCCACATAAGTAGAATCCTTCGCCGGGCTACTAGGGACGCAAAGGCCAAAACATCGGCCTCTCTCGCCTCCTGCACTCCCTGCACTTCTGCAACCCCAAATATAGCCAACCCCCAGCTTGATTCGACCCGGACCCCCACCACCTTTGAGATCACTCTTGCCACACCCACCCAGAACCCATGCAATACCGGACATGACCAAAACATGTGGGTGTGGTTCGCCTGGCTTCCCGCGCACCTCCCGCACCTATCCTCCACCTGCTCAGTCTTGCTCCCGTCATATGCGCCCTGTGTAGAACCTTGAATTGGATCAGGCTGAGCCTGGCACATGAGGACGAGGAATTTACCCTACTTAGGGCATCTGCCCACAGCCCCCTCCTCAATCTCTTCCCCCAGCTCCTCCTCCCATTTACCCTTTAGCTCCTCTACCATCGTCTCCCCCTCGTCTCTCATTTCCCTATATATATCTGACACCCTACCATCACCCACCCATGCCCCCGAGTTCACTCTGTCCTGGATCCCCTACGACGGGAGCTGCGGAAATTCCCTCACCTGTTGCCTTGCAAATGCCCTCACTTGCATATATCGGAAGGCATTCCCAGGTGGCAACTCGTATTTTTCTACCAGTGCTCCCAGACTCGCGAACGTCCCGTCCAAGAACAAGTCCTTCAATTTCACAATTCCTGCTCGTTGCCAACTGGTCCAGGAAATGTATCATTCCCTCTTTCCCCTCCGGGGGTTGGGACTTATACAGCCTCTCATAAAATGACTTAAACACCCCGTTCACCCTCTCCGCCCTCTGTTCCATCCTTCCCTCCCCGTCCCTAATTCCTCCGATCTCTCTCGCTGCCCCCCTCTTCCGAAGTTGTTGGGCCAGCAGTCGGCTCGCCTTTTCCCCATATTCGTATTGTATTCCCTGTGCCTTCCTCCACTGCGTCTCTGCCTTACCCGTGGTCAGCAGGTCAAAGTCCGTGTGTAGTCTCCGTCTTTCCCTGTATAGCCCTTCAACCGGGGCCTCCGCATATTGCCTATCCACCCTCAGAATCTCCCCAATCAGTCTCTCCCTTTCTTTACCCTCTTGTTTCCCCCTGTGGGCTCTTATGGAAATCAGCTCCCCCCCTAACCACCGCCTTCAGCGCCTCCCATACTACTCCCACCTGGACCTCTCCATCATCGTTGACCTCTAGGTATCTTTCAATACATCCCCTCACCCTTCCACATACCCCCTCATCCGCCAACAGTCCCATGTCTAATCTCCAAAGTGGGCACTGCTCCTTCTCCTCTCCTAGATCCAGATCCACCCAATGTGGGGCGTGATCTGAAACGGCTATAGCCGAATATTCCGTTCCTGCCACTTTCGGGATCAGCGCCCTTCCCAGGCCAAAAAAGTCTATCCGGGAGTACACTTCATGGACGTGGGAGAAGAAGGAAAACTCCTTACTCCTCGGTCTAGCAAATCTCCAGGGATCTACTCCTCCCATCTGCTCCATAAAGCCCTTAAGCACCTTGGCCGCTGCCGGCCTCCTCCCGGTCCTGGATCTGGACCGGTCCAGCCCTGGGTCCAGCACCGTGTTGAAGTCCCCCCCCCCCCCCCATTACCAAATTTCCCATCTCCAGGTCCGGGATACGTCCCAACATACGCTTCATAAAACCCGCGTCATCCCAGTTCGGGGCATATACGTTCACCAGCACCACCGCCTCACCTTGCAATCTGCCACTCACCATCACGTACCTGCCCCCACTATCCACCACTCTGGTCTTAGCTTCAAACGATACCCGTTTCCCCACCAGTATTGCCACCCCTCTATTTTTCGTATCTAACCCTGAGTGGAATACCTGTCCCACCCATCCTTTCCTTGGTCTAACCTGATCCGCCAATTTCAGGTGCGTCTCCTGAAGCATAACCACATCCGCCTTCAGTCTCTTTAAGTGCGCAAGAACCCTTGCCCTCTTAATCGGCCCATTCAACCCTCTCACGTTCCACGTGATCAACCGGGTTGGGGGGCCCTTTATCCGCCCCCCCCCATCGTCGACTAGCCAGCCCCTTTTTTAAACCAGCTCCTCACCCGGGTCCCATGCAACCGCTTGTCCCCCAGACAGCACCCCCCCGTCCCGACCATTCAATCCCGTATCAGCTCCCCCTTCCCCTCAGCAGCAGCAACCCAGTTAATCCGCCCCCCGCTAGATTCCCTTCTAGCTTGATTGCTCCCCCCATATTGCTTCCGGGAGTCAGCAAACTCTGGCTGACCTCGGCTTCCCCCGTTTACCCTTGGCCTCCCTGCGTGTGAGGCCCCCTTCCTTCCTGCGCCCACATTTCCCGCCACAGTTTCCATAGCGCGGGAACAAAGCCCGCGCTTCCCTATCGGCCCCGCCCCTAATGGCGCAGTTCCCTATCCCCTTCCCTGTCCCCTTCCCCACCGGCGCCCACATTTCTTCATGTCCCCCCCCCCCCCCCCCCCCCCTCTGGGGGTGGGGGAGAAAAAATTCTCCCGTCCAACATTTTTACTGATAAGCCCTCCCCCTCTCCCCCGTTTACAATTCCTTGCCACCACCTCGCTACTTCTTTCCAAACATCCATTCCTCAAATCTAGTCCAACTTCTCTTCTTGAGTAAATGCCCACGCCTCCTCTGCCGTCTCGAAGTAGTGGTGTTTGCCCTGGTGTGTAACCCACAGTCTTGCCGGCTGCAACATTCCAAATTTCACTTCCTGTGGAGCACCGCCTTGGCCCGATTGAAACTCGCCCTCCTTCTCGCCACCTCCGCACTCCAATCCTGATACATGCGGATCACCGCGTTCTCCCACCTGCTGCTCCGTGTCTTTTTAGCCCATCTGAGGACCATCTCCCTGTAGCGGTGGAACCTCACCACTGTTGCTCGCGGTGCTTCCCCTGCCTTTGGTCTTCTCACGAGGACCCGGTACACTCCCTCCACTTCCAGGGGGCCCGTCGGGGCCTCAGCTCCCATTAAAGTATGGAGCATCGTGCTCACATACGCCCCAACATCCGCTCCCTCTGCCCCTTCGGGAAGACCCAAAATCCTTAAATTCTTCCTCCTCAAGCTATTTTCCAGGGCTTCCAGCCTTTCTATGCACCTCTTATGTAGTGCCTCGTGCGTCTCCGTCTTCACCACCAAGCCCTGTATCTCATCTTCATTCTCGGCTGCCTTTGCCTTCACTCCACGGAGCTCCATCGCCTGGGTCTTTTGCGTCTCCTTTAACCCCTCAATCGCCAGCAACATCGGCGCCAGCACCTCCTTCTTGAGCTCCTCCACACATCGCCGGAGGAACTCCTGCTGTTCCGGGTCCTTCCTTTGTCGCCTCACACTGAGTTTGGCCGTGAAAAATTTCTGTTGGGGCTCCCGATAAGAGCCCAAAAGTCCATTAAAACGGGAGGTGCCGAAACGTGCGACTCAGCTGGTCATCGCCGCAACCGGAAGTTGTGTCCCGGCAGATTTGAAATACATTAACGTGACCCCCCCCTATTCCAAAGGGAGAGAGGCAAAAAACAGGAAACTCTCGATCGGTTAGCTTGACCTCTGTGGTGGGGAAGTTGCTGGAATCAATCATTCAGGAGGAGATGACTGAACATTTGGAAAGACAAAGCCCAATCCACCATTGTCAGCGCGGTTTTATGAAGGGTAAGTCATGCTTGGCTAACTTGCTTGTGTTCCTTGAGGATGTAACCAGCAAGGTGGTTAATGGGGAACCTGTGGATGTGACATATCTAGACTTCCAGAAGGTGTTTGACAAGGTACCACATAAAAGACTGATCCAGAAGGTGAGATTGCAGGGGATTGGGGTAGAGTGCTAGATTGGATTGAGGATTGGCTGGCTGACAGAAAGCAGAGGGCTGGGATAAATGGATCCTTCTCTGGTGAACTGTAACTAGCGGGGTGCCACAGGGGTCAGTCCCCGGACCTCAACTGTTTACAATCTATATCAATGATCTGCAAGCAGGGACAGAGTGTAACATAGTGCAATTTGTGGATGATACTAAACTAGGTGGGATAGCAGCAGTGAAGAGGAGATACAGAGTTTACAGACAGATATGGATAGACTAGGAGTTTGGGCCAAAGTTTGGCAGATGGAGTTTGATGTGCATAAGTGTGAGGTTATCCATTTTAGCTGAAAAATAGTCAGGTAAATTATTATCTAAATGGAAAGGAGATTCAAGATGTGTCTGGGCAGAGGGATCTGGGCAGGGGGAGCTGGGCAGAGGGATCTGGGCAGGGGGAGCTGGGCAGAGGGATCTGGGCAGGGGGAGCTGGGCAGAGGGATCTGTAAGTCTTTGTTCGTGAATCACAGAAAGTCGGTATGCAGGTACAGCGTGTAATTAAAAAGGCAAATGGAATGTTGGCGTTTATTGCAAAGGGACTGGAGTATAAAAGTAGAGAAATGTTGTTGCAATTGTATCGGGTGTTGGTGAGACCACATCTGGAGTATTGGGTCCAGTTTTGGTCTCCTTATTTGAGGAAGGATGTGGCGGCATTGGAGGCAGTTCAGAGGAGGGTCACCAGATTGATTCCGGGGGTGAAAGGGTTAACGCACGAGGAGAGATTAAACAGTTTGGGTTTATACTCGCTGGAGTTTAGAAGGATGAGAGGGGATCTGATCGAGGTGTATAAAATACTAACAGGGATTGATAAAGTAAACGTAGAGCAAATGCTCCCCGTTGTGGGACAATCTAGAACGGGAGGTCACAGACAGAGGTTGCGAGGCGGTGGATTTAGAACTGAGATGAGGAGGAACTACTTCTCGCAGAGGGGGTGAATTTGTGGAACTCGCTGCCCCACAGTGCGGTGGAGTCTGAGTCATTGTGGTAATCACCACTGTTGCACATATTAGAAGATGTGTGGTGAGGCCCTGTACTACAGGTACAGGGGTAGTCCCTGCCTGCTGGCTCCGCCCAGTAGGCGGAGTATAAATATGTGTGCTCCCCACACAGCAGCCATTTCGCCAGCTGCTGTGGGAGGCCACACATCTTAGAGTAATAAAGCCTCAGTTGTATTCAACTCTCGTCTCTGTGCAATTAATCGCGCATCAGTTATTAAATGGTTTCAAGAGGAAGATAGATATATTTCTGAGTTTAAAACTGGTTAAAGGGATTTGGGGAACAGGTGGGGAGGTGGATTTGAGACCAGGAAGAGATCAGCCAGGATCTGATTGGATGGTGGAGCAGGCTCGAGTGGCTGAACTGCCGACTTCTGCCCTGAATTCCGAAGTTCCAATGAATATTCATGATATGCAAATGTGTCCAAGTTGGAAGCCACCACGGGACATTCGTTATGATCATGGCTGATCATCAAGTTCAATACCCTGATCCCGCCTTCCCCCATATCCCTGGATCCCTTTAGCCCCAGGAGCTATATCTAATTCCTTCTTGAAATTACACAACATTTTGGCCTCAACTACTTTCTGTGGGAGTGAATTCCACAGATTCCCCGCTCTCTGGGTGAAGAAATTTCTCCTCACCTCAGTCCTCAAACTATGACCCCTAGTTCTGGACTCCCCCCACCATCGGGAACATTCTTTCTGAATCTACCCTGTCTAATCCTGTTTGAATTTTATAGGTTTCCATGGGAGGACGTGGGCACAGGGGTTAGCACTGCTGCCTCACAGAGCCAGGGACCCGGGTTCAATTCCAACCTCGGGGGACTGACCGTGTGGAGTTTGCACTTTCTCCCTGTGTCTGTGAGGGTTTCCTCCGCGCTATCGACCCGCTCCGTCGATCCGCTCCGTCGATCCGCTCCGTCGATCCGTTCCGTCGATCCGCTCCGTCGATCCGCTCCGTCAATCCCCTCCGTCGATCCGCTCCGTCAATCCCCTCCGTCGATCCGCTCCGTCGATCCGCTCCGTCGATCCGCTCCGTCGATCCGCTCCGTCGATCCGCTCCGTCGATCCGCTCCGTCGATCCGCTCCGTCGATCCGCTCCGTCGATCCGCTCCGTCGATCCGCTCCGTCGATCCGCTCCGTCGATCCGCTCCGTCGATCCGCTCCGTCGATCCGCTCCGTCGATCCGCTCCGTCGATCCGCTCCGTCGATCCGCTCCGTCGATCCGCTCCGTCGATCCGCTCCGTCGATCCCCTCCGTCGATCAGCTCCGTCGATCCCCTCCGTCGATCCGCTCCGTCGATCCGCTCCGTCGATCCGCTCCGTCGATCCGCTCCGTCGATCCCCTCCGTCGGTCCGCTCCGTCGATCCCCTCCGTCGATCCCCTCCGTCGATCCGCTCCGTCGATCCGCTCCGTCGATCCGCTCCGTCGATCCGCTCCGTCGATCCGCTCCGTCGATCCGCTCCGTCGATCCGCTCCGTCGATCCGCTCCGTCGATCCGCTCCGTCGCTCCGTCGGTCCGCTCTGTCGATCCGCTCCGTCGGTCCCCTGCGTCGATCCGCTCCGTCGCTCCGTCGGTCCGCTCTGTCGATCCGCTCCGTCGGTCCCCTCTGTCGACCCGCTCCGTCGATCCGCTCCGTCGATCCGCTCCGTCGATCCGCTCTGTCGATCCGCTCTGTCGATCCGCTCTGTCGATCTGCTCCGTCGCTCCGTCGATCCGCTCTGTCGATCCGCTCTGTCGATCCGCTCCGTCGGTCCCCTCCGTCGATCCGCTCCGTCGGTCCGCTCCGTCGATCCGCTCCGTCGGTCCCCTCTGTCGACCCGCTCCGTCGATCCGCTCTGTCGATTCTCTCTGTCGATCCGCTCCGTCGATCCGCTCTGTCGATCCGCTCTGTCGATTCGCTCCGTCAGTCCGCTCTGTCGATCCGCTCCGTCGGTCCCCTCCGTCGATCCGCTCCGTCGCTCCGTCAGTCCGCTCTGTCGATCCGCTCCGTCGGTCCCATCTGTCGACCCGCTCCGTCGACCCGCTCCGCCGATCCGCTCCGTCGATCCGCTCCGTCGATCCGCTCCGTCGTTCCGCTCCGTCGATCCGCTCCGTCGATCCGCTCCGTCGCTCCGTCGGTCCGCTCTGTCGATCCGCTCCATCGGTCCCCTCTGTCGACCCGCTCCATCGATCCGCTCCGTCGATCCGCTCTGTTGATCCGCTCCGTCGATCCGCTCCGTCGATCCGCTCCGTCGGTCCGCTCCGTCGGTCCGCTCCGTCGATCCGCTCCGTCGATCCGCTCCGTCGATCCGCTCCGTCGATCCGCTCCGTCGATCCGCTCCGTCGATCCGCTCCGTCGATCCGCTCCGTCGATCCGCTCCGTCGATCCGCTCCGTCGACCCGCTCCGTCGGTCCGCTCTGTCGATCCGCTCCGTCGACCCGCTCCGTCGGTCCGCTCCGTCGACCCGCTCCGTCGGTCCGCTCCGTCGATCCGCTCTGTCGATCCGCTCCGTCGCTCCGTCGATCCGCTCCGTCGGTCCGCTCCGTCGGTCCGCTCCGTCGGTCCGCTCCGTCGGTCCGCTCTGTCGATCCGCTCCGTCGGTCCCCTCTGTCGATCCGCTCCGTCGCTCCGCCGATCCGCTCCATCGATCCGCTCCGTCGATCCGCTCCGTCGGTCCCCTCTGTCGATCCGCTCCGTCGACCCGCTCCGTCGGTCCGCTCTGTCGATCCGCTCCGTCGGTCCCCTCCGTCGATCCGCTCCGTCGCTCCGTCGATCCGCTCCGTCGATCCGCTCCGTCGACCCGCTCCGTCGATCCGCTCTGTCGATCCGCTCCGTCGGTCCCATCTGTCGACCCGCTCCGTCGACCCGCTCCGTCGATCCGCTCCGTCGATCCGCTCCGTCGATCCGCTCCGTCGATCCGCTCCGTCGATCCGCTCTGTCGATCCGTCGGTCCGCTCTGTCGATCCGCTCCGTCGGTCCCCTCCGTCGGTCCGCTCTGTCGATCCGCTCCGTCGGTCCCCTCCGTCGATCCGCTCCGTCGCTCCGTCGGTCCGCTCTGTCGATCCGCTCTGTCGATCCGCTCCGTCGGTCCCCTCTGTCGACCCGCTCCATCGATCCGCTCCGTCGATCCGCTCTGTTGATCCGCTCCGTCGATCCGCTCCGTCGATCCGCTCCGTCGATCCGCTCTGTCGCTCCGTCGGTCCGCTCCGTCGATCCGCTCCGTCGATCCGCTCCGTCGATCCGCTCCGTCGATCCGCTCCGTCGATCCGCTCCGTCGATCCGCTCCGTCGATCCGCTCCGTCGATCCCCTCCGTCGATCCGCTCCGTCGATCCGCTCCGTCGATCCGCTCCGTCGATCCGCTCCGTCGGTCCGCTCTGTCGATCCCCTCCGTCGGTCCGCTCCGTCGGTCCGCTCTGTCGATCCGCTCCATTGGTCCCCTCCGTCGATCCGCTCCGTCGGTCCGCTCTGTCGATCCGCTCCGTCGGTCCCCTCTGTCGACCCGCTCCGTCGACCCGCTCCGTCGACCCGCTCCGTCGATCCGCTCCGTCGATCCGCTCCGTTCGATCCGCTCCGTCGATCCGCTCCGTCGATCCGCTCCGTCGGTCCCCTCTGTCGATCCGCTCCGTCGCTCCGTCGGTCCGCTCTGTCGATCCGCTCCGTCGGTCCCCTCCGTCGATCCGCTCCGTCGCTCCGTCGATCCGCTCCGTCGATCCGCTCCGTCGATCCGCTCCGTCGATCCGCTCCGTCGATCCGCTCTGTCGATCCGCTCTGTCGATCCGCTCCGTCGATCCCCTCCGTCGATCCGCTCCGTCGATCCGCTCCGTCGATCCGCTCCGTCGATCCGCTCCGTCGATCCGCTCCGTCGATCCCCTCCGTCGATCCGCTCCGTCGATCCGCTCCGTCGATCCGCTCCGTCGATCCCCTCCGTCGATCCGCTCCGTCGATCCGCTCCGTCGATCCGCTCCGTCGATCCGCTCCGTCGATCCGCTCCGTCGATCCGCTCCGTCGATCCGCTCCGTCGATCCGCTCCGTCGATCCGCTCCGCCGATCAGCTCCGTCGATCCGCTCCGCCGATCCGCTCCGTCGATCTGCCCCGTCGATCCGCTCTGTCGATCCGCTCCGTCGATCCGCTCCGTCGATCCGCTCCGTCGATCCGCTCCGTCGTTCCGCTCCGTCGATCCGCTCCGTCGATCCGCTCCGTCGATCCGCTCCGCCGATCCGCTCCGTCGATCCGCTCCGTCGATCCGCTCCGTCGATCCACTCTGTCGATCCATTCCGTCGATCCACTATGTGAGCAGTTTTGGGCCCCGTATCTAAGGAAGGATGTGCTGGCCTTGGAGAGGATCCAGAGGATGTTCACAAGAATGATCCCTGGAATGAAGAACTTGTCGTGTGAGGAACAGTTGAGGACTCTGGGTCTGTACTCGTTGGAGTTTAGAAGGATGAGGGGGGATCTTATTGAAACTTACAGGATACTGCGAGGCCTGGATAGAGTGGACGTGGGGAGGATGTTTCCACTTGATGAAAAACTAGAAGCAGAGGACACAATCTCAGACTAAAGGGACGATCCTTTAAAACAGAGATGAGGAGGAATTTCTTCAGCCAGAGGGTGGTGAATCTGTGGAACATTTGCCGCAGAAGGCTGTGGAGGCCAAATCACTGAGTGTCTTTAAGGCAGAGATAGATAGGTTCTTGATTAATAAGGGGATCAGGGGTTATGGGGAGAAGGCAGGAGAATGGGGATGAGAAAATATCAGCCATGATTGAATGCTGGAGCAGACTCGATGGGCCGAGTGGCCCAATTCTGCTCCTGTGTCTTACGGTCCTAAATGACGTGCTGTTCGGTAATTTGGACATTCTGAATTCTCCCTCTGTGTACCCGAACAGGCGCCGGAATGTGGCGACTAGGGGCTTTTCACAGTAACTTCATTGCAGTGTTAATGTCAGCCTACCTGTGAGAATAGAAATTATTATTATTGTTGTGAAAAGTTGTGGTCCCAGCACAGACCCCCGAGGCAGACCACTAGTCACCGGCTGCCATCCTGAAAAAGACCCCTTTATTATTAATAATAATAATAATAATAATCGCTTATTGTCACAAGTAAGCCAATCCTCTATCCATGCCAGGATCTTACCCTTAACACCATGGGCTCTTAATCGGCGCTGTCTTCTCAATTATGTTCTTCATTAACCCATAATTCTCCGTGAGAATTGACTTTTCTCTTGGCAGTGATGTCCTGACAGACTGGCCCTGAGTTGCCAAGTCGTCTCCCCCCCCCCCCCCCCCCCCCCCCCCCCCCCCCCCCCCCCCCCCCCCGCCCGCCAAGCAAGGAGAATGGTAAGATTAAGGTCAGAGCTTCCGCCATCTCTAGCCCAGCTTCCCTCAGCAATCTCGGATTGGGTGACATGTTCCCTTTGAGCGATGCTAACCCAGTGAGTAGTGAGTCCTTTCTCTTTATATCTGATGCAATATCTCTGCCCACCCCTCCTCTACTGTTACATGAACTTCATTAAATAAAAGCAAATTCCTGTGGAGGCTGGAATCTGAAACCAAAGAGAAAATGCTGGAAAATCTCAGCAGGTCTGGCAGCATCTGTAGGGAGAGAAAAGAGCTGACGTTTCGAGTGCAATAACTCTTTGTCAAAGCTAACAGCCAGAGACAGTGGGGAATATTTATCCTGTGGAGTGAGAATGAAAGATGAGTCATAGCCACAGAAACCCAGGGAAGCCGGGTGCTAATGACACAGAAACCCAGGGGAAAGAGCGCTAATGGCCACAGAAACCAAGGGGAAAGAGTGCTAATGGCCACAGAAACCAAGGGGAAAGAGCGCTAATGGCCACAGAAACCAAGGGGAAAGAGTGCTAATGGCCACAGAAACCAAGGGGAAAGAGCGCTAATGGCCACAGAAACCAAGGGGAAAGAGTGCTAATGGCCACAGAAACCAAGGGGAAAGAGCGCTAATGGCCACAGAAACCAAGGGGAAAGAGTGCTAATGGCCACAGAAACCCAGGGGAAAGAGTGCTAATGGCCACAGAAACCAAGGGGAAAGAGTGCTAATGGCCACAGAAACCAAGGGGAAAGAGTGCTAATGGCAGTCCCCAGAGAGGACAAAAGGTGTGAAAGGCCAAACAGCAGAGAAACTAACATCAGAGGGTGAACTGTAGATGTGGGGGGAGTGGGGGGGGAACAAAGAGGAGACAGGTGAAGGAAAGGTGGATAAGATGGGGAGGGTTAATATATATTAAGAAAAACAAGAAAGAAAGAAAGGGTAAAAGACAGTTAAAATGAAATGAAAACAAATGGGTCGAGGTGGGGTAGAGCTGATCTGAAGTTGTTGGATTCGATGTTGAGGCCGGAAGGCGTGTCTAACTGGAAGATGAGATGTTGTTCCTCCAGTTTGCGTTGAGCTTCACTGGAACATGGCAGCAGGCCAAGAACAGACATGTGGGCATGGGAGCAGGGTCTTGTGTTAAAATAGCAAGCAACAGGAAGGTCAGGGTCCTGAATGCGCACAGACCGAAGATGCTCAGCAAAGCGATCACCCAGTCTGCGTTTGGTCTCTCCGATATGGAGGAGACCACATTGGGAGCAGCGAATGCAATAGACCAGATTGGAAGAGATGCAAGTGAAACGCTGCTTAACCTGCAATGAGTGTTTTGGGCCTGGGATGTTAAGCATGGAAGAGGTAATGGGGCAGGTGTTACACCTTCTGCGATTGCATGGAAAGGTGCCATAGGTGATGGGAGAGGTACTGGGTATGGTGGAGGAGTGGACTAGATTGTCTCGGAGGGAACGGTCTCTGCGGAATGCTGACAGAGGGAGTGAAGGGAAGATGTGTTTGGTGATGGCATCACGCTGGGGGTGGCGAAAATGGCGGAGGATTTGGAGGCTGGTGGGATGAAATGTGAGAACGAGGGGGACTCGATCCTTGTTCTGGGAGGGAGTGGAGGGGGCGAGGGTAGTGGTGCGGGAGATGGACCGCACACTGTTGAGGGCCCCGTCTACAACTTTTTGAAGCACCATTTTGGAAAGTGGCACCATCGGAACAAATGCGACGGAGGTGAAGGAGTCGAGAGAAAGGGATGGAGTCCTTACAGGGTGTAGGGTGCGAAGAGCTGTAGTCCAGATAGCTGTGGGGGTCAGTGGGCTTGTAGTGGATATTAGTGGATAGTCTATTGACGATCATGAACTAACATGAACTTCATTCCTTTCTTTTACAAAGACAGAGGCTTGATATTCGGTACTTTACTCTGACCCCCTGTTTCAACAACAAAACTGCCTCTTTTGTTCCTGACTACCTCTAGTTTAGATGGCGTTAAGTGAATCTTGGAGAGGAAAACTTGATGCTTTGACCACAGCGTGTTTTATATGTTATAAATGATGCATTCGCTTGAGACTGATATTTGGCCCAATATATTTTTTTAAGCAGTCTCCATCATTAGTAAAGGTCAGATTAGCGATCCTGGTGATCCTCACACTGCAGCAGCATGGGGAAAGCATGTCTCAGTCATTATCTTCATTCCACGCTGTCACCCAGATATCACAGTCCTTCTCCCTCTTACACATCTGGGCTGGTGTGACCTTCACTTGAGAACTTCCCAGGGCCAAAGGCAGCATCGAGGGCGTGGACACATCACTCAGATCAGTGCCTTTGTCTTAACAGGAGCCTGCGTGCACCAAGAAAAGGAAGGAATGTGAGACTGCTAACAAGGAGGTTCAGAAAAGGCAGAGAACATGCCGGATATCGGTAAGTGAAATCAATGCTGCTTTCTCCGTCGTGTAACTAACTCCATAAAGGGAGGCTCCGTCCCCGGCTGTCGGTCAGAAACAGCTGGCAGTATGTAGAGCAGGTCTATGGCTGAAATCGTCCTGTCACTTGGTGATATCAGCAAGAAGTGCAACAACTCGAGACCTGCCCAAGTACTTTCTCCATCCGGTGAGTTACTTTGCTGTTGTGTAATGCAGAACAAGATTGTTTACAGGTAAGAGACAGGGTAACAAAGGGAGTGACTGTGAGTAAACGTGCCAGTAAGGCCACGGATGTGAATCGTACTCCTGCCCGGACACGCCGGCCCAGTGCCGACGGAATGCTGCACGGTTGGCGGTACATGGCGGCGCAGTGCTGACAGAATGCTGCGTACGGAATGCTGCACGGTTGGTTGTACACGCCGGCGCAGTGCTGACAGAATGCCGCATGGTTGGCGGTACACGCAGGCACAATACTGACGGAATGCTGCGTGGTTGGCGGTACACGCTGACGGAATGCTGCACGGTTGGCGGTACACACTGACGGAATGCTGCACGGTTGGTGGTACACGCCGGCACAATACTGACGGAATGCTGCACGGTTGGCGGTACATGCTGATGGAATGCTGCACGGTTGGCGGTACACACTGACGGAATGCTGCACGGTTGGTGGTACACGCCAGCGCAGTGCTGACGGAATGCTGCACGGTTGGTGGTACACGCCGGCACAATACTGACGGAATGCTGCACGGTTGGCGGTACACGCCAGCGCAGTGGTGGCGGAATGCTGCACGGTTGCTGGTACACGCCGGCACAATACTGATGGAATGCTGCACGGTTGGCGGTACATGCTGACGGAATGCTGCACGGTTGGTGGTACACGGCGGCACAATACTGACGGAATGCTGCGCGGTTGGCGGTACACGCCAGCGCAGTGCTGACGGAATGCTGCACGGTTGCTGGAACACACCGGCGCAGTGCTGATAGAATGCTGCACGGTTGGTGGTACACGCCGCGCAGTGCTGATAGAATGCTGCACGGTTGGTGGTACACACCGGCGCAGTGCTGATAGAATGCTGCACGGTTGCTGGAACACACCGGCGCAGTGCTGATAGAATGCTGCACGGTTGGTGGTACACGCCGCGCAGTGCTGATAGAATGCTGCACGGTTGGTGGTACACACCGGCGCAGTGCTGATAGAATGCTGCACGGTTGGTGGTACACACCGGCGCAGTGCTGATAGAATGCTGCACGGTTGGTGGTACACGCCGGCGCAGAGCTGCACGGTTGGGGGTACATGCCGGACATTGATAAGCTGCACCGCTGGGCTGAGAGGTGGCAAATGGAGTTTAATGCAGAAAAGTGTGAGGTGATTCATTTTGGAAGGAATAACAGGAATGCGGAATATTTGGCTAATGGTAAGATTCTTGGCAGTGTGGATGAGCAGAGAGATCTCGGTGTCCACGTACATAGATCCCTGAAAGTTGCCACTCAGGTTGAGAGGGTTGTTAAGAAGACGTACGGTGTGTTAGCTTTTATTGGTAGAGGGATTGAGTTCCGGAGCCATGAGGTCATGTTGCAGCTGTACAAAACTCTGGTGCGGCCGCATTTGGAGTATTGCGTGCAATTCTGGTCGTCGCATTATAGGAAGGATGTGGAAGCATTGGAAAGGGTGCAGAGGAGATTTACCAGAATGTTGCCTGGTATGGAGGGAAGATCTTATGAGGAAAGGCTGAGGGAATTGTTTTCGTTCGAGAGAAGAAGGTTAAGAGGTGACTTAATTGAGGCATACAAGATGATCAGAGGATTGGATAGGGTGGACAGTGGGAGCCTTTTTCCTCGGATGGTGATGTCTAGCATGAGGGGACATAGCTTTAAATTGAGGGGAGATAGATATAAGACAGATGTCAGAGGTAGGTTCTTTACTCAGAGAGTAGTAAGGGCGTGGAATGCCCTGCCTGCAACAGTAGTGGACTCGCCAATACTAAGGGCATTCAAATGGTCATTGGGTAGACATATGGATGATAAGGGAATAGTGTAGATGGGCTTTAGAGTGGTTTCACAGGTCGGCGCAACATCGAGGGCCGAAGGGCCTGTACTGCGCTGTAATGTTCTATGTTCTATGTGTTTAGGTTTCCTGAACTGAGGTGATTGTTCTCGAATACCATCATTAATTAACACACAATTAGAGGATAAAACATAAAGGCTCTGTATCTGAATGCCCATTGCATTCAAAACAAAACAGAGGCAATGATATCGTATTTAGAAATAAATAATTACAATCTGATAGCCACCACAGAGACAGCGTGATATAGATTAGGACCTGAATATTGAAGAGTAGGTGACATTTAGTTTGAGGCAGGGTGCAGTGTGTGAAAATCTCTCCTTTTTACTTTCCCCTTGTTGCTGTTCCTTAATCAAGCAGCTCCTGTCCACAGGGTTATTCCTCATTTCAATTTCCCAGTTTTAATTGGGATTCTGTGTGCTGAATGTGTGCCAGAATCAGTTTGGACGAGATTTCCAAAGTCACTTGTTTCTACAAATAGAAAGTAATTTTCGTAAACAAACTCCCAATAGACTCAGGCGATGAAATAAACAAATGAAGTCAGCGATGCGAAATGTCGGTTTCGCCACACTAAAGACTGCGTGTGACACAATGTGGCGGCTGTGCCAAGTATAATTAGCCATGTTTATATCTGTCTAAATTTAGCACTCACCAATTTGACCGTTTACAGACGAGATTCACTGGCTTTATGGATGCTGTCTGGGCCCATATTCAATTAGACTGCAACGTTGATTCGATTTTAAACCCCCCAGAGCCCCTAGACCCCCACATATCTTTGTAACGTCCTCCAGTCCCTACAACCCTCCCTATCTCTGTAACCTCCTCCATCGCCCAACAACTCTCCCTATCTCTGTCACCTCCTCCATCCCAAGCAACTCTCCCTATCTCTGTCACCTCCTCCAGCTCTATACCCCCCTATCTCTGTAACGTCCTCCAGTTCCTACATCCCCTCCTATCCCTGTAATCTCCTCCATCCCAAGCAACTCTCCCTATCTCTGTAACCTCCTCCAGCCCCTACACCCCTCCCAATCTCTGCAACCTCCTCCAGCTCTACACCCCTTCCTATCTCTGTAATCTCCACCATCCCACTACACCCCTCCCTATCTCTGTAACCTCCTCCAGCCCCTACACCCCTCCCTATCTCTGCAACCTCCTCCAGCTCTACACCCCTTCCTCTGTCTATAATCTCCACCATCCCACTACAATCCTCCCTATCTCTGTAACCTCCTCCAGCACCAACAACTCTCCCTATCTCTGTAACCTCCTCCAGTCCCTACAACCCTTCCTATCTCTGTAACCTCCTCCAGCCCGACCCCTCTCCCTATCTCTGTAACCTACTCCATCCCCTACACCCCTCCCTATCTCTGTAACCTACTCCATCCCCTACACACATCCCTATCTCTGTAACCTCCTCCATCCCCTACACCCCTCCCTATCTCTGTAACCTCCTCCAGCCCCGACACCCCTCCCTATCTCTGTAACCTCCTCCAGCCCGACACCTCTCCCTATCTCTGTAACCTACTCCATCCCCTACACCCCTCCCTATCTCTGTAACTTCCTCCAGCCCCGACACCCCTCCCTATCTCTGTAATCTCCACCATCCCTCTACACCCCTCCCTATCTCTGTAACCTCCTCCAGTCCCTACAATCCTCCCTATCTCTAATAATAATAATAATCACTTATTGTCACAAGTAGGCTACAATGAAGTTACTGTGAAAAGCCCCTAGTCACCACATTCCGGCGCCTGTTCGGGGAGGCTGGTACGGGAATTGAACCGTGCTGCTGGCCTGCCTTGGTCTGCTTTCAAAGCCAGCGATTTAGCCCAGTGTGCTAAACCAGCCCCTAACGTCGATTTAATTTTAAACCCTCTGTGGCCCCTACACCCCTCCCTATCTCTGTAACCTCCTCCAGCCCCTACACCCCTCCCTATCTCTGTAACCTCCTCCAGCCCCCTACACCCCTCCCTATCTCTGTAACCTCCTCCAGCCGCTACACCCCTCCCTATCTCTGTAACCTCCTCCAGCCCCTACACCCCTCCCTATCTCTGTAACCTCCTCCAGCTCCTACACCCCTCGCTATCTCTATAACCTCCTCCAGCCCCTACACCCCTCCCTATCTCTGTAACCTCCTCCAGCCCCTACACCCATCCCTATCTCTGTAACCTCCTCCAGCCCCTACACCCCTCCCTATCTCTATAACCTCCTCCAGCCCCAACACCCCTCCCTATCTCTGTAACCTCCTCCAGCCCCTACACCCCTCCCTATCTCTGTAACCTCCTCCAGTCCCCTACACCCCTCCCTATCTCTGTAACCTCCTCCAGCTCCTACACCCCTCCCTATCTCTGTAACCTCCTCCAGCCCCACACCCCTCCCTATCTCTGTAACCTCCTACAGCCACTACACCCCCTCCCTATCTCTATAACCTCCTCCAGCCCCTACACCCCTCCCTATCTCTGTAACCTCCTCCAGCCCCTACACCCCCTCCCTATCTCTGTAACCTCCTCCAGCCCCTACACCCCCTCCCTATCTCTGTAACCTCCTCCAGCCCCTGCACCCCTCCCTATCTCTGTAACCTCCTCCAGCCCCCTACACCCCTCCCTATCTCTGTAACCTCCTCCAGCCCCTACACCCCTTCCTATCTCTGTAACCTCCTCCAGCCCCTACACCCCTCCCTATCTCTGTAACCTCCTCCAGCCCCTACACCCCTCCCTATCTCTGTAACCTCCTCCAGCCCCTACACCCCTCCCTATCTCTATAACCTCCTACAGCCCCTACACCCCTCCCTATCTCTGTTACCCTCTTCCAGCCCCTACACACCTCCCTATCTCTGTAACCTCCTCCAGCCCCTGACAACCCTCCTTATCTCTGTAACCTCCTCCAGCCCCTACTCCCCTCCCTATCTCTGTAACCTCCTCCAGCCCCTACACCCCTCCCTATCTCTGTGACCTCCTCCAGCCCCTGACAACCCTCCCTATCTCTGTAACCTCCTCCAGCCTCTACTCCCCTCCCTCTCTCTGTAACCTCCTCCAGCCCCTGACAACCCTCCTTATCTCTGTAACCTCCTCCAGCCCCTACTCCCCTCCTTATCTCTGTAACCTCCTCCAGCCCCTACACCCCTCCCTATCTCTGTAACCTCCTCCAGCCCCTGACAACCCTCCCTATCTCTGTCACCTCCTCCAGCCCCTACTCCCCTCCCTATCTCTGTAACCTCCTCCAGCCCCTGACAACCCTCCCTATCTCTGTAACCTCCTCCAGCTCTACACCCCTCCCTATCCCTTTAACCTCCTCCAGCTCTACACCCCTCCCTATCCCTGTAAACTCCTCCAGCTCTACACCCCTCCCTATCCCTGTAACCTCCTCCAGCTCAACACCCCTCCCTATCTCTGTAACCTCCTCCAGCCCCAACAACCCTCCCTATCTCTGTAACCTCCTCCAGCCCCTACACCCCCTCCCTATCTCTGTAACCTCCTCCAGCCCCATCAACCATTCCTATCTCTGTAACCACCTCCAGCCCCCACAACCCTCCCTATCTCTGTAACCTCCTCCAGCTCTACACCCCTCCCTATCTCTGTACCCTCCTCCAGCTCTACACCCCTCCCTATCTCTGTAACCTCCTCCAGCTCTACACCCCTCCCTCTCTCTGTAACCTCCTCCAGCCCCTACACCCCTCCCTATCTCTGTAACCTCCTCCAGCCCCTACACCCCTCCCAATCTCTGCACTCCATTATTTCTCGTGTCCTGAGCTTCCAAGATTTTAATCACCACTCTGTAGACGCCCCCCCGACCACCGTGCCTTCAGCATCTCCCCCCCCCCCCGACCACCGTGCCTTCAGCATCTCCCCCCCCCCCGACCACCGTGCCTTCAGCACCTACCCCCCCCCGACCACCGTGCCTTCAGCACCTCCCCCCCCCCGACCACCGTGCCTTCAGCATCTCCCCCCCCCCCCCGACCACCATGCCTTCAGCACCTCCCCCCCCCGACCACCGTGCCTTCAGCATCTTCCCCCCCCCCCCGACCACCGTGCCTTCAGCATCTCCCCCCCCCGACCACCGTGCCTTCAGCATCTCCTCCCCCCCCCCCCCCCCCGACCACCGTGCCTTCAGCATCTCCCCCCCCCCCCGACCACCGTGCCTTCAGCACCTCCCCCCCCGACCACCGTGCCTTCAGCATCTCCCCCCCCCCCCCCCCCGACCACCGTGCCTTCAGCATCTCCCCCCCCCACCCCCGACCACCGTGCCTTCAGCATCTTCCCCCCCCCCACCCCGACCACCGTGCCTTCAGCATCTCCCCCCCACCCCCCCCGACCACCGTGCCTTCAGCATCTCCCCCCCCCCCCCGACCACCGTGCCTTCAGCATCTCCCCCCCCCCCCGACCACCGTGCCTTTAGCATCTCCCCCCCCCCCCCGACCACCGTGCCTTCAGAATCCCCCCCCCCGACCACCGTGCCTTCAGCATCTCCCCCCCCCCCCAAGCTCTGTTATTCCTCAAAATCCATCTCTTTGACCAAGCGTTCGGTGAGCGATCCAATCATTTCCTGCTCTGTGTTCAGCTCCTTGGGCAGTTTGCTGTGTTAAATTCACCGTATAAATGTCCACTGTTGTTGTTGAACTGTTTGGACATTTGCCTGGCAACTTGACTTGCTGTCTCCACAATTACATTCACGGCACAGTAGCACAGTGGTTAGCACCGTTGTTTCACAGCACCAGGGTCCCAGGTTTGATTCCCCGCTGGGTCATTGTCTGTGCGGAGTCTGCACGTTCTCCCCGTGTCACGCAGACACGGGTAGAACGTGCAGACTCCGCACAGACAGTGACCCAGCGGGGAATCGAACCTGGGACCCGGAGCTGTGAAGCCACAGTGCTAACCAATCCCACCCATTACATATCCTCATTACAATCCCACCCATTATGCAAACAGGCAAACAGCAGGGGCTGTTTAGCACAGGGCTAAATCGCTGGCTTTGAAAGCAGACCAAGGCAGGCCAGTAGCACGGTTCAATTCCCGTACCAGCCTCCCCGAACAGGCGCCGGAATGTGGCGACTAGGGGCTTTTCACAGTAATTTCATTTGAAGCCTACTTGTGACAATAAGCGATTTTCATTTCATTTCATTTCTAACATTCACTTATATACCAATGAGACTCCTAGTGGTCAGTGTAGTAAAAAACTCACCACTATTCTTAGAATTCCCCCTATACCAAAAAGGGCCGACATTCTAAATGGTGAACAGGGATTCTCACTCCCTGAGTCCTATGCAGACTTAGGTGGGTGCTATTCGGGTCAAACTATATTTTCAAGTTATGCCCCGGTATAACCCATATCTTCATAGAAGAATTTTATCTATTTACTCCTTAGTAGCATCGATTCTGGGTCCCGCATTGCTAAGTAAGTAAAGTAGACTTTGTAATAACCACTGTTTCAGGTTAAAACTTTGTTATTTTATTATTATATTTTTTCTTTTAAAAGATGCAATCACTGTCTTTACAGAAAAGTAAAAAGACCTTGCTTCAGAATTCCCCTGGTTGGTTGAAGAGACCTTCGGGTCCACCTTGACAATCTCTCTTCTTTAGATTTTGGTCTTCCTCAAATGGATTCGCTGTTCCCCTCGGTTTCTGTGCTCTATCCTTCCCATGACCGAGGGCAGCTATGAGAGCTGACTCTCTCCTCTTTAGCTTTTGGTCTTCCTCAGATGGATTCGCTGTTCTGCTCGGTTGCTATGCTCTATTCTTCCCATGACCGAGCTATGAGAGCTGACTCTGCTGGCTGTCCCCTTTTTCAGGGTTTATATACCCCTTCTAGCAGTTATTAAGTTTATATGACATTATCGTAAAGTAACTTTATTTTACTCTTGATTGTACAAGATACCTTTAATCTGAATTATTTCTAACACGATGATGTATTCATATTGAGCATGACGTCAGCTCATCGAACTCTGATTACATTGTTTCCTTTGTGATGTTCAAAAGTGTTTTGATCCCAGAGGGGTGTTACATCTGGTTTCTGCCATTTCTAAAGTTGCTTTATTATCAAATAGTGCCCCAGCTCAGAACTCTGACTCCGATTTGGGGCTAACGTGCGTTCCCGTGGACACGTTGTCTCCAGCTTCCCATATTCACCTGGAGTCAGCAGGATTTCACACCTAAACATTTGTCACCCAATTCAACTGAAGATCCTAGCAATTCTTTCCTAGCTGCTTACTAAAATAATTAACTTCAAAGAAGGTGCGAAATATTTCTTTTTTCCATATAACTAAAAGTTCAATCTGCTGTGACTTAAAAGACTTGCGTCAGTTTTACAGCTTGAATAGTCACAGGCTGTTTTCTTAACGCCTGTTTGATAAAGGCTATCTGCATTTCAAAACCTTCTTTTGCAGTTGCTGTTAACCCTTCGTGGGATTTTTCTCTACATTCTCTCCTGTAACCTTAGGTCAGGTATTGCTAGAATTCCATGTTTCAAATGACATATTTTCCCATTTTTCCTTTTACATCAGTCAGTGAATTGCAACACAACCATAAGATTACCAGGCTATTTTAGACTTAGTATTATGTAATTAAGAAGGGTTGATAAATAGTCGTGTTGTGAAGGATCCTCTTGGAAAGAGTGATCACAGCATGCTAGAATTTCAAATTCAGATTGAGCGAGAGATACCATACTACAGTTTTAGTATTAGGCAGAGGTAATTATACAGGCCGAGGAAAGAGTTGGCCCAGGTAGGCTGGGCACAAATAATTGAGGGTAGGGCAGTTGAGGTACAATGGTGGATATTCAGGAAATATTAAACACCCCGCTATTAAAGTATATTCCTGAGAGGAATTGTAAAAGGGAGAAAAATGTTCCATGGTTAAACAACAAAGTCAAGGAAGACATGAAGACAAAAACTAGGGCATACCATACTGCCAAAGCCAGTGGTAAACTGGAGGATTGGGACAACTTTAAGGTTCAGCAAAAGGCTATTAAAAATAAAATCAAAAGAGCTAAGAGGAACTACGGAAGGAAACTAGCAGAAAACATAAACACTGATACCAAAAGCTTCTAGAAGTATATAAAGAGGCAGAGAATAGCTAAAGTAAATGTTGGCTCTTTAGAGGACGTTACTGGTGAGGTAATAATGGGGAACACAGAGGTGGCGGAGGCTCGGAGCCAATATTTTGCCTCTGGGATTTGCTTGTTACACAATGCCCCTACAGTGTTCGCACGAACACTCTACACTCAGATCCCTTCCCTTAAATACGGGCACTAGACACGTATTTCCTCTTTCCCCACTGTTTTTTGCCTTGGTAATCGAGCCTCTCTTTTTAGGATTACGGGCCCCGAGTCAATGGAGGGGTATTTGTCGTGATGGGGTGGAGTATCGGGTATTGCTTTACACGGGTGACCTGTATATTTCGGACCCATATCCTCCATAGACGGCATAATGAAGATGCTTAATACCTTTGGCACCTTCTCTGGTTATAAATTGAAGGTAGGCAAGAGTGAATGTTTTCCGGTCAACTCCCCTGGTAGATGGGCCCCATTACCTTCCCGCCTCTCCAATACAAGTTTCCGCTATATGAAGATCCGGTTGGCCTATTATTGGGCCTCACTTCATAAGTTAAACTACTCGAGCCTGATTAATAGCGTTAAAGTGGATTTTCTGGGGTGGATTAGCCTTCCTCTGTCCCTGGCGGGTAGGATCCAAACAATTAAGATTAATGTACTTCCGTAGGTTTTTATTTTTATTTTTTTAAATAAATTTAGAGTGCCCAATTCTTTTTTTATTAAGGGGCAATTTAGCGTGGCCAATCCACCTGCCCTGCACATCTTTGGGTTGTGGGGGTGAAACCCACACAAACACAGGGAGAATGTGCAAACTCCACACGGACAGTGACCCAGGGCCGGGATCGAACCCGGGACCTCGGCACCGTGAGGCAGCAGTGCTAACCACTGCACCCACTTTATTTTCCTTTCAATGTCTCTCCATTTTTCTGCCCAAATACTTTGTTATTAAGGTTAACCAATTGATTTCTGCTTTTATTTGGGTGGGTAAGAATGCCAGAATCCTCAGCGTTCTGCTCCAAAGGGACAGACACGGAGGGCATTGTCTTCTAACTGGGTCCTAACACCCAACAGCTGTTGTTGTGGATTAGTGACCCTGATTCTATTTGGGGCCAAGTGGAGACTAGCTTGTACATTACATCAGCTCTCTCAGCAATAATTACTGCTCCATTGCCCCTTTCTAGCACTAGATTTCCCTCAAACCCAGTGCTAGTCTCCTCTCTTAGGATTTGGAAACAGTGTCGACACTTTAAGCTCCTTTCCCAGTCTCCATTAGTCCCTTTTTGTAACAATCACTTTTTCTTACCTTCTGGTTTGGATCCATTTAAATGTTGGAAAGCAAAGGGACTTGGGGAACCTATTTGTAGAGGGGATGTTTCCCAGTTTAGAGAGCTGGCTGATAAGTTTCAGCTACCCAACTCTAGCCTCTTTGATTATTTTCAAGTTGGTGACTTTTTCCGTAAGGTTTTCCTTCCTTTCCTTTGGCTCCACCTTCCTCCTTGCCGAAGATGATTTTATCCTTGGCTCAGCCTGGCGAGGGTCTATTTCGGCCCGATATTCTCTTGTCAGATCCCACCCCACTAAACGGGATGCGGACGAGATGGGGGCGTGAGCTGGATCCTGTACTTACGAGTGAGGCTCGGAGGGAGAGCCTTCACAGGGTCAACTCCACATCCTCCTATGCCCGGTTGAGCTTAATTCAGTTCAAGGTGTTAGACAGGACGCACTTGCCCAGGGCAAGGATGAGTGGGTCCTTCCCAAATGTGGAGGGTGGATGTAATCATTGATTGCTTGCCCCAGCGAATCATACACGGGTGATTTGGTCTTGCCTCAAACTTGCCATTGTGATGTTCTGTAGACTGGCCGAAGCGAAGGATAAACTACAGAAAATGTAGTTCAAAATAATTTATTATAGAACAAACTGCGTAGTGAGATAATGAGGATAAATTAACTAACAAACAACGAACACTAAACAACTCTCGTGGAACTACTGCAAATACGCCTATCTCCCAGCACGACCAACTCCCAGATCACATGGTGACTTGATGGGTTTGCAATGCCACCTAGTGGTCGGAGGTCGTGCATTATGTTAAAAACTTACATTATGCATATCATCACAGCCATCTTCTGGGATTCCTTTTTCAGCACTATATTGGAGATACTCCACGTGGATTTAAACCATGTCGATTGGTCGCCATGTTTGGGGTTTCACCAGCGTTTCACTCTGGGTTAGGAGCGGACGTTGTTGCCTTTCCCTTTGACTGATAGCCCGGAATATTGCTAAGTTGGAGGTCTTCCATCCCGCCCAGTCCGTCTGCCTGCTTGGGTGATTTAATGTCACTCCTGCACTTAGAGAAAATTAAATTCACCATCAGGGGGTCAGGTGGGGAAGTTCGACCTGAAATGACAACCTTTAATTTCCTTTTTTAAAGATCTCGACACCGTGAGCCGTTAGGGGGTTCCGTTATAGTGTTTGAGTTTAATTTTGTGTTATTTGTTTTATATTTGCTGGTAATTTTTGATTTTGTTCTTGCCTCTTCGTTGGTGGATTGTTTGTTATTTTGGTGTAAAATTTCAATCAAAAAAATATCCCCGTCAGAGGGATTCCCCACTTCGCCGTCAGTGCGCGCGCGCCTGCGGGTTTCCCGACGGCGTGGGGGGGGGCACAATGGGAAATCCCATTGGCCGGCTGCGGGAATGGAGGATCCCACTGCCGGCGGGGGCGCACTGCGCCAGAAAACGGGGTTGGCGGGACGGTGAATCCCGCCCCTGGATTCCCTACAATTGACGCGAGACTCACCGGTCTGTAAGTCGCTGGATTTCTACACCACCCTTCTCGAACAGAGTGTGGCAGAACGTTTGTGCGGAGCAGCAACACCAGCCGGAGCTGTTGGACCAAATGGCCAATTTCTGTGCTGCATATTCCATGTAATATCGATTCAGTTCCCTTTTGAATGTTGCCATTGAAGCTGTTCCACTGCCCATTCCAGCAACAACTCACTGTTTAAAACATTTCTCATCTCCCTCTCATTCTTCTTTCACCAATTACCTTTAATTTGTCTGTGGTGATATCATGGTTGATAGGGGCTGGTTTAGCACAGTGGGCTAAATAGCTGACTTGCAATGCAGAACAAGGCAGCAGCGCGGGCTCAATTCCTGTACCGGCCTCCCCGAACAGGCGGCGGAATGTGGCGACTAGGGGCTTTTCACAGTAACTTCATTGAAGCCTACTTGTGACAATAAGCGATTATTAATGAATTAATTTGTGGAGGAATACAGCAGCAACTTTTTTTTTTTTATAACCTTCAACAAGTTTATTCTTCAACAGCTCAGTAGATTTACAAACTCCTTATGGTGCCCCCAACCCCAGCTGTTCCAGCTGTGGCCATTTAAACTCTTCTGGAGGTTGAGCCAATGATCATCATCTGTCTTTTACAATGCAATTGGCTGAACAATCTTAATTGTCAAAGGATCCAATCGCCGAATGAATCAAGTTGGATGAATATGTCTAAAACATTGGGGACGACAGATCTGGGAAAGGGAACATTTCATGTGACGCTATTTGGAGGAAATTTAAAGTTTACATTACTCAAGTGCCTTTTACAAACTCAGGATATGAAAAGGTTCTTTACATCCACATTTTGAAGCCAAGTCACTGTTATAAATTAGGAAAGGCAGAGGCCACATTCTACACATCAAGCTCTCACAAAGAAATGTGATCCACAGATAATTGCTTTGGACTCTGGAATCGGAAGTCCAATTTAGAAGTTTGTGGATGACACCAATATGGACTTTAAACTAGCAAATGGTGGTGGTGGGGGAGGGGGTGAGGGAAGGGTAACACTACAAGAAGTAAAATGGTTAATGGGAAGCAGGTCAGCGTGTGAGGAGAAGGTCGTGGTTAATAATTCGAACAGGCAGGGTCGGTCTAACCACTACGGAGGGGAAAGGAAATGTAAGGGACTGTGGTAGTGGAAGTTGGGGATGAGGCTGAGTGTTATCAGAGAAGGGCAGCACGGTAGCATTGTGGATAGCACAATTGCTTCACAGCTCCAGGGTCCCAGGTTCGATTCCGGCTTGGGTCACTGTCTGTGTGGAGTCTGCACATCCTCCCCGTGTGTGCGTGGGTTTCCTCCGGGTGCTCCGGTTTCCTCCCACAGTCCAAAGATGTGCAGGTTAGGTGGATTGGCCATGCTAAATTGCCCTTAGTGTCCAAAATTGCCCTTAGTGTTGGGTGGGGTTGCTGGGTTATGGGGATACGGTGGAGGTGTTGACCTTGGCTAGGGTGCTCTTTCCAAGAGCCGGTGCAGACTCGATGGGCTGAATGGCCTCCTTCTGCACTGTAAATTCTATGAAATCTATGAAATTAATATAGGAAGTCAGAATGTGTGAAAAACGTAATGCACAAGGAAATCCTGCAAAGGAAAGACAAACCAGTCGGACATATTTAAAAACCTTGTACCTGAATGTACGCAGTATTCAGAATAAGGTCAATGAGCTGACAGCACAAATCATAGAGTTTACAGAGCAGAAGGAGGCCATTCGGCCCATCGAGTCTGCACCGGCCCTTGGACAGAGCACCCTATCTTCGCTCACACCTCCACCCTATCCCCGTAACCCCACCTAACCTTTTTGAACACTATGGGCAATTTATCATGTCCAATCCACCTAACCCACACACCTTTGGACTGTGGGAGGAAACCGGAGCACCCGGAGGAAACCCACGCAGACACGGGGAGAGCGTGCAGACTCCGCACAGACAGTGACCCAGCGGGGAATCGAACCTGGGACCCTGGAGCTGTGAAGCAACAGTGCTAACCACTGTGCTACCATGCCGCCCTAATAGAGGCAAATGGGTATGATTTGGTGGGGATCATTGAAACATGGTTGCAGGGTGACCGGGACTGGGAGTTCAATGTCCAAGGGTACTCGGTATTCCGAAAGGGTGGACAGGATGGAACAGGAGGTGGAATTGCTTCATTGGTTCAAGATTTTTTTTTCACATTTAGAATACCCAATTTATTTTTTCCAATGAAGGGGCAATTTAGCGCGGCCAATCCACCTACCCTGCACATCTTTTGGGTTGCGGGGGCGAAACCCACGCAGACACGGGGAGAATGTGCAAACTCCACGCGGACAGTGACCCAGAGCCGGGATCGAACCCAGGTCCTCGGTGCCGTGAGGCCGCAGTGCTAACCACTGCACCACCACGCTGCCCAGGAGGGAGTGAATGTCGAGGGAGCCAATCAAGTAAGCTTTGTCCTGGATGGTGTTGAGCTTCTTGAGTGTTGTTGGAGCTGCTCATCCAGGCAAGTGGAGAGTATTCCATCTCACTCCTGACTTGAATTTGAATTCTGTTGAATCTACAAATAAAAAAACCTAACTGGTTCATTAATGTCCTCGATGGAACAAATCCTGACATCAGTCCTTAACTAGACTCCAGGGGCGCGATTCTCTGACCCCCCACCGGGTCGGAGAATTGCCGGGAGCTGGCGTGAATCCTGCCCCCGCCGTGTCCCGAATTCTCCGCCACCAGAGATTCGGCGGGGGCGGGATTCACGCCGCGCCGGTCGGCGGGCCCAACCCCGGCGATTCTCCGGCCCGCGATGGGCCGAAGTCCCACCGCTGTCAAGCCTCTCCAGTCGGCATGGATTCAACCACCTTGTGAACGGCGGAACAAGGCGGCGCGGACGGGCACCGGGGTCCTGGGGGTCGCGGGCGGGCCTGTGCCGTGGGGGCACTCTTTTTCTTCCGCCTTCGCCATGGTCTTCACTATGGCGGAGGCGGAAGAGACCCCCTCCCCTGCGTATGCGCGGGGATGATGTCAGCAGCCGCTGACGCTCCCGCGCATGCATCGCCCGGCGAAGACCTTTCGGCGCCGGCTGGCGTGGCGCCAAAGGACTTTCCCGCCAGCGGGCGGAGCGGAAACCACTCCGGCGCGGGCCGAGCCCCTCACGGTGAGGGCTTGGCCCCTAAAGGTGTGGAGACGTTCACACCTTTGGGGCGGCCCGACGCCGGAGTGATCCGCGCCGTTTTTGGCGCCGGGTAGCGGACACCGCGCCAGTTTGCGGAGAATCCCGCCCCAGATCCACACCAACATGGTTGGCTGTTAACTGCTGACAGTAGCCTAGGAAACCCCTTCGTAGGCTCAATGCCAACTTATCGGGGGTTTCCCGGGATGGGCAGTGAATGCCAGCCTTGCCAGAAACACTCACATCCCAAGAATGGATGAAAGTAATACCACGGTACAATGAAGTGGTCTTGATGGTGGATGAATTGTGAGGTTTGAAGCTGAGATTGGGTTTGGACAGGAGTGAGAGCTACGTGACGGTGCATTCACTCTGAATGACAGACCTTTCCCTGTGTCAATGCATGTTTCTTCCCATGATTCCCTTTTATGTTGCCCCAGTTTGGTATCTCGATTCGAGAACCTGGAGATATTTATGTTGCCCCAGTTTGGTATCTCGATTCGAGAACCTGGAGATATTTAGGAAAAGCAGCAATAAAGGACGTCCTATTTCTGTAAATTTCACGATAAAGTTCACTGTTTCTGTGATTGCTCCTGTGTCAAAGGATCATACTTCAGCTTGTAGTTTGAATCTCGTATTCCTGGGACTATGCAGACATTAAAACAACAATTTGTGTTTATATAACACCTTTAATGCAGTACACCGGTCCAATACACCATCACTGTGCGATATTAGGAGATATTGGAACAGGTGACTAACAGTTTAATCAAAGAGAGTCGTAAAGAAGAAGGGGGAGCGTTAAAATTATTTTTGCAGGATGTGGGTGTGGTTGGCTAGGTAGTATTCATTGCCCATCTTTAATTGTCCTTAAGAAAGTGGTGGTGAGCTACCCTCTTGAACTGCTGCTGTCCCTGTGGAGTAGGTTCACCCACAGTGCTGTTAGAGAGTGAGTTCCTGGATTTTGACCCAGCGACAGTGTGGGAACAGCAGTACATTTCCAAGTCGGGGTGGTGAGTGACTTGGAGGGGAACCTCCAGGTGGTGGGGTTCCCAGGTATCTGCTGCTCTTGTCCTCCTAGATGGTAAAGGTTTGGAAGGTGCTGCCTAAGGAGCCTTGGTGAGTTACTGCAGTGCATCTTGTAGATGGTACACACGGCTGCCACTGTGCGTCGGTGGTGGAGGGTTTGAATGTTTGTGGTGGTGGATGGGATGCCAATTAAATGGCCTGCTTTGGCCTAGATGGTGTTGATTCTCTTGAGTATTTTGGAGCCCTGTTCATCCAGGCAAGTGGAGAGTATTCTGATTTGTGCCTTGTAGATGGTGGACAGGCTTTGGGAGTTGGGAGGTGAGTTATTCACTGCACGATTCTCAGCCACAGTATTTATATGCGTGACCCAGTACAGTTTCTAGTCAATGGTGAACCCAGGATGTTGATGGTGGGCGACTCAGCGATGGTAATGCCATTGAATGTCAAGGGGCGGTGGTTAGATCCTCTCTTGTCGGAGATGGTCATTGCCTGGCACTTGTGTGGCGCGAATGTAACTTGCAGCTTTTCAGCTCAAACCTCAATGTTGGCCAGGTCTTGCTGGATTTAGTCATGGATTGCTTCAGTATCTGAGAAGTAGCGAATGGTGCTGAACATTGAGTAAAACATCCCCACATCTGACCACAAGATGCAGATTCCAACGAGTGGAGAGCTCACTTCTTGATTCCCATTGACTTCAGGTTAGCTGGGGCTCCTTGCTGCAACAGTCAAAATGCTGCCTTGATGCCAAGGACCGTCACTCTCACATGGTAACACAGTGGTTAGCACTGTTGCTTCACAGCGCCACGGTCCCGGGTTCGATTCCCGGCTTGGCTCACTGTCTGTGCAGAGTCTGCACGTTCTCCCCGTGTCTGCGTGGGTTTCCTCCGGGTGCTCCGGTTTCCTCCAACAAGTCCCGAAAGACGTGCTGTTAGGTGAATTGGACATTCTGAATTCTCCCTCTGTGTACCCGAACAGGCGCCGGAATGTGGCGACTAGGGGCTTTTCACAGTAACTTCATTGCAGTGTTGATGTAAACCTACTTGTGACACTAATAAAGATTATTATTACCTTTCCTTAAATGACCGATCTTGGATCCGAGCAGAGTGTCCACAAGGAAACGATAAGTAGGAGGCGTAAACAAAGGTTTAATGAAACACACAATTACTCTACTCCACTCCCCGAAGAATTCTCGCGTGCCGACCTTCACTGAGGCTGGGGGTTTTATACTTGACAGGCTCTCCTTGTTCATGGAAAGCCCCGCCCATTAACAGGGACGTTCATATTCTGCTGAGGTCATGGGGAACCTGTGACCCCATGACCCCCGTGAGGATTGTAACAACCATCCTGACAGTTTGATTGTCACTTCTACACATCTCAACTTTTTATATCAGGGTTTCTTTTTTGAAGTCAGAATTCCATTTGTAAACCCAAAGCATACTTATCCGAATCCGTATTCTTCCCTGTGGCAAAACTCTCCGGCTGATTTCTACTGATGAATTGAATCAATAAAAGTGAAAGTTTTCACTGTTATAAATGGTCCTTGACTTTTTGAGAATTTGACTCGGGAGGTGAGTGTACTCCAAGTACCCAGTAATCTCTCCATTTCAATTCATACCAACTTTGGTTATCTTCCCGCTGTGTGATTCTCACTATTCAAAGGATGAAAGACGAGCCAAGGCCAATCAAACTCCACGGGGAGCCTTCCCTGTCTGACATTGGTGCAGGAGAGCGAGTCAGAATGGATCACTGTGGGCCGAGAGTGTCGATTGATATCCTGCAGCCTCAGTCCTGAGAATCATACGTCTCAGGATGAGGTCATTTGCCTGTCTGTGCTTGCTGTTGGAAAGAGATATTTAATTGATCCCCACCCCCAGCCCTACACATTGGCTCTTTTCCAATTCCTCCAATTTCCTTTTGACAGTTAGTATTGAATCTGCCCGATCGGACAGAACATTCCAAATCACTACAGCTTGCTGTGTAAAAACATAGAATTCTAGAATCCCTACAGTGCCGAAGGAGTACATGCGGAGCATCGAGCCTGCAGCAACACTCCAAAGGACGATTTCAATCCCCCGCCGAATTCCTGCAATCCCACCCTAAGGGGCAATTTAGCATGGCCAAGCTAACCTGCACATCTTTCGGGGACTGTGGTTGGAAACCGGAGCACCCGGAGGAAACCCACGCAGACACGGGGAGAACGTGCAAACTCCGCACAGACAGTGACCCGAGGCTGGAACTGAACCCGGGTCCCTGGTGCTGTGAGGCAGCTGTGCTAACCACTGTGCCACCCTGCTGCCCCCTCTCTCATCATAGGGCAACCCTCTCATCCTGTGGAAAAATCTTATATTGTTTCTCTTGGTACCAAAGAGAAAATGCTGGAAAATCTCAGCAGCATCTGTAGGGAGAGAAAAGAGCTAACGTTTCGAGTCCAGGTGACCCTTTGTCATAGCTGCCTTTCTCCTTGTTTCTCCTTATTCTCCCTTACAAAATGTATCACTTCACAGTTCTCTGCATTAAGTTTAATCTGCTACGTGTCCGCCTATTCCACCAGCCTGCCCGTGTCCTCCCAAAGTCTCTCCCTCTCCTCTTTGTAGTTCACAATACTTAAAAGTCTCTTGTCATCAGCAGATGTTCAAATTGTGCCCTATTCACCAAAATCTAGGTCATTAATTTTGATCAAGAAAAGCAGTGGTCTGAACAAAGAACAAAGAAATGTACAGCACAGGAACAGGCCCTTCGGCCCTCCAAGCCTGTGCCAACCATGCTGCCCGTCTAAACTAAAATCTTCTACACTTCCTGGGTCCGTATCCCTCTATTCCCATCCTATTCATGTATTTGTCAAGATGCCCCTTAAATGTCACTATCGTCCCTGCTTCCACCACCTCCTCCGGCAGCGAGTTCCAGGCACCCACTACCCTCTGTATAAAAAAGCTTGCCTCTTAACCTTGCCCCTCGCACCTTAAACCTATGCCCCCTTGTAATTGACCCCTCTACCCTGGGGAAAAGCCTCTAACTATCCACTCTGTCTATGCCCCTCATCATTTTGTAGAATCTATCAGGTCGCCCCTCAACCTCCTTCATTCCAGTGAGAACAAACCGAGTTTATTCAACCGCTCCTCATAGCTAATGCCCTCCATACCAGGCAACATTCTGGTAAATCTCTTCTGCACCCTCTCTAAAGCCTCCACATCCTTCTGGTAGTGTGGCGACCAGAATTGAACACTATACTCCAAGTGCGGCCTAACTAAGGTTCTATACAGCTGCAACATGATTTGCCAATTCTTATACTCAATGCCCCGGCCAATGAAGGCAAGCATGCCGTATGCCTTCTTGACTACCTTCTCCACCTGTGTTGCCCCTTTCAGTGACCTGTGGACCTGTACACCTAGATCTCTCTGACTTTCAATACTCTTGAGGGTTCTACCATTCACTGTATATTCCCCACCTGCATTAGACCTTCCAAAATGCATTACCTCACATTTGTCCAGATTAAACTCCATCTGCCATCTCTCCGCCCAAGTCTCCAACCAATCTAAATTCTGCTGTATCTTCTGACAGTCCTCATCGCTATCTGCAATTCCACCAACCTTTGTGTCGTCTGCAAACTTACTAATCAGACCAGTTACATTTTCCTCCAAATCATTTATATATAGTACGAACAGCAAAGGTTCCAGCACTGATCCCTGTGGAACACCACTGGTCACAGCCCTCCAATTAGAAAAGCATCCTTCCATTGCTACTCTCTGCCTTCTATGACCTAGCCAGTTCTGTATCCACCTTGCCAGCTCACCCCTGATCCCGTGTGACTTCACCTTTTGTACTAGTCTACCATGAGGGACCTTGTCAAAGGCCTTACTGAAGTCCATATAGACAACATCCACTGCCCTACCTGCATCAATCATCTTAGTGACCTCCTCGGAAAACTCTATCAAGTTAGTGAGACACGACCTCCCTTTCACAAAACCGTGCTGCCTCTCACTAATACGTCCATTTGCTTCCAAATGGGAGTAGATCCTGTCTCGAAGAATTCTCTCCAGTAATTTCCCTACCACTGAAGTAAGGCTCACCAGCCTGTAGTTCCCGGGATTATCCTTGCTACCCTTCTTAAACAGAGGAACAACATTGGCTATTCTCCAGTCCTCCGGGACATCCCCTGAAGACAGCGAGGATCCTAAGATTTCTTAACCTCTGGGGAACCCTGTAGTTAAGGTGAGTGACATTTCAGGAGAAGCTGGGTGACCGTACCAGGGAGAGGGGAACAGAGCGATATGTTGATAGGGGGAGATGAAGAGGGAATGAGAGGAGGCTTACCTGGAGCATGAACAGCAATGCATTGTGCGAACTGTCTCCAGTCTGGGTCGCTCTGGTTACCGACTCTCCTGCCACTGGAAACACTGGGCGGGATTGTCTCAGCCCGGGGCCGGGCCGGAGAATCCCCGCGATCAGCACGAATCGCGCCACGCTGCCCTGACACCAACACGCGATTCTCCGCAGAATCGGCGCCATTGACACCGGCGTGGTCGGCGCGGCGCTGGTCGGGGGCTGTTCTCTGCGGCCACCCCGCCGATTCGCTTCCAGGATGGGTCAAGCGGCCATAGCAAAAGTCCCGAGTCCCGCCGGCGCCGTTCTAATCTGCTCTCAGCCGGCGGGACCTCGGCGTGGAAGAACAAAGAACAAAGAAATGTACAGCACAGGAACCGGCCCTTCGGCCCGCCAAGCCCGTGCCGACCATGCTGCCCGTCTAAACTACAATCTTCTACACTTCAGAGAACAAAGAAATGTACAGCACAGGAACAGGCCCTCCGGGGCGGCCTGTGGTGGGGGGATTGACCGGGGGGCGGGGGGGGGGGGGGCCTCCGTTGTGGCCTGGCCCGCGATCGGGGCCCACCGACCAGCAGGCCGGCTTCTAGGGCTGGGGGCCTCCTTTCTTCCGCGCCGGCCCCTGTAGCCCTGCGCCATGTTGCGTCGGGGGCCGGCGCGGAGAAGGGAGCCACTGTGCAGGCTCGCGTTGGCGCCGGTGCCACTGCGCACGCGCGGATCCCGCGGCACCCAGTTGACGCCGGGATCAGCAGCTGGAGAGGCGTGGGTCGCTCCAGTCCCGTGCTGGCCCCCAGTAGGGGTCAGAATTGCTGATCCTGAGGCCATGTTGACGCCGTCGGGAAACGCGACGGCCTTTCCGACGGCGTCAACACTTAGGATCAGAGAATCCCGCCCACTTTCTCCTTATTTTGTCTCTCAGTAAGAATAAACAACATCACCTCCTCCACAAAGTCCATAATACTGGGGCTCCGCAAGGCTGCGTACTTGGGGCAAAATTTGGTTCCAACTCCATCTACAAGTTTGCTGACGACGCGACCGTAGTGTTTCGGATCTCGAACAACTACACGTTGATGTGTTGGGTATGCTGGGTCTGCATGGACTGCGTTTACCAGAGCAGTGAGAGAGACAGGCTACCAACACTTGTAGAAGTACAACTCTATTTTATTTAGCTATGAGCTGTTAAACATACTTGCACTGTGGGTTGACACTATGTTAGGTTGACTGGAGACCTGAGGCTAACCTGACCAGACTATACTGCGAGCACATGGTAGATGTTCGTGTCACTGATCACGGGCTCTGGCTGTCACAGAGGCTGCATCCCGAATGAGCGGGAAAACTAGTGCCCCCTGGCTATATAGTGGCCGTGTCCTGTCTGATGATTGGCTGCTGTGTTCTGTGTGTTGATTGGTCTTTCAGTGTGTCAGTCAGTGTCTGTCTCTGCACCATCATATACTTGTGTGGATATTATGACATCTCCCCCTTTTTGAAAAAAAAAATGTGTACGTGGCAATAAATAGTGTGGTATGTGAATGTTCCTGACTATGTGGAGAATATGTGAGCAAATTTACAGGACTATATACAAACATTCTAACATATTTACACGGGAAGGTGTCTAGTGCAGATAGACTATGTAACAAAACACGGGATATGAATAACAGTCTGTACAAACTAGTGAACAAATAACCAGGGTAACGAAACAATCAGTCCATGAGTGTAGCGAGTTCATAAATTCAGGCAGTTCATAAATTCAGTCTCTGTGGTGGGCAACGAATTCTGGTTGACCGCCGCAAGGGTGGGTCAGGGGCCGCCTGCTCTGGAACAGGCGGGACTGTGTCAGTCGCAGAGGGTGGCAACAGAATGGGCCCGTCCTGAGGGCGAGGCAGGGCATCACGATCTGGCGGCGAGCGTGGAAGGAGCCGCAGTGCCCGCCTATTTCGGCGAAGAAAAGGGCCATCCTGCATCCAAACCAGGAACGGCCCGGGGGCCACTTGCCTGATTACCACCGCGACGACAGACCCGTCACCTTCAGGAAGTTGTACACGAACCTGGTCATCAGGAACGAGGGCAGGGAGATCTGTGGTGCGGGCATCGTACGCGGACTTGTGTTGGGCCCGAGACAGTTGCATACGATGCAGGACCGGAAAGTTGTTCCAAGTCTGGGGCGTGTATTGCAGGCAGCGTCGTTCGTAATGTGCGGTTCATTAACAATTGAGCTGGTGACAGGCCAGTGGACAATGGAGTTGACCTGAAGGCAAGTAGTGCGAGGTAAAAGTCGGATCCCGCATCGGCCGCTTTGCACAGGAGTCGTTTGACAACGTGTACCCCCTTCTCAGCTTTGCCATTCGACTGGGGGTAGTGGGGACTTGAGGTGACGTGCGTGAGATTATACCGCCGGGCAAAGTTGGACCGCTCCTGTCGAGCAAAACACGGGCCATTATCGGACATGACCGAGTGGGATGCCATGGCGAGCAAAAGTCTCCTTGCACGCTGTCGACGTGAGGTCATGCAGCCTGACTACCTCTGGGTAGTTAGAGAAGTAGTCCACTATGAGGACATAGTCCCGGCCTAGTGCATGGAAAAGATCAATGTCAACCTTGGTCCAGGGGGATGCACCAGTTCATGTGGCTGCAAGGTCTCTTTTGGCTGAGCTGGCTGGAACCGTTGGCATGTCGGGCAGTTGAGAACGGCGTTGGCGATGTCATGGTTGATGCCAGGCCAGTACACTGCCTCACGGGCCCACCGTCGGCACTTCTCCACCCCCAGGTGACCCTCATGGAGCTGCTCAAGGACGAGCTCCCGCATACTGTGCGGGATGACGATCCTGTCCAACTTTAGCAGAATTCCACCTACCACTGCCAGATCATCTTTGATGTTGTAGAATTGCGGGCATTGGCCCTTGAGCCATCCGTCTGTAAGATGGCGCATGGCGTGTTGGAGCAAAGGATCATTGGCTGTTTCACGACAAATCTGGATGAATCGTTCGTCCATGGCGGGCAAGTTAGATGCGCAGAACTCAACATGAGCATCAATTTGGCTCACGGAGCCCGACGGCTCGCAGGGCGTAGTGACAGAACGGGAGAGTGCATCGGCGACGATGAGCTCCTTACCCGGGGTGTAGACCAGTTCGAAGTCATACCGCCTGAGTTTAAGGAGGATGCGTTGCAGGTGCGGCGTCATATCGTTCAGGTCCTTCTATATAATATTGACCAGTGGCCTGTGGCCCGTTTCGACCGTAAATTTGGGGAGTCCATAGACGTAGTCGTGGAATTTGACAATTCCCGTGAGGAGGCCCAGGCACTCTTTTTCGATTTGCGCATAGCGTTGCTCGGTGGGCGACATTGCACGTGATGCGTATGCGACTGGAGCCCATGAGGAGGCGCCGTTGCGTTGGAGGAGCACTGCTCCAATGCCGGACTGGCTCGCAGCAGTGGAGATCTTCGTCTCCTTGGCAGGGTCGAAGAATGCCAATAGCGGGGCCTTGGTGAGTTTCACCCTGAGTTCACGCCACTCTTGCTCGTGGGCAGGGTGCCATTGGAATTCGGTTGTCTTCTTCACCAGATTGCGGAGAGCCGTGGTGTGTGATGCGAGGTTGGGGATGAACTTCCCCAGGAAGTTGACCATGCCCAGGGAGCGGAGGACCGCCTTCTTGTCCTCCGGTGTCTTCATGGCATTGATTGCCGACACCTTGTCTGCATCCGGCTGCACGCCAAACTGTGATGTGTGGTCGCCGAGGAATTTTAGTTCGGTTTGACCAAAGGAGCATTTGGCCCTGTTGTGGCGGAGGCCGTGCTCATGGATTCTCCGGAAGATGCGTTGGAGGCGATCAATGTGCTCCTGCGGGGTGGTAGACCAGACGATGATGTCGTCCACATTTACCCGCACCCCTTCAATGCCCTCCATCATCTGCTCCATTATTCGGTGGAACACCTCCGAGGCTGAGATGACGCCAAACGGCATCCGGTTGTAACAAAACCGGCCAAACGGGGTGTTAAAGGTGCAGAGATTCCGACTGGATGCGTCAAGTTGTATCTGCCAGAACCCCTTGGATGCGTCCAGCTTTGTGAAAGATTTGGCGCGAGCCATCTCGCAGGTGAGTTCTTCGCACTTTGGGATAGGGTAGTGTTCCCTCATGATGTTCCGGTTTCTTTGGGGTCGATGCAGATGCGTCGTTCTCCGGATGGTTTCTTAACGCGCACCACGGAGCTGACCCAGTCGGATGGTTCTGTTACTTTAGATATGACGCCTTGGTCCTGGAGGTCCTGCAGCTGCTGCTTGAGGCGGTCCTTGAGGGGCACCGGTACCCGGCGAGGTGCATGAACCACAGGCGTGGCATTTGGTTTTAAAAGAATTTTGTACGTGTCTGGGAGTGTGCCCATGCCCTCGAAAACGCTGTGGTATCGAGTGATGATGTTCTTCAGTTGGGTTTGAAAGTCGGCATCCGGTGATGCTGGAGCCTCAGCGGGTGACATGGAGTGAACCCTTTGGACGAGGTTTAGGATCTTGCACGCCTGAGCACCGAGCCGGGAAGCTTTAGTGGCCCCTACAATCTCGAAGGGCAGGGTGCAACACCACAAGCTGGCATGAACCGCTGGCAGCAATGGCATTGCCATTGCAGTCGAGAAGCTGGCAGGCGGATGGAAGGATGGTCGGCTTAACGTGGAGGCTGTGCAGGTCAGACCGCGCAATGAGGTTGGCTGCAGCGCCGGTGTCCAGCCTGAATCGGATGCGAGATTTGTTGACCGTGAGGGTGGCACTCCACTCATCGTCCGGATCAATGCTCATCACTGGGAAGGGCTTGGCCTTTTTCTTTTGAAGCACCGTGTGCTTGGTGATGGTGCCCACCCGGAATGGGGATTGGAGATCCTCGGTGTCAGGGTCTGGAACCATGTCGGAGTCGGAATCGGTGACCGGTTGTTGTTCGGTTCGGACGTCCCTGCGCTGCTGGTGGGAGCGACGGGAGGCAGGTGCTTGAGCAGACCTGCACAGGGCTGTGTAGTGGCCAAGCTTGCCACACTGGAGACAGCGTCGAGATTTCACGGGACATTGCCACTTTAAGTGGGAGGAGCCGCAGTTGTTGCACGTCGTGACGTCAGAACGCTCAGTGCGCCCCACCGCGCATGCGCGTGCGGTCGTACGTAGTGCGCGCCTGCGCAGTTCGGTCTTCGGCCTCACCGTCCCCTCGGTCATTGCGCGCATGCACGGGAGCCCGGGACAAGCGCGCGAAGTGGCGGCCCTCATCCAGGCTTAGGCCCTGCTGCTGTTTTACAGCCACACCCGCTCGGCTTCGTGGGGGCCTTGCCCCGCCGCCTCTGCCGCTTGAATGTGCGAGTATCGGTTAGTGGCTATATAGTGGCCGTGTCCTGTCTGGTGATTGGCTGCTATGTTCTGTATGTTGATTGGTCTTTCAGTGTGTCAGTCAGTGTCTGTCTCTGCACCATCATATATTTGTGTGTATATTATGGCACACGTCAGAATACAGGAGGGAGATAGAGAATCTAGTGGAGTGGTGTAGCGACAACAATCTCTCCCTCATTGCCAGCAAAACTAAAGAGCTGGTCATTGACTTCAAACAAAGAACAAAGAACAAAGAAATGTACAGCACAGGAACAGGCCCTTCGGCCCTCCAAGCCCGTGCCGACCATACTGCCCGACTAAACTACAATCTTCTACACTTCAGGAAGCAAAGTACTGTACACACCCCTGTCAGCATCAACGGGGCCGAGGTGGAGATGGTTAGCAGCTTCAAATTCCCAGGGGTGCACATCTCCAAAAATCTGTCCTGGTCCACCCACATCCACGCTACCACCAAGAAAGCACAAGAGCGCCTATACTTCCTCAGGAAACTAATCAAATCCAAACAAAACCGTTGATAATTTGGAAAATTCCATTAAATCTCCCTTTAACCTTCTCTGCTCAAAGGGAAACAATCCCGGCTCCTCCAGTCTCTCCAATGTAACTGAACATCTCAATCCCTGGAGCCATTCTACTGAATCTCCTTTCCAATTCACCATCTCTGAGGCTTGGCCAGTCTTGAGAATTGATTATGTTCAGAGGTCAGAGAGAATTTTCTTCCCTCACTTGAGGACTCTCTGGTTGGCTGTGCAAGAGGGACTGGGCATTTGGGTTAGCGTTGAACCGATCGCCGGAGTGTAGAAACCAGCTTTTAAAAAGTGAGAAGTAAGAGAAGATCTTGCAGTCCCTCGAGCACACTCCAAATTCAACATGATCATTGCTGATCGGGCTGCAAATCCAATTCCCTGGCCGTTCCCCATATTCCTTAATTCCCTGTCAATCTCAGCCTGAAATATGTTCAACAGCGGAGCACCCACAATCCCCTGGGGTAGGGAATTCCAAAGCTTGACCACCCTTTGAGTGAAGAAGGTTTTCCTCACCTCAATCCAAAGCCATCGGCCACTTCCCTGAGACTGGGTCACCATGTTTCAGAGTCGTCAGCCAGGTGAAGCAACCTCTCAGCAACCATCCTCAAACCCCTTCAGAATCTTGCACGTTTCAATGAAATCACCTCTTATTCACAGTAGCACAGTGGTTAGCACTACGACTTCACCGCGCCAGGGACCCAGGTTCGATTCCCGGCTTGGGTCACTGTCTCTGCGGAGTCTGCATGTCCTCCCCGTGTCTGCGTGGGTTTCCTCCGGGTACTCCGGTTTCCTCCCAGTCCCGAAAGACGTGCTGTTAGGTGAATTGGACATTCTGAATTCTCCCTCTGTGTACCCGAACAGGCGCCGGAATGTGGTGACTAGGGGCTTTTCACAGTAACTTCATTGCAGTGTTAATGTAAACCCACTTGTGACACTAATAAAGATTATTATTCTTCTATTCTGAATCCTTGGGAAAGAAGGACTTGTATTTATAACCATTTGAAATGAAATGAAATGAAAATTTCATTACCTCTCTCAGAAATGTCTGGAAATGCTTTCATTATACAGCCACAAACACACACAGCAAGATCCCACAAAAATAGGTTGACGCGTTTATCGGCCTCGGTCTTTTTTGTCCAATGGTGTTGGTTGAGGGGAGAATGTTGACCCAGACACTGGGAAATCTCACCCAGTCATAACACCGGGCCCGTCGTGACTACCCCAACCCTGAATTGCGGAGAGATTGTGAAAGCTGAGATTCTCCGGCAGCCTGGCCCCAATTCCAAAGTGATCCAAGATGGTGAGAACTTTCAGAATCCGGCCTGTCGGAGCGATCGCAGTCCGCTGGATTCGCCACAAGGGCTGAGAGATCGCTCTGAGAGAGGGGGACTCTGCAATAGGGTAGGACAGGATTCAGGCATCTATTCAACACCCTCTGCCCAGGTTTGTCATTACTGAAGATGTGTAGAATATCACTACATTCCTTGAATAGGCTGACAAAGCACAGTCTGGGGGTGATTGATTATAAATGACAATGCTGCAAGATTCATGTTGCATTTAATCAGTGTCCTCACTGCTGCCACCTGCTGGCGACATTTCCATTTGCTTCAATTGCTGATGTTAAAAGGCACGTTTTAAAACAATTCTTATTTCCCTCAACGTTTGCATATCAACTGTAACACAGTGGTTAGCACTGTTGCTTCACAGCGCCAGGGTCCTGGGTTCCATTCCCGGCTTGGGTCACCGTCTGTGCGGAGTCTGCACATCCTCCCCGTGTGTGCGTGGGTTTCCTCCGGGTGCTCCGGTTTCCTCCCACAAGTCCCGAAAGACGTGCTGTTAGGTGAATTGGACATTCTGAATTCTCCGTGTACCCGAACAGGCGCCGGAATGTGGCGACTAGGGGATTTTCACAGTAACTTCATTGCAGCGTTAATATAAACGCACTTGTGACAATAAAGATTATTATTATATCTGAGTGTGTGTCGATGGAATGTCAAACTCTTAATGATGCCAAAGGGCAGGGCTCCACAAGTAGTCAGAAGGATGACTTTGTGTCGGTTGTCACTTTCAATGACATTAGCATGAAAAGGTAGCGCATTCTTTCAGTGTACTGGGCTAGTTCTCTACACCTGCATCATGCGCAAATTTTCCGAATAGAGGTTTTCCGGGTTATCCTCGCACTTCCTTCCTTACCGGAGTTTCAAGGAAGGCTGTCCAGAATTCATACTTGATTCTCGTTGCCAATGTACTCATCCAGGAGTCACGTGGAAGAATGTTAAACCGGTTTATTTCAACTGAAAAGAGCACTGCTGAGGCATCCCAACACAAATGCCCCAGCCCGGGACTATCGGAATTCCCGGTTCCAGCCTGGGAGCAACATTTCTAGGTCTCGGTAACGAGTCCCAGCTGGGTGGGCCTCCACCCTCTACCACAGGAACCCATGCTCTCTGAGCCCCACGGGGAGTTTCGATGAGTGATTCCCCACCCCGGTGGTCATCGCGAGAGCTATCACAAACGACATCAGGTTTACAGCACACAGACAGGTGGTTCAGCCCAGAGGGTCTACGCCAGGGTTCCACATTCGCCTCCTCACTCGCCTCTTCATTTCACCCCCTCACCATATCCTCCAATTCCTCCCTCCCTCATGTGTTTATCCAGCTTCCCTTTAAGTGCCTCAACAATAAATTGTGGGAGTTTTATATTTAAGCTTCTGCTTGCGAAGGTGCAGCTTCAGACTCGGGTAGGTTGTCAACGTGACAGGGTATTTGGGGGCCGCTGTCTATTGCGGTGTGTGTTTAATGTGTTTCTGTCATTCGGAATAAGCCAGTGTCGGTCTTGTCCAGAATCCTGCGCTCATCAATCATCGTCCAGACAGCAAAAAGCCTACTTGTGACAATAATAACGATTATTATTATTCAATGAATTAAGCCACGTTGAAATTCTGGAACTGGTGACCACGGAAGTGTCAGGTTGTAAAGAAAACCCCACCTACTTTAACAATAATAATATAAGTAATAATAATCTTTATTGTCACAAGTAGGTTTACATTAACCCCGCAATGAAATTACTGTGAAAATCCCCTAGTCGCCACATTCCGCCGCCGCCTGTTCGGGTACACTGAGGGAGAATTCAGAATGTCCAAATTACCTAACCCGCACATCTTTGGACTGTGGGAGGAAACCGGAGCACCCGGAGGAAACCCACGCAGACACGGGGAGGACGTGCAGACTCCGCACAGACAGTGACCCAAGCCGGGAATCGAACCTGCGACCCCTGAACCAATGCTCTTTAGAGGAGGGAGTCTTTGCAGAATCGTGTGCAAGAGTTTTCTTGGTGCATTTTTCTTATCGTTCACAGGCGGGCCGGGTAAGGTGAATGTTGCACAGCATGTTTGACTGTTCCTGTGCGGGAGGGGGATAGAATGTGCGGATAGATTGTGTGAGGAAGACTGTCGAGGGAAGTACATCTCGAGGCACTAATGTCTGGGCACCAGTAGCAGGGTTCGTGTTTCCACTCCGGATGCAGTTGGGAATCTGGGCACTAACTGCAACGATTTTCCGGGGTTTTCATGTTCTTCCTGAGTCTCATTTGCGTATTGCCAAATATAAAACTCGCCTTTAGCGAGTCAGCCATTGGTTCAGGAGCAAATCTCTTTATTTGTTTCCTGTCTCCTCGATTATATTGAAGAAAGTTGACCTGCTGCAGGTTTCGTCCTGGGTCCATCGCCCCTGAGCAACTCCACCTTCAACAACTTTTAAGATCTGCAGGACCATTTTCTACTTACATTGGGGAGCACATTGTCAGCTTCAGGGTAAATTCAATAATTCCTCACATTTAAAAGCTTTTAAAAGGTGCCTATTGGTGTCTCTGTGTGTGTGTGCCCAGAGCTTCAGTTTAATTTTAACAGGCTCACCAAATAGGTGGAAAATTGCCATGGCGATGAACTCAACCTGGGGGCGTGACCAGTCTTGTGGGTGGGGTCAGTTTCCAGTGATTTTCTAAACCAGTGCAAAGGATCTCGAACTGCATTTGTCTGACAGGCGGGACACATCCCTCACCCAGAATGTGCGACAAGAACCTTTCATTTGTAACAGCCCAGCCCCTCGTATCAGAGATTGGAGGTGGGGGGGGGGGGCTGTTTACAGGTTCCAGCGAGTGGATCATCATCATAGAATTTACAGTGCAGAAGGAGGCCATTCGGCCCGTCGAGTCTGCACCGGCTCTTGGAAAGAGCACCCTACCCAAGGTCCACACCTCCACCCTATCCCCATAATCCAGTAACCCCACCCAACACTAAGGGCAATTTTGGACACTAAGGGCAATTTATCACGGCCAATCCACCCAACCCGCACATCTTTGGACTGTGGGAGGAAACCGGAGCACCCGGAGGAAACCCACGCAGACACGGGGAGAACGTGCAGACTCCGCACAGACAGTGACCCAAGCCGGAATAGAACCTGGGACCCTGGAGCTGTGAAGCAATTGTGCTATCCAGGAAACATGTGCTTCACACGGTGCTGCCCCTCCACCATTGGCATCCTCGTAACCTACATAACACCCAACACAGAGGCAGTAGGGAGCTGACAGCTGCACTGGCAGCAAGCGGGCAGACTGTGCCCAGAGGCAGTACGGAGCTGACAGCTGCACTGGTAGCAAGCGGGCACCCAGTCTGTGCCCAGAGGCAGTACGGAGCTGACAGCTGACCTGGCAGCAAGCGGACACCCAGTCTGTGCCCAGAGGCAGTGCAGAGCTGATAGCTGGCCTGGCAGCAAGCGGGCAGACTGTGCCCAGAGGCAGTGCGGAGCTGATAGCTGGCCTGGCAGCAAGCGGGCACACAGACTGAGCCCAGAGGCAGTACGGAGCTGACAGCTGCACTGGCAGCAAGCGGGCAGACTGTGCCCAGAGGCAGTACGGAGCTGATAGCTGCACTGGCAGCAAGCGGGCACACAGACTGAGCCCAGAGGCAGTACGGAGCTGACAGCTGCACTGGCAGCAAGCGGGCAGACTGTGCCCAGAGGCAGTACGGAGCTGATAGCTGCACTGGCAGCAAGCGGGCACATAGACTGAGCCGACTGTTGTGTTCATCACCCGGCAGCTGGTTCATCAGATACGGGCAGAGGAAAACCGGCCACTCTGTCTCCCCACGTCTCAATTTGTTCTGCATGATGGTTAGCATGGGATCATACAACTGGAGGCCATTCAGCCCTCAAGCCCATTCTGTCATTTAGTTCGATCATGGCTAATATGTGTCCCTTTGCTCCACATCCCTTCAAACCCGTAGCTAACAAAAATCAGTCAGTTTCCCAGTGGGCGTCCAATCTCAGCATCTCTCTGGGAGAGAGAGTTCCAGGTTTCCGCTCTGCTTGTTTGGGGAAGGGCTTCCTGGATTCACCTCTTGACAGCCTGGCTCGAATTTAAAGATTCTGCCTCTTTTTCCACACCTCTCACCCCACCAGGGAAAATAGTTTCTCTCGAGCGAACCTATCAAACCCTTTGATCACCTTCACAGGCCAGTTAGATTCCACCCCTAATTCAAACCGAGCCAACCCAACCTGGGCTGGACTCACTGATTGCGAGGCTATGTCCTGACGCTGGCGTGGGAAGGTGGTGTTTTACGCCCTGTTTTGCTGGGGGCTAGCAGGTCAGCAATGTCGAGCACCCGACTCTCGCTGCCGATACGCCCCGGAGCAGCAACATGGCGCCGGCCACTCGAGTACCCGGCCTGCGAACTACTGCCCCCCCTCCTTTGGCGCGACCCGGATCCCCCCCCCCCCCCCCCACACAGTACCCCCTGCCCGCGGATCAGCCCTCACCCAACTGGGTCCACAGCCGCCAGGCCGAATTCCCGACGGACGAGACCACACGTGACCAACACCGTCGGGAATTCGGCCGGTCGGGGGCGGAGCATGGGAGGGAGGCGTGTCTCAGGCAATGTCCTGAGGCCGTTGATAGGGCGCGCGGCGGCCTCTCCGTGTACGCTGCCTTGGAGGGGGCGGAGCATCGTGAAGGCGGCGCCACCCACGATTTGGTCGGGAGGTTTGAATCTCCAGCCGATCGGTGAACGCAATTTCGGCGTCGAAGACCGGAGAATCCCGTCTCCTGTCTTTGGACTTTAACCCTATAACCCCCAGTGTCAATTTGTTGAATCTGCACTGCCCCCCGCCCCCCCACCCCCCACCCACCCCCACCCCCCTTGAGGCTCTTTCAGAAAAGCTCCCGATATTTCAGCCAAAGTCAAGATAGAACATTGAAATTCCAGCTGTCCACAAGGGTTGAAGTGTAAATTAAAATGTTATAGCTTGAGATTGGAAATGACAGGAAAGCGTCTGATCTCATTCATTAAATCATTTCACATTTGCAGTCTGCAAACAATCAAGTTGGGTCAAGTGAAGAATGTCACGCTGGAGTTAATCGTTTATTTGATAGTCTATAGTGTGCCCATGATTCAATAAGCACTAACGACCATTAAGGCTTGAATTTTTAGCATGCTAAGGACTCGCTGCCATTTTGCACTCTGACGAGCGTTGATTGGCAGAAAATGGGAATTTCGCCCCTCACTTGGTAGGAAGTCCCACCTCGGTGGCTGCTGACCAATCCACTCCCTCCAGGAACAGCGCTGCAGTGGGTGGAAGAGTCACTGCAAGAAGATTCCCGAACCTAAGTCCTTGGGATTGGCGTGTCAGGGTGAGTGTCGGTGTCATGGGACCAGGCAAGGTGGGTAGGAAAGGCCTGGGGGACAATGGGGGTCTCGGGAGGTCCAGAGGTGACTGGGTCTTGAGGGGAGGGTGCCCTCCAGACAGAAAGGGGCTTTGATAGAGATGCCCCCCTCTCCCCCCCACAATTCCAGTTTCCCCCCCTGAGCGGACCCCCGTCTGTCAGCCTCAAAATAGAGGTTGGCCAGAAGCGGCCATTAAGTGGCCACTGAAGCACATCTGGCCATTCAGTCCTCCCCCAATACTGCACTGGAGAATATTGGGTGTAATGCTAATGAGATAGCGATGTGTACTGTAATGTAACAGTAGGGGGCACAGTGGTAGTGATCGCCACCCCCAATCCGGACCAGAACCTCCGAGTTCACACCCAGTGCCAGGACCTATTGGCCATAGATGGAGCGTCCATAACAAGTTCAACAGGCTGATAATCAGATCCTGCACTTCCCCACTATTCCCCAAAGGGAGAAAAGTTTGTGTGGATCTGAACATATCGGGGCTGGATTCTCCGCCCCCCCCACCACCACGCCAAAATCGCGTTCGGCGACAGGGCGGAGAATCTGTTTTACCGCACAAAATTGGGAACAGCGCCGGTTTCGCAATTCTCCGCCCCCTGAAAATCGGTGTACCGGTGGAGTACGCCACACCGAAATCGGCGTACCGGTGGAGTACGCCACACCGAAATCGGCGTACCGGTGGAGTACGCCACACCAAAATCGGCGCACCGGTGGAGTACGCCACACCTAAATCGGCGTACTGGTGGAGTACGCTACACTGAAATCGGCGTACTGGTGGAGTACGCCACACCGAAATCGGCGTACTGGTGGAGTACGCCACACCGAAATTGGCGTACTGGTGGAGTACGCCACACCGAAATCGGCGTACTGGTGGAGTACGCCACACTGAAATTGGCGTACTGGTGGAGTACGCCACACCGAAATCGGCGTACTGGTGGAGTACGCCACACCGAAATTGGCGTACGGTGGAGTACGCCACACAGAAACCGGCGTACCGGTGGAATACGCCACACCAAAATCGGCGTACTGGTGGAGTACGCCACACCAAAATCGGCGTACGGTGGAGTACGCTACACCTAAATAGGCGTACCAGTGGAGTACACCACACCGAAATCGGCGTACCGCTGGAGTACGCCACACCGAAATCGGCGTACCGGTGGAATACGCCACACCGCAATCGGTGTACCCGTGGAGTACGCCACACTGAAATCGGCGTACCGCTGGAGTACGCCACACCGAAATCGGCGTACCGGTGGAATACGCCACACCGCAATCGGTGTACCCGTGGAGTACGCCACACTGAAATCGGCGTACCGCTGGAGTACGCCACACCGAAATCGGCGTACCGGTGGAATACGCCACACCGAAATCGGCGTACTGGTGGAGAACCCGAGACCGAAATCGGCGTACCAGTGGAATACGCGACACCGAAATCGGCGTACCAGTGGAATACGCCACACCGAAATCGGCGTACCGGTGGAATACGCCACACCGCAATCGGTGTACCCGTGGAGTACCCGAGACCGAAATCGGCGTACCAGTGGAATACGCGACACCGAAATCGGCGTACCGGTGGAGTACCCGTGACCGAAATCGGCGTACCGGTGGAATACGCCACACCGCAATCGGTGTACCCGTGGAGTACGCCACACCGCAATCGGCGTACTGGTGGAATACGCCACACCGAAATCGGCGTACTGGTGGAATACGCCACACCGAAATCGGCGTACTGGTGGAATACGCCACACCGCAATCGGTGTACCCGTGGAGTACGCCACACCGCAATCGGCGTACTGGTGGAATACGCCACACCGCAATCGGCGTACCGGTGGAATACGCCACACCGAAATTGGCGTACTGGTGCAGTACACCACACCGAGTATCCACTGGCTCAGGCCAGTGCCTGAGCCCTGCCCCGCGATGCTCCGTCCCCGACCGGCCGAATTCCCGACGCCGTGGTTCTAATCTGGTCCTGTCATTCGAGAACCTCGCTTGCCGCCTGCGGACTCAGTCCGGGCGCCACAGTCAGGGGAGGGCAGGGGGGGGCTTCATTCGGAACTTGGGGCAAAGTGTGCGGGCGGTCCGGGACGGGCGAGCGGTCGATGCGGGGCACTATTCTGGCGGTCCAGGTCCGCGGGCTGAGTCTGCAATGGGGCACGGCGCGGCCACTGGAGGCCCGGTTACACAGTGGTTAGCACTGTTGCTTCACAGCGCCAGGGTCCCAGGTTCGATTCCCGGCTTGGGTCACTGTCTGTGCGGAGTCCGCACGTCCCGCCCGTGTCTGCGTGGGTTTCCTCCGGGTGCTCCGGGTTCCTCCAACAAGTCCCAAAAGATGTGCAGGTTAGGTGGAGTGGCCGTGATAAATTGCCCTTAGTGTCCAAAAAAGGTGAGGTGGGGTTACTGGGTAACGGGGATAGGCTGGAGGCTGAGGGTTGAGCAGGGTGCTCTTTCCAGGGGCTGGTGCAGACTCGATGGGCCGAATGGCCTCCTCTGCACTGTAAATTCTATGATCTATGCGCGACCTCTGACCCGGATGTGCGGAGGTCCGTATTGGCAGCTGGAGCTGTGAGTTCCACGACAGCTGCCTGCTAGTCCCCAGCAAAACGGGAAATCTTTGGCCTTTTGACGGCAGATTTCCTGATGTAAAAGACCCCAGTTGTCCCGACGGTGTGGGGACTTAACCCCTGAAACGGAGAATCCAGCCAGTGCTCATAAAAAACAACAATGTAGCGGTAACATCAACAGTCATCACGTGCAACAGACTAAGAAGTAAGATGGAATTCTCTGTACACGGGAGAGAAGTACTTACCTAGAGGTTTATGTGTTATAGTGTCCGTATAGTGTCAGTATAGTGTCCGTATATTGTCAGTGTAGTGTCGGTGTAGTGTCGGTATAGGGTCGGTATAGTGTCAGTATAGTACCGGTAAAGTGTCACTCTAGTGTCAGTATAGTGTCGATAAAGAGTCTGTGTAGTGTCAGTATAGTGTCGGTACAGTGTCCGTATAGTATCAGTATAGTGTCGGTATAGTTTCCGTATAGTATCAGTATAGTGTCGGTATAGTGTCCGTATAGTATCAGTATAGAGTCGGTGTAGTGTCGGTATAGTTTCGGTATAGTGTCAGTATAGTGTCGGTGTAGTGTCAGTATAGTGTCGGTGTAGTGTCGGTATAGTGTCGATATAGTTTCGGTGTAGTGTCGGTGTAGTGTCGATATAGTGTCAATAAAGTGTCGGTATAGTGTCAGTATAGTGTCGGTGTAGTGTCAGTATAGTGTCAATAAAGTGTCGGTATAGTGTCCGTATAGTGTCGATATAGTGTCAGTAAAGTGTCAGTATAGTGTCGGTGTAGTGTCAGTATAGTGTCGGTATAGTGTCCGTATAGTGTCGATATAGTGTCGGTGTAGTGTCGGTATAGTGTCGGTATAGTGTCGGTGTAGTGTCGGTATAGTGTCGGAATAGTGTCGGTATAGTGTCGGAATAGTGTCGGTATAGTGTCGGTGTAGTGTCGGTATAGTGTCGGTGTAGTGTCGGTACAGTGTCGGTACAGTGTTGGTGTAGTGCCGGTATAGTGTCGGTGAAGTGTCGGTATGGTGTCGGTGTAGTGTCAGTGTAGTGTCGGTGTAGTGTCGGTGTAGTGTCAGTATAGTGTCCGTGTAGTGTCAGTATAGTGTCGGTATAGTGTTGGTATAGTGTCGATATAGTTTCGGTGTAGTGTCGGTGTAGTGTCGATATAGTGTCAGTATAGTGTCAATAAAGTGTCGGTATAGTGTCAGTATAGTGTCGGTGTAGTGTCAGTATAGTGTCAATAAAGTGTCGGTATAGTGTCCGTATAGTGTCAGTATAGTGTCGGTGTAGTGTCGGTATAGTGTCGGAATAGTGTCGGTATAGTGTCGGAATAGTGTCGGTATAGTGTCGGTATAGTGTCGGTGTAGTGTCGGTATAGTGTCGGTGTAGTGTCGGTACAGTGTTGGTGTAGTGTCGGTGTAGTGTCGGTATGGTGTCGGTGTAGTGTCAGTGTAGTGTCGGTGTAGTGTCAGTATAGTGTCGGTGTAGTGTCAGTATAGTGTCGGTATAGTGTCGATATAGTTTCGGTATAGTGTCAGTATAGTGTCGATATAATGTCGGTACAGTGTCGGTACAGTGTCGGTGTAGTGCCGGTATAGTGTCGGTATAGTGTCGGTGTAGTGTCGGTATGGTGTCGGTGTAGTGTCGGTGTAGTGTCAATAAAGTGTCGGTATAGTGTCAGTATAGTGTCGGTGTAGTGTCAGTATAATGTCGGTATAGTGTTAGTATAGTGCCAGTAAAGTGTCAGTATAGTTTCGGTACAGTGTCAGTATAGTGTCGGTGTAGTGTCGGTATAGTGTCCGTATAGTGTCGGTGTAGTGTCGGTATAGTGTCGGTGCAGTGTCGGTATAGTGTCGGTGTAGTGTCAATATAGTGTCGGTGTAGTGTCGGTACAGTGTCGGTACAGGGTCGGTACAGTGTCGGTGTAGTGTCGGTGTAGTGCCGGTATGGTGTCGGTGTAGTGTCGGTATAGTGTCGGTATAGTGTCGGTGTAGCGTCGGTACAGTGTCGGTGTAGTGCCGGTATAGTGTCGGTGTAGTGTCGGTGTAGTGTCGGTGTAGTGTCGGTATAGTGTCGGTACAGTGTGGGTATAGTGTCTGTACAGTGTGGGTGTAATGTGGGTGCAGTGTCGGTGCAGTGTCGGTGTAGTGTCGGTATAGGGTCGGTGTAGTGTCGGTATAGTGTCGGTATAGGGTCGGTGTAGTGTCGGTATAGTGTCAGTATAGGGTCTGTATAGTGTCAGTATAGTGTCGGTATAGGATCGGTGTAGTGTCGGTATAGTGTCAGTATAGTGTCGGTGTAGTGTCGGTATAGGATCGGTATATTGTCAGTATAGTGTCGGTGTAGGGTCTGTATAGTGTCGGTATAGTGTCGGTATAGGGTCGGTGTAGTGTCGGTATAGGGTCTGTATAGTGTCGGTATAGGGTCGGTGTAGTGTCGGTATAGTGTCGGTATAGGATCGGTGTAGTGTCGGTATAGTGTCAGTATAGTGTCGGTGTAGTGTCGGTATAGGATCGGTATATTGTCAGTATAGTGTCGGTGTAGGGTCTGTATAGTGTCGGTATAGTGTCGGTATAGGGTCGGTGTAGTGTCGGTATAGGGTCTGTATAGTGTCGGTATAGGGTCTGTATAGTGTCAGTATAGTGTCGGTGTCGTGTCGGTGTAGGGTCTGTATAGTGTCGGTATAGTATTGGTATAGGGTCGGTGTAGTGTCGGTATAGGGTCTGTATAGTGTCGGTATAGGGTCGGTGTAGTGTCGGTATAGTGTCGGTATAGTGTCAGTATAGGGTCTGTATAAGGTCGGTATAGTGTCTGTATAGTGTCAGTATAGTGTCGGTGTAGTGTCGGTATAGGGTCTGTATAGTGTCGGTATAGTGTCGGTATAGCGTCGGTATAGTGTCTGTATAGTGTCAGTATAGTGTCGGTGTAGTGTCGGTATAGGGTCTGTATAGTGTCGGTATAGGGTCGCTGTAGTGTCGGTATAGGGTCGGTATAGGGTCTGTATAGTGTCGGTATAGGGTCGGTGTAGTGTCGGTGTAGTGTCGGTATAGGGTCTGTATAGTGTCGGTATAGGGTCGGTATAGTGTCTGTATAGTGTCAGTATAGTGTCGGTGTAGTGTCGGTATAGGGTCTGTATAGTGTGGGTGTAGTGTCGGTATAGTGTCGGTGTAGTGTCGGTGCAGTGTCGGTATAGTGTCGGTGTAGTGTCGGTATAGTGTCGGTGTAGTGTCGATATAGTTTCAGTATAGTGTCAGTAAAGTGTCAGTATAGTTTCGGTACAGTGTCAGTATAGTGTCGGTGTAGTGTCGGTGTAGTGTCGGTGTAGTGTCGATGTAGTGTCGGTGTAGTGCCGGTGTAGTGCCGGTATAGTGCCGGTGTAGTGTCGGTATGGTGTCGGTGTAGAGTCGGTGTAGTGTCGGTGTAGTGTCGGTGTAGTGTCGGTGTAGTGTCGGTATAGTGTCGATGTCGTGTCGGTGTAGTGTCGGTATAGTGTCGGTATAGGGTCGTTATAGTGTCTGTATAGTGTCGGTATAGGGTCGTTATAGTGTCGGTGTAGTGTCGGTGTAGTGTCGGTGTAGTGTCGGTGTAGTGTCGGTATAGTGTCGGTATAGTGTCGGTGTAGTGTCGGTGTAGTGTCGGTGTAGTGTCGGTGTAGTGTCGGTATAGTGTCGGTCTAGTGTCGGTGTAGTGTCGGTGTAGTGTCGGTGTAGTGTCGGTATAGTGTCGGTATAGGGTCGTTATAGTGTCTGTATAGTGTCGGTATAGGGTCGTTATAGTGTCTGTATAGTGTCAGTATAGTGTCGGTATAGTGTCGGTATAGTGTCGGTATAGTGTCGGTGTAGTGTCTGTATAGTGTCGGTATAGTGTCGGTGTAGTGTCGGTATAGTGTCGGTGTAGTGTCGGTGTAGTGTCGGTATAGTGTCGGTATAGGGTCGTTATAGTGTCTGTATAGTGTCGGTATAGGGGCGTTATAGTGTCTGTATAGTGTCAGTATAGTGTCGGTGTAGTGTCGGTATAGTGTCGGTATAGTGTCGGTATAGGGTCGTTATAGTGTCTGTATAGTGTCGGTATAGGGTCGTTATAGTGTCTGTATAGTGTCAGTATAGTGTCGGTGTAGTGTCGGTATAGTGTCAGTATAGTGTCGGTGTAGTGTCGGTATAGGGTCTGTATAGGGTCGTTATAGTGTCTGTATAGTGTCAGTATAGTGTCGGTGTAGTGTCGATATAGTGTCAGTATAGTGTCGGTGTAGTGTCGGTGTAGTGTCGGTATAGTGTCGGTATAGGGTCTGTATAGTGTCAGTATAGTGTCGGTATAGGATCGGTGTAGTGTCGGTATAGTGTCAGTATAGTGTCGGTGTAGTGTCGGTATAGGATCGGTATATTGTCAGTATAGTGTCGGTGTAGGGTCTGTATAGTGTCGGTATAGTGTCGGTATAGGGTCGGTGTAGTGTCGGTATAGGGTCTGTATAGTGTCGGTATAGGGTCGGTGTAGTGTCGGTATAGTGTCGGTATAGGGTCGGTGTAGTGTCGGTATAGTGTCAGTATAGGGTCTGTATAGTGTCGGTATAGGGTCGGTATAGTGTCTGTATAGTGTCAGTATAGTGTCGGTGTAGTGTCGGTATAGGGTCTGTATAGTGTCGGTATAGGGTCGGTATAGTGTCGGTATAGTGTCGGTGTAGCGTCGGTACAGTGTCGGTGTAGTGCCGGTATAGTGTCGGTGTAGTGTCGGTGTAGTGTCGGTGTAGTGTCGGTGTAGTGTCGGTGTAGTGTCGGTGTAGTGTCGGTACAGTGTCGGTATAGTGTCGGTGTAGTGTCGCTATAGTGTCAGTATAGTGTCGGTGTAGTGTCGATATAGTGTCAGTATAGTGTCAGTAAAGTGTGAGTATAGTTTCGGTACAGTGTCAGTATAGTGTCGGTGTAGTGTCGGCATAGTGTCGGTATAGTGTCCGTATAGTGTCGATGTAGTGCCGGTATAGTGCCGGTATAGTGTTGGTGTAGTTTCGGTGTAGAGTCGGTGTAGTGTCGGTATAGTGTCGGTATAGGGTCGGTATAGTGTCGGTGTAGTGTCGGTATAGTGTCGGTGTAGTGCCGGTGTAGTGCCGGTATAGTGTTGGTGTAGTTTCGGTATAGGGTCGTTATAGTGTCTGTAAAGTGTCTGTATAGTGTCGGTATAGGGTCGGTATAGTGCCGGTGTAGTGCCGGTATAGTGTTGGTGTAGTTTCGGTGTAGTTTCGGTGTAGAGTCGGTGTAGTGTCGGTATAGTGTCAGTATAATGTCGGTATAGGATCGGTGTAGTGTCGGTATAGTGTCAGTATAGTGTCGGTGTAGTGTCGGTATAGGATCGGTATAGTGTCAGTATAGTGTCGGTGTAATGTCGGTGTAGGGTCTGTATAGTGTCGGTATAGTGTTGGTATAGGGTCGGTGTAGTGTCGGTATAGGGTCTGTATAGTGTCGGTATAGGGTCGGTGTAGTGTCGGTATAGTGTCGGTATAGTGTCGGTATAGGGTCGGTGTAGTGTCGGTATAGTGTCAGTATAGGGTCTGTATAGTGTCGCTGTAGTGCCGGTGTAGTGTCGGTATGGTGTCGTGTAGTGTCGGTGTAGTGTCGGTATAGCGTCGGTACAGTGTCGGTGTAGTGCCGGTATAGTGTCGGTGTAGTGTCGGTACAGTGTGGGTATAGTGTCTGTATAGTGTCGGTGTAGTGTCGGTATAGTGTCAGTAAAGTGTCAGTATAGTTTCGGTACAGTGTCAGTATAGTGTCGGTGCAGTGTCGGTATAGTGTCGGTGTAGTGTCGGTATAGTGTCGGTATAGTGTCGGTATAGTGTCGGTGTAGTGTCGATATAGTGTCAGTATAGTGTCAGTAAAGTGTCAGTATAGTTTCGGTACAGTGTCAGTATAGTGTCGGTGTAGTGTCGGTATAGTGTCGGCATAGTGTCCGTATAGTGTCGATGTAGTGTCGGTGTAGTGTCAGTATAGTGTCGGTGTAGTGCCGGTGTAGTGTCGGTATAGTGTCGGTGTAGAGTCGGTGTAGTGTCGGTATAGTGTCGGTGTAGTGTCGGTGTAGTGTCGGTATGGTGTCGGTGTAGAGTCGGTGTAGTGTCGGTGTAGTGTCGGTATAGTGTTGGTGTAGTGTCGGTATGGTGTCGGTGTAGTGTCGGTATAGTGTTGGTGTAGTGTCGGTATGGTGTCGGTGTAGAGTCGATGTAATGTCGGTGTAGTGTCAGTATAGTGTCGGTGTAGTGCCGGTGTAGTGTCGGTATAGTGTCGGTGTAGAGTCGGTGTAGTGTCGGTATAGTGTCGGTGTAGTGTCGGTATAGTGTTGGTGTAGTGTCGGTATGGTGTCGGTGTAGAGTCGGTGCAGTGTCGGTATAGTGTCGGTGTAGTGTCGGTGTAGTGTCGGTATAGTGTCGGTGTTGTGTCGGTATAGGGTCGTTATAGTGTCTGTATAGTGTCTGTATAGTGTCGGTATAGGGTCGTTATAGTGTATGTATAGTGTCAGTATAGTGTCGGTGTAGTGTCGGTATAGTGTCAGTATAGTGTCGGTATAGTGTCGGTATAGGGTCTGTATAGTGTCAGTATAGTGTCGGTGTCGTGTCGGTGTAGGGTCTGTATAGTGTCGGTATAGTATTGGTATAGGGTCGGTGTAGTGTCGGTATAGGGTCTGTATAGTGTCGGTATAGGGTCGGTGTAGTGTCGGTATAGTGTCGGTATAGTGTCAGTATAGGGTCTGTATAAGGTCGGTATAGTGTCTGTATTGTGTCAGTATAGTGTCGGTGTAGTGTCGGTATAGGGTCTGTATAGTGTCGGTATAGTGTCGGTATAGCGTCGGTATAGTGTCTGTATAGTGTCAGTATAGTGTCGGTGTAGTGTCGGTATAGGGTCTGTATAGTGTCGGTATAGGGTCGGTGTAGTGTCGGTATAGGGTCGGTATAGGGTCTGTATAGTGTCGGTATAGGGTCGGTGTAGTGTCGGTGTAGTGTCGGTATAGGGTCTGTATAGTGTCGGTGTAGTGTCGGTGTAGTGTCGGTGTAGTGTCGGTGTAGTGTCGGTGTAGTGTCGGTATAGTGTCGGTATAGGGTCGTTGTAGTGTCTGTATAGTGTCGGTATAGGGGCGTTATAGTGTCTGTATAGTGTCAGTATAGTGTCGGTGTAGTGTCGGTATAGTGTCAGTATAGTGTCGGTGTAGTGTCGGTATAGTGTCGGTGTAGTGTCGATATAGTGTCAGTATAGTGTCAGTAAAGTGTCAGTAAAGTGTCGGTATAGGGGCGTTATAGTGTCTGTATAGTGTCAGTATAGTGTCGGTGTAGTGTCGGTGCAGTGTCGGTATAGTGTCGGTGTAGTGTCGGTATAGTGTCGGTGTAGTGTCGATATAGTGTCAGTATAGTGTCAGTAAAGTGTCAGTAAAGTGTCGGTATAGGGTCGTTATAGTGTCGGTGTAGTGTCGGTGTAGTGTCGGTGTAGTGTCGGTGTAGTGTCGGTATAGTGTCGGTATAGTGTCGGTGTAGTGTCGGTATAGTGTCGGTGTAGTGTCGGTGTAGTGTCGGTGTAGTGTCGGTATAGTGTCGGTATAGTGTCGGTATAGTGTCGGTATAGTGTCGGTGTAGTGTCGGTGTAGTGTCGGTATAGTGTCGGTATAGGGTCGTTATAGTGTCTGTATAGTGTCGGTATAGGGTCGTTATAGTGTCTGTATAGTGTCGGTATAGTGTCGGTATAGTGTCGGTATAGTGTCGGTATAGTGTCGGTGTAGTGTCGGTATAGTGTCGGTATAGTGTCGGTGTAGTGTCGGTGTAGTGTCGGTGTAGTGTCGGTGTAGTGTCGGTGTAGTGTCGGTATAGTGTCGGTATAGGGTCGTTGTAGTGTCTGTATAGTGTCGGTATAGGGGCGTTATAGTGTCTGTATAGTGTCAGTATAGTGTCGGTGTAGTGTCGGTATAGTGTCAGTATAGTGTCGGTGTAGTGTCGGTATAGTGTCGGTATACTGTCGGTATAGGGTCGTTATAGTGTCTGTATAGTGTCGGTATAGGGTCGTTATAGTGTCTGTATAGTGTCAGTATAGTGTCGGTGTAGTGTCGGTATAGTGTCAGTATAGTGTCGGTGTAGTGTCGGTATAGGGTCTGTATAGGGTCGTTATAGTGTCTGTATAGTGTCAGTATAGTGTCGGTGTAGTGTCGATATAGTGTCAGTATAGTGTCGGTGTAGTGTCGGTATAGTGTCGGTATAGGGTCTGTATAGTGTCAGTATAGTGTCGGTATAGGATCGGTGTAGTGTCAGTATAGTGTCAGTATAGTGTCGGTGTAGTGTCGGTATAGGATCGGTATAGTGTCAGTATAGTGTCGGTGTAGGGTCTGTATAGTGTCGGTATAGGGTCGGTGTAGTGTCGGTATAGGGTCTGTATAGTGTCGGTATAGGGTCGGTGTAGTGTCGGTATAGTGTCGGTATAGGGTCGGTGTAGTGTCGGTATAGTGTCAGTATAGGGTCTGTATAGTGTCGGTATAGGGTCGGTATAGTGTCTGTATAGTGTCAGTATAGTGTCGGTGTAGTGTCGGTATAGGGTCTGTATAGTGTCGGTATAGGGTCGGTATAGTGTCTGTACAGTGTCGGTGTAGTGTCGGTATAGGGTCTGTATAGTGTCGGTATAGTGTCGGTATAGAGTCGGTGTAGTGTCGGTATAGGGCCTGTATAGTGTCTGTATAGTGTCGGTATAGTGTCGGTATAGGGTCGGTGTAGTGTCGGTATAGGATCGGTGTAGTGTCGGTATAGGATCGGTGTAGTGTCGGTATAGTGTCAGTATAGTGTCGGTGTAGTGTCGGTATAGGATCGGTATAGTGTCAGTATAGTGTCGGTGTAGTGTCGGTATAGTGTCAGTATAGTGTCGGTGTAGTGTCGGTATAGCGTCTGTATAGTGTCAGTATAGTGTCGATATAGGATCGGTGTAGTGTCAGTATAGTGTCAGTATAGTGTCGGTATAGGATCGGTATAGTGTCAGTATAGTGTCGGTGTAGGGTCTGTATAGTGTCGGTATAGGGTCGGTGTAGTGTCGGTATAGGGTCTCTACAGTGTCGGTATAGGGTCGGTGTAGTGTCGGTATAGTGTCAGTATAGTGCCGTTGTAGTGTCGGTATAGGATCGGTATAGTGTCAGTATAGTATCGGTGTAGTGTCGGTATAGGATCGGTATAGTGTCAGTATAGTGTCGGTGTAGTGTCGGTATAGTGTCAGTATAGTGTCGGTATAGTGTCGGTATAGGATCGGTGTAGTGTCGGTATAGTGTCAGTATAGTGTCGGTGTAGTGTCGGTGTAGGATCGGTATAGTGTCACTATAGTGTCGGTATAGGGTCTGTATAGTGTCGGTATAGGGTCTGTATAGTGTCGGTATAGTGTCGGTATAGTGTCGTTTTAGTGTCGGTATAGGGTCTGTATAGTGTCGGTGTAGTGTCGGTGTAGTGTCGGTATAGTGTCGGCATAGTGTCGGTATAGTGTCGGTATAGGGTCGGTGTAGTGTCTGTAAAGTGGCGGTATAGTGTCGGTATAGGTCTGTATAGTGTCGGTATAGTGTCGGTATAGGGTCTGTATAGTGTCGGTATAGGGTCTGTATAGTGTCGGTATAGGGTCTGTATAGTGTCGGTATAGGGTCTGTATGGTGTCGGTATAGGGTCTGTATAGTGTCGGTATAGTGTCCGTATAGGGTCTGTATAGTGTCGGTGTAGTGTCGGTATAGTGTCAGTATAGTGTCGGTATAGGGTCTGTATAATGTCGGTGTAGTGTCGGTATAGTGTCTGTATAGTGTCGGTGTAGTGTCGGTATAGTGTCGGTATAGTGTCGGTATAGTGTCGGTATAGTGTCGGTATAGGGTCTGTATAGTGTCGGTGTAGTGTCGGTATAGTGTCCGTATAAGGTCTGTATAGTGTCGGTGTAGTGTCGGTATAGTGTCAGTATAGCGTCGGAATAATGTCTGTAGAGGGTCTGTATATTGTCGGTGTAGTGTCGGTATAGTGTCGGTATAGTGTCGGTATAGGGTCTGTATAGTGTCGGTATAGTGCCGGTGTAGTGTCGGTATAGTGTCGGTATAGTGTCGGTATAGGGTCTGTATAATGTCGGTATAGGGTCTGTATAGTGTCGGTATAGGGTCGGTGTAGTGTCGGTATAGGGTCTGTATAGTGTCGGTATAGGGTCGGTGTAGTGTCGGTATAGTGTCGGTATAGTGTCGGTATAGGGTCTGTATAGTGTCGGTATAGGGTCTGTATAGTGTCGGTATAGTGTCGGTATAGTGTCGGTGTAGTGTCGGTGTAGTGTCGGTATAGTGTCGGTATAGTGTCGGTATAGGGTCGTTATGGTGTCTGTATAGTGTCGGTATAGGGTCGTTATAGTGTCTGTATAGTGTCAGTATAGTGTCGGTGTAGTGTCGGTATAGTGTCAGGATAGAGTCGGTGTAGTGTCGGTATAGTGTCGGTGTAGTGTCGGTATAGTGTCGGTGTAGTGTCGGTATAGTGTCGGTATAGTGTCGGTGTAGTGTCGGTGTAGTGTCGGTATAGTGTCGGTATAGTGTCGGTATAGGGCCGTTATAGTGTCTGTATAGTGTCGGTATAGGGTCGTTATAGTGTCTGTATAGTGTCAGTATAGTGTCGGTGTAGTGTCGGTATAGTGTCAGTATAGTGTCGGTGTAGTGTCGGTATAGTGTCGGTATAGGGTCTGTATAGGGTCGTTATAGTGTATGTATAGTGTCAGTATAGTGTCGGTGTAGTGTCGATATAGTGTCAGTATAGTGTCGGTGTAGTGTCGGTATAGTGTCGGTATAGGGTCTGTATAGGGTCGTTATAGTGTCTGTATCGTGTCAGTATAGTGTCGGTGTAGTGTCGGTATAGTGTCAGTATAGTGTCGGTGTAGTGTCGGTATAGTGTCGGTATAGGGTCTGTATAGGGTCGTTATAGTGTCTGTATAGTGTCAGTATAGTGTCGGTGTAGTGTCGATATAGTGTCAGTATAGTGTCGGTGTAGTGTCGGTATAGTGTCGGTATAGGGTCTGTATAGTGTCAGTATAGTGTCGGTATAGGATCGGTGTAGTGTCGGTATAGTGTCAGTATAGTGTCGGTGTAGTGTCGGTATAGGATCGGTATAGTGTCAGTATAGTGTCGGTGTAGGGTCTGTATAGTGTCGGTATAGTGTCGGTATAGGGTCGGTGTAGTGTCGGTATAGGGTCTGTATAGTGTCGGTATAGGGTCGGTGTAGTGTCGGTATAGTGTCGGTATAGGGTCGGTGTAGTGTCGGTATAGTGTCAGTATAGGGTCTGTATAGTGTCGGTATAGGGTCGGTATAGTGTCTGTATAGTGTCAGTATAGTGTCGGTGTAGTGTCGGTATAGGGTCTGTATAGTGTCGGTATAGGGTCGGTATAGTGTCTGTACAGTGTCGGTGTAGTGTCGGTATAGGGTCTGTATAGTGTCGGTATAGTGTCGGTATAGGGTCGGTGTAGTGTCGGTATAGGGCCTGTATAGTGTCGGTATAGGGTCGGTATAGTGTCTGTATAGTGTCAGTATAGTGTCGGTGTAGTGTCGGTGTAGTGTCGGTATAGGGTCTGTATAGTGTCTGTATAGTGTCGGTATAGTGTCGGTATAGGGTCGGTGTAGTGTCGGTATAGTGTCAGTATAGTGTCGGTATAGGATCGGTGTAGTGTCGGTATAGTGTCAGTATAGTGTCGGTGTAGTGTCGGTCTAGGATCGGTATCGTGTCAGTATAGTGTCGGTGTAGTGTCGGTATAGTGTCAGTATAGTGTCGGTGTAGTGTCGGTATAGGGTTTGTATAGTGTCAGTATAGTGTCGATATAGGATCGGTGTAGTGTCGGTATAGTGTCAGTATAGTGTCGGTGTAGTGTCGGTATAGGATCGGTATAGTGTCAGTATAGTGTCGGTGTAGGGTCTGTATAGTGTCGGTATAGTGTTGGTATAGGGTCGGTGTAGTGTCGGTATAGGGTCTGTACAGTGTCGGTATAGGGTCGGTGTAGTGTCGGTATACTGTCAGTATAGTGCCGTTGTAGTGTCGGTAAAGGATCGGTATAGTGTCAGTATAGTATCGGTGTAGTGTCGGTATAGGATCGGTATAGTGTCAGTATAGTGTCGGTGTAGTGTCGGTATAGTGTCAGTATAGTGTCGGTATAGTGTCGGTATAGGATCGGTGTAGTGTCGGTATAGTGTCAGTATAGTGTCGGTGTAGTGTCGGTGTAGGATCGGTATAGTGTCAGTATAGTGTCTGTATAGGGTCTGTATAGTGTCGGTATAGGGTCTGTATAGTGTCGGTATAGTGTCGGTATAGTGTCGTTGTAGTGTCGGTATAGGGTCTGTATAGTGTCGGTGTAGTGTCGGTGTAGTGTCGGTATAGTGTCGGTATAGGGTCTGTATAGTGTCGGTATAGGGTCGGTGTAGTGTCGGTATAGTGTCGGTATAGTGTCGGTATAGGGTCTGTATAGTGTCGGTATAGTGTCGGTATAGTGTCGGTATAGTGTCGGTGTAGTGTCGGTATAGTGTCGGTATAGTGTCGGTATAGTGTCGGTATAGGGTCGTTATAGTGTCTGTATAGTGTCGGTATAGGGTCGTTATAGTGTCTGTATAGTGTCAGTATAGTGTCAGTATAGAGTCGGTGTAGTGTCGGTATAGTGTCGGTGTAGGGTCGGTGTAGTGTCGGTGTAGTGTCGGTATAGTGTCGGTGTAGTGTCGGTATAGTGTCGGTATAGTGTCGGTGTAGTGTCGGTGTAGTGTCGGTATAGTGTCGGTATAGTGTCGGTATAGTGTCTGTATAGTGTCGGTATAGGGTCGTTATAGTGTCTGTATAGTGTCAGTATAGTGTCGGTGTAGTGTCGGTATAGTGTCGGTATAGTGTCGGTGTAGTGTCGGTATAGTGTCGGTATAGGGTCGGTATAGGGTCGTTATAGTGTCTGTATAGTGTCAGTATAGTGTCGGTGTAGTGTCGATATAGTGTCAGTATAGTGTCGGTGTAGTGTCGGTATAGTGTCGGTATAGGGTCTGTATAGTGTCAGTATAGTGTCGGTATAGGATCGGTGTAGTGTCGGTATAGTGTCAGTATAGTGTCGGTGTAGTGTCGGTATAGGATCGGTATAGTGTCAGTATAGTGTCGGTGTAGGGTCTGTATAGTGTCGGTATAGTGTCGGTATAGGGTCGGTGTAGTGTCGGTATAGGGTCTGTATAGTGTCGGTATAGGGTCGGTGTAGTGTCGGTATAGTGTCGGTATAGGGTCGGTGTAGTGTCGGTATAGTGTCAGTATAGGGTCTGTATAGTGTCGGTAAAGGGTCGGTATAGTGTCTGTATAGTGTCAGTATAGTGTCGGTGTAGTGTCGGTATAGGGTCTGTATAGTGTCGGTATAGGGTCGGTATAGTGTCTGTACAGTGTCGGTGTAGTGTCGGTATAGGGTCTGTATAGTTTCGGTATAGTGTCGGTATAGGGTCGGTGTAGTGTCGGTATAGGGCCTGTATAGTGTCGGTATAGGGTCGGTATAGTGTCTGTATAGTGTCGGTATAGTGTCGGTATAGGGTCGGTGTAGTGTCGGTATAGTGTCAGTATAGTGTCGGTATAGGATCGGTGTAGTGTCGGTATAGTGTCAGTATAGTGTCGGTGTAGTGTCGGTATAGGATCGGTATAGTGTCAGTATAGTGTCGGTGTAGGGTCTGTATAGTGTCGGTATAGTGTTGGTATAGGGTCGGTGTAGTGTCGGTATAGGGTCTGTACAGTGTCGGTATAGGGTCGGTGTAGTGTCGGTATAGTGTCAGTATAGTGCCGTTGTAGTGTCGGTATAGGATCGGTATAGTGTCAGTATAGTATCGGTGTAGTGTCGGTATAGGATCGGTATAGTGTCAGTATAGTGTCGGTGTAGTGTCGGTATAGTGTCGGTATAGTGTCGGTATAGGATCGGTGTAGTGTCGGTATAGTGTCAGTATAGTGTCGGTGTAGTGTCGGTGTAGGATCGGTATAGTGTCAGTATAGTGTCTGTATAGGGTCTGTATAGTGTCGGTATAGGGTCTGTATAGTGTCGGTATAGTGTCGTTGTAGTGTCGGTATAGGGTCTGTATAGTGTCGGTGTAGTGTCGGTGTAGTGTCGGTATAGTGTCGGCATAGTGTCGGTATAGTGTCGGTATAGGGTCGGTGTAGTGTCTGTATAGTGTCGGTATAGTGTCGGTATAGGGTCTGTATAGTGTCGGTATAGTGTCGGTATAGTGTCGGTATAGGGTCTGTATAGTGTCGGTATAGGGTCTGTATAGTGTCGGTATAGGGTCTGTATAGTGTCGGTATAGTGTCCGTATAGGGTCTGTATAGTGTCGGTGTAGTGTCGGTATAGTGTCAATATAGTGTCGGTATAGGGTCTGTATAGTGTCGGTGTAGTGTCGGTATAGTGTCGGTATAGTGTCGGTGTAGTGTCGGTATAGTGTCAGTATAGTGTCGGAATAATGTCGGTATAGGGTCTGTATAGTGTCGGTGTAGTGTCGGTATAGTGTCGGTATAGGGTCCGTATAGTGTCGGTATAGTGTCGGTGTAGTGTCGGTATAGTGTCGGTATAGTGTCGGTATAAGGTCTGTATAGGGTCTGTATAGGGTCAGTATAGTGTCGATATAGGATCGGTGTAGTGTCGGTATAGTGTCAGTATAGTGTCGGTGTAGTGTCGGTATAGGATCGGTATAGTGTCAGTATAGTGTCGGTGTAGGGTCTGTATAGTGTCGGTATAGTGTTGGTATAGGGTCGGTGTAGTGTCGGTATAGGGTCTGTACAGTGTCGGTATAGGGTCGGTGTAGTGTCGGTATAGTGTCAGTATAGTGCCGTTGTAGTGTCGGTATAGGATCGGTATAGTGTCAGTATAGTATCGGTGTAGTGTCGGTATAGGATCGGTATAGTGTCAGTATAGTGTCGGTGTAGTGTCGGTATAGTGTCGGTATAGTGTCGGTATAGGATCGGTGTAGTGTCGGTATAGTGTCAGTATAGTGTCGGTGTAGTGTCGGTGTAGGATCGGTATAGTGTCAGTATAGTGTCTGTATAGGGTCTGTATAGGGTCTGTATAGTGTCGGTATAGTGTCGTTGTAGTGTCGGTATAGGGTCTGTATAGTGTCGGTGTAGTGTCGGTGTAGTGTCGGTATAGTGTCGGCATAGTGTCGGTATAGTGTCGGTATAGGGTCGGTGTAGTGTCTGTATAGTGTCGGTATAGTGTCGGTATAGGGTCTGTATAGTGTCGGTATAGTGTCGGTATAGTGTCGGTATAGGGTCTGTATAGTGTCGGTATAGGGTCTGTATAGTGTCGGTATAGGGTCTGTATAGTGTCGGTATAGTGTCCGTATAGGGTCTGTATAGTGTCGGTGTAGTGTCGGTATAGTGTCAATATAGTGTCGGTATAGGGTCTGTATAGTGTCGGTGTAGTGTCGGTATAGTGTCGGTATAGTGTCGGTGTAGTGTCGGTATAGTGTCAGTACAGTGTCGGAATAATGTCGGTATAGGGTCTGTATAGTGTCGGTATAGTGTCGGTGTAGTGTCGGTATAGTGTCGGTATAGTGTCGGTATAAGGTCTGTATAGTGTCGGTATAGGGTCTGTATAGTGTCGGTATAGGGTCGGTATAGTGTCGGTATAGGGTCTGTATAGTGTCGGTATAGCGTCGGTGTAGTGTCGGTATAGTGTCGGTATAGGGTCTGTATAGTGTCGGTATAGGGTCCGTATAGTGTCGGTATAGTGTCGGTGTAGTGTCGGTGTAGTGTCGGTATAGTGTCGGTATAGTGTCGGTATAGGGTCGTTATAGTGTCTGTATAGTGTCGGTATAGGGTCGTTATAGTGTCTGTATAGTGTCAGTATAGTGTCGGTGTAGTGTCGGTATAGAGTCGGTGTAGTGTCGGTATAGTGTCGGTGTAGTGTCGGTGTAGTGTCTGTGTAGTGTCGGTATAGTGTCGGTGTAGTGTCGGTATAGTGTCGGTGTAGTGTCGGTGTAGTGTCGGTATAGTGTCGGTATAGGGTCGTTATAGTGTCTGTATAGTGTTGGTATAGGGTCGTTATAGTGTCTGTATAGTGTCAGTATAGTGTCGGTGTAGTGTCGGTATAGTGTCGGTGTAGTGTCAGTATAGTGTCGGTATAGGGCCTGTATAGGGTCGTTATAGTGTCTGTATAGTGTCAGTATAGTGTCGGTGTAGTGTCGATATAGTGTCAGTATAGTGTCGGTGTAGTGTCGGTATAGTGTCGGTATAGGGTCTGTATAGTGTCAGTATAGTGTCGGTGTAGTGTCGGTATAGTGTCGGTATAGGATCGGTGTAGTGTCGGTATAGTGTCAGTATAGTGTCGGTGTAGTGTCGGTGTAGGATCGGTATAGTGTCAGTATAGTGTCTGTATAGGGTCTGTATAGGGTCTGTATAGTGTCGGTATAGTGTCGTTGTAGTGTCGGTATAGGGTCTGTATAGTGTCGGTGTAGTGTCGGTGTAGTGTCGGTATAGTGTCGGCATAGTGTCGGTATAGTGTCGGTATAGGGTCGGTGTAGTGTCTGTATAGTGTCGGTATAGTGTCGGTATAGGGTCTGTATAGTGTCGGTATAGTGTCGGTATAGTGTCGGTATAGGGTCTGTATAGTGTCGGTATAGGGTCTGTATAGTGTCGGTATAGGGTCTGTATAGTGTCGGTATAGTGTCCGTATAGGGTCTGTATAGTGTCGGTGTAGTGTCGGTATAGTGTCAATATAGTGTCGGTATAGGGTCTGTATAGTGTCGGTGTAGTGTCGGTATAGTGTCGGTATAGTGTCGGTGTAGTGTCGGTATAGTGTCGGTATAGTGTCAGTACAGTGTCGGAATAATGTCGGTATAGGGTCTGTATAGTGTCGGTATAGTGTCGGTGTAGTGTCGGTATAGTGTCGGTATAGTGTCGGTATAAGGTCTGTATAGTGTCGGTATAGGGTCTGTATAGTGTCGGTATAGGGTCGGTGTAGTGTCGGTATAGTGTCGGTATAGGGTCTGTATAGTGTCGGTATAGCGTCGGTGTAGTGTCGGTATAGTGTCGGTATAGGGTCTGTATAGTGTCGGTATAGGGTCCGTATAGTGTCGGTATAGTGTCGGTGTAGTGTCGGTGTAGTGTCGGTATAGTGTCGGTATAGTGTCGGTATAGGGTCGTTATAGTGTCTGTATAGTGTCGGTATAGGGTCGTTATAGTGTCTGTATAGTGTCAGTATAGTGTCGGTGTAGTGTCGGTATAGTGTCAGTATAGAGTCGGTGTAGTGTCGGTATAGTGTCGGTGTAGTGTCGGTGTAGTGTCTGTGTAGTGTCGGTATAGTGTCGGTGTAGTGTCGGTATAGTGTCGGTGTAGTGTCGGTGTAGTGTCGGTATAGTGTCGGTATAGGGTCGTTATAGTGTCTGTATAGTGTTGGTATAGGGTCGTTATAGTGTCTGTATAGTGTCAGTATAGTGTCGGTGTAGTGTCGGTATAGTGTCGGTGTAGTGTCGGTATAGTGTCGGTATAGGGTCGTTATAGTGTCTGTATAGTGTCAGTATAGTGTCGGTGTAGTGTCGATTATAGTGTCAGTATAGTGTCGGTGTAGTGTCGGTATAGTGTCGGTATAGGGTCTGTATAGTGTCAGTATAGTGTCGGTATAGGATCGGTGTAGTGTCGGTATAGTGTCGGTGTAGTGTCGGTATAGGATCGGTATAGTGTCAGTATAGCGTCGGTGTAGTGTCGGTGTAGGGTCTGTATAGTGTCGGTATAGGGTCGGTATAGTGTCGGTATAGGGTCGGTGTAGTGTCGGTATAGGGTCTGTATAGTTTCGGTATAGGGTCGGAGTAGTGTCGGTATAGTGTCGGTATAGGGTCGGTGTAGTGTCGGTATAGTGTCAGTATAGGGTCTGTATAGTGTCGGTATAGGGTCGGTATAGTGTCTGTATAGGGTCTGTATAGTGTCGGTATAGGGTCGGTATAGTGTCTGTATAGTGTCAGTATAGTGTCGGTGTAGTGTCGGTATAGGGTCTGAATAGTGTCGGTATAGGGTCGGTGTAGTGTCGGTATAGGGTCTGTGTAGTGTCGGTATAGGGTCGGTATAGTGTCTGTATAGTGTCAGTATAGTGTCGGTGTAGTGTCGGTATAGTGTCTGTATAGTGTCGGTATAGGGTCGGTGTAGTGTCGGTATAGTGTCAGTATAGTGTCGGTATAGGATCGGTGTAGTGTCGGTATAGTGTCAGTATAGTGTCGGTGTAGTGTTGGTATAGGATCGGTATAGTGTCAGTATAGTGTCGGTGTAGTGTCGGTATAGTGTCAGTATAGTGTCGGTGTAGTGTCGGTATAGGGTCTGTATAGTGTCAGTATAGTGTCGGTGTAGTGTCGGTATAGTGTCTGTATAGTGTCGGTATAGTGTCGGTATAGGGTCGGTGTAGTGTCGGTATAGTGTCAGTATAGTGTCGGTATAGGATCGGTGTAGTGTCGGTATGGTGTCAGTATAGTGTCGGTGTAGTGTCGGTATAGTGTCAGTATAGTGTCGGTATAGGATCGGTGTAGTGTCGGTATAGTGTCAGTATAGTGTCGGTGTAGTGTTGGTATAGGATCGGTATAGTGTCAGTATAGTGTCGGTGTAGTGTCGGTATAGTGTCAGTATAGTGTCGGTGTAGTGTCGGTATAGGGTCTGTATAGTGTCAGTATAGTGTCGATATAGGATCGGTGTAGTGTCGGTATAGTGTCAGTATAGTGTCGGTGTAGTGTCGGTATAGGATCGGTATAGTGTCAGTATCGTGTCGGTGTAGTGTCGGTATAGTGTCAGTTTAGTGTCGGTGTAGTGTCGGTATAGTGTCAGTATAGTGTCGGTATAGGATCGGTGTAGTGTCGGTATAGTGTCAGTATAGTGTCGGTGTAGTGTTGGTATAGGATCGGTATAGTGTCAGTATAGTGTCGGTGTAGTGTCGGTATAGTGTCAGTATAGTGTCGGTGTAGTGTCGGTATAGGGTCTGTATAGTGTCAGTATAGTGTCGATATAGGATCGGTGTAGTGTCGGTATAGTGTCAGTATAGTGTCGGTGTAGTGTCGGTATAGGATCGGTATAGTGTCAGTATCGTGTCGGTGTAGGGTCTGTATAGTGTCGGTATAGTGTTGGTATAGGGTCGGTGTAGTGTCGGTATAGGGTCTGTACAGTGCCGGTATAGGGTCGGTGTATTGTCGGTATAGTGTCAGTATAGTGTCGTTGTAGTGTCGGTATAGGATCGGTATAGTGTCAGTATAGTATCGGTGTAGTGTCGGTATAGGATCGGTATAGTGTCAGTATAGTGTCGGTGTAGTGTCGGTATAGTGTCAGTATAGTGTCGGTATAGTGTCGGTATAGGATCGGTGTAGTGTCGGTATAGTGTCAGTATAGTGTCGGTGTAGGATCGGTATAGTGTCAGTATAGTGTCGGTATAGGGTCTGTATAGTGTCGGTATAGTGTCGGTATAGTGTCGGTATAGGGTCGTTGTAGTGTCGGTATAGGGTCTGTATAGTGACGGTGTAGTGTCGGTATAGTGTCGGTATAGGGTCTGTATAGTGTCGGTATAGGGTCTGTATAGTGTCGGTATAGGGTCTGTATAGTGTCGGTATAGTGTCCGTATAGGGTCTGTATAGTGTCGGTGTAGTGTCGGTATAGTGTCAGTATAGTGTCGGTATAGGGTCTGTATAGTGTCGGTGTAGTGTCGGTATAGTGTCGGTATAGTGTCGGTATAGTGTCGGTATAGTGTCGGTATAGGGTCTGTATAGTGTCGGTATAGGGTCGGTGTAGTGTCGGTGTAGTGTCGGTATAGTGTCCGTATAAGGTCGGTGTAGTGTCGGTATAGTGTCAGTATAGTGTCGGTATAGGGTCTATATAGTGTCGGTGTAGTGTCGGTATAGTGTCGGTATAGGGTCTGTATAGTGTCGGTATAGTGTCGGTATAGTGTCGGTATAGGGTCTGTATAGTGTCGGTATAGGGTCTGTTTAGTGTCGGTATAGGGTCGGTGTAGTGTCGGTATAGTGTCGGTATAGGGTCTGTATAGTGTCGGTATAGGGTCGGTGTAGTGTCGGTATAGTGTCGGTATAGGGTCTGTATAGTGTCGGTATAGGGTCGGTGTAGTGTCGGTATAGGGTCTGTATAGTGTCGGTATAGGGTCGGTATAGTGTCTGTACAGTGTCGGTGTAGTGTCGGTATAGGGTCTGTATAGTGTCGGTATAGTGTCGGTATAGGGTCGGTGTAGTGTCGGTATAGGGTCTGTATAGTGTCGGTATAGGGTCGGTATAGTGTCTGTATAGTGTCGGTGTAGTGTCGGTATAGGGTCTGTATAGTGTCGGTGTAGTGTCTGTATAGTGTCGGTATAGTGTCGGTATAGGGTCGGTGTAGTGTCGGTATAGTGTCAGTATAGTGTCGGTATAGGATCGGTGTAGTGTCGGTATAGTGTCGGTGTAGTGTCGGTATAGGATCGGTATAGTGTCAGTATAGGTTCGGTGTAGTGTCGGTATAGTGTCAGTATAGTGTCGGTGTAGTGTCGGTATAGGGTCTGTATAGTGTCAGTATAGTGTCGATATAGGATCGGTGTAGTGTCGGTATCGTGTCAGTGTAGTGTCGGTGTAGTGTCGGTATAGGATCGGTATAGTGTCAGTACAGTGTCGGTGTAGGGTCTGTATAGTGTCGGTATAGTGTTGGTATAGGGTCGGTGTAGTGTCGGTATAGGGTCTGTACAGTGTCGGTATAGGGTCGGTGTAGTGTCGGTATAGTGTCAGTATAGTGTCGTTGTAGTGTCGGTATAGGATCGGTATAGTGTCAGTATAGTATCGGTGTAGTGTCGGTATAGGATCGGTATAGTGTCAGTATAGTGTCGGTATAGTGTCAGTATAGTGTCGGTATAGTGTCGGTATAGGATCGGTGTAGTGTCGGTATAGTGTCAGTATAGTGTCGGTGTAGTGTCGGTGTAGGATCGGTATAGTGTCAGTATAGTGTCGGTATAGGGTCTGTATAGTGTCGGTATAGGGTCTGTATAGTGTCGGTATAGTGTCGGTATAGGGTCGTTGTAGTGTCGGTATAGGGTCTGTACAGTGTCGGTGTAGTGTCGGTGTAGTGTCGGTATAGTGTCGGCATAGTGTCGGTAGAGTGTCGGTATAGGGTCGGTGTAGTGTCTGTATAGTGTCGGTATAGTGTCGGTATAGGGTCTGTATAGTGTCGGTATAGTGTCGGTATAGGGTCTGTATAGTGTCGGTATAGGGTCTGTATAGTGTCGGTATTGGGTCTGTTTAGTGTCGGTATAGTGTCTGTATAGTGTCGGTATAGTGTCCGTATAGGGTCTGTATAGTGTCGGTATAGTGTCAGTATAGTGTCGGTATAGTGTCGGTATAGGGTCTGTATAGTGTCGGTGCAGTGTCGGTATAGTGTCGGTATAGTGTCGGTGTAGTGTCGGTATAGTGTCGGTATAGTGTCGGTATAGTGTAGGTATAGGGTCTGTATAGTGTCGGTATAGGGTCGGTGTAGTGTCGGTGTAGTGTCCGTATAGTGTCCGTATAAGGTCTGTATAGTGTCGGTGTTGTGTCGGTATAGTGTCAGTATAGTGTCGGTATAGTTTCGGTATAGGGTCTGTATAGTGTCGGTGTAGTGTCGGTATAGTGTCGGTATAGGGTCTGTATAGTGTCGGTATAGTGTCGGTATAGTGTCGGTATAGGGTCTGTATAGTGTCGGTATAGGGTCTGTATAGTGTCGGTATAGGGTCGGTGTAGTGTCGGTGTAGTGTCGGTATAGGGTCTGTATAGTGTCGGTATAGGGTCGGTGTAGTGTCGGTATAGTGTCGGTATAGGGTCTGTATAGTGTCGGTATAGGGTCGGTGTAGTGTCGGTATAGGATCTGTATAGTGTCGGTATAGGGTCGGTGTAGTGTCGGTATAGTGTCGGTATAGGGTCTGTATAGTGTCGGTATAGGGTCTGTATAGTGTCGGTATTGTGTCGGTATAGTGTCGGTATAGTGTCGGTATAGAGTCTGTATAGTGTCGGTATAGAGTCGGTATAGTGTCTGTATAGTGTCTGTATAGTGTCGGTATAGGGTCTGTATAGTGTCGGTATAGTGTCGGTATAGGGTCGGTGTAGTGTCGGTGTAGTGTCGGTATAGGGTCGGTGTAGTGTCAGTATAGTGTCGGTATAGGGTCTGTATAGTGTCGGTATAGTGTCGGTATAGGGTCTGTACAGTGTCGGTGTAGTGTCGGTATAGGGTCGGTGTAGTGTCGGTATAGTGTCGGTATAGGGTCGGTATAGTGTCAGTATAGTGTCTGTATAGTGTCGGTATAGGGTCGGTATAGGGTCTGTATAGTGTCGGTATAGGGTCTGTATAGTGTCGGTATAGGGTCTGTATAGTGTCGGTATAATGTCGGTATAGTGTCGGTGTAGTGTCGGTGTAGTGTCGGTATAGGGTTGGTGTAGTGTCAGTATAGTGTCGGTATAGGGTCGGTGTAGTGTCGGTGTAGTGTCGGTATAGTGTCGGTGTAGTGTCGGTATAGTGTCGGTATAGTGTCGGTATAGGGTCGGTGTAGTGTCAGTATAGTGTCGGTATAGGGTCGGTATAGTGTCGGTATAGTGTCGGTATAGGGTCGGTATAGGGTCTGTATAGTGTCGGTATAGGGTCTGTATAGTGTCGGTATAGGGTCGGTATAGTGTCGGTATAGTGTCGGCATAGTGTCGGTATAGGGTCGGTATAGTGTCGGTGTAGTGTCGGCATAGGGTCGGTGTAGTGTCGGTATAGTGTCGGTATAGGGTCGGTATAGTGCCGGTGTAGTGTCGGTATAGTGTCGGTATAGGGTCGGTATAGTGCCGGTGTAGTGTCGGTATAGTGTCGGTATAGGGTCTGTATAGTGTCTGTATAGTGTCGGTATAGGGTCGGTATAGGGTCTGTATAGTGTCGGTGTAGTGTCGGTGTAGTGTCGGTATAGGGTCGGTATAGTGTCCGTATAGTGTCGGTATAGGGTCGGTATAGTGTCGGTATAGTGTCGGTATAGGGTCGGTATAGGGTCTGTATAGTGTCGGTATAGTGTCGGTATAGGGTCTGTACAGTGTTGGTGTAGTGTCGGTATAGGGTCGGTGTAGTGTCAGTATAGTGTCGGTATAGGGTCGGTATAGGGTCTGTATAGTGTCGGTATAGGGTCGGTATAGGGTCTGTATAGTGTCGGTATAGTGTCGGTATAGTGTCGGTATAGTGTCGGTATAGGGTCGGTATAGTGTCGGTATAGTGTCGGTATAGTGTCGGTATAGGGTCGGTATAGTGTCGGTGTAGTGTCGGTATAGGGTCGGTATAGGGTCTGTATTGTGTCGGTATAGGGTCTGTATAGTGTCGGTATAGTGTCGGTATAGGGTCGGTATAGTGTCGGTATAGGGTCGGTATAGTGTCGGTATAGTGTCGGTATAGGGTCTGTATAGTGTCTGTATAGTGTCTGTATAGTGTCGGTATAGTGTCGGTATAGGGTCGGTATAGGGTCGGTATAGTGTCGGTATAGGGTCGGTATAGGGTCGGTATAGTGTCGGTACGGTATAGTGTCGGTATAGTGTCGGTATGGGGTCGGTATAGTGTCAGTATAGTGTCAGTATAGTGTCGGTGTAGTGTCGGTATAGGGTCTGTATAGTGTCGGTATAGGGTCGGTATAGTGTCGGTATAGTGTCGGTATAGGGTCGGTATAGTGTCGGTATAGTGTCGGTATAGGGTCGGTATAGTGTCGGTATAGTGTCGGTATAGGGTCGGTGTAGTGTCGGTATAGGGTCTGTATAGTGTCGGTATAGGGTCTGTATAGTGTCGGTATGGGATCGGTATAGTGTCGGTATAGGGTCGGTATAGTGTCGGTATAGGGTCGGTATAGTGTCGGTATAGTGTCGGTATAGTGTCAGTATAGTGTCCGTATAGGGTCGGTATAGGGTCTGTATAGTGTCGCTATAGGGTCGGTATAGTGTCGGTATAGTGTCGGTATAGTGTCGGTATAGTGTCGGTATAGTGTCGGTATAGGGTTGGTATAGTGTCGGTATAGTGTCGGTGTAGTGTCGGTATAGGGTCGGTATAGGGTCTGTATAGTGTCGGTATAGGGTCGGTGTAGTGTCGGTATAGTGTCGGTATAGTGTCGGTATAGGGTCGGTATAGTGTCTGTATAGTGTCGGTATAGTGTCGGTATAGTGTCGGTATTGTGTCGGTATAGGGTCGGTATAGTGTCGGTATAGTGTCGGTATAGGGTCGGTATAGGGTCGGTATAGTGTCGGTGTAGTGTCGGTGTAGTGTCGGTATAGGGTCGGTATAGTGTCGGTATAGTGTCGGTGTAGGGTCGGTATAGTGTCGGTATAGTGTCGGTATAGTGTCGGTATAGGGTCGGTGTAGTGTCGGTATAGGGTCGGTATAGGGTCGGTATAGGGTCGGTATAGTGTCGCTGTAGTGTCGGTATAATGTCGGTATAGTGTCGGTGTAGTGTCGGTATAGGGTCGGTGTAGTGTCGGTATAGTGTTGGTATAGGGTCGGTGTAGTGTCGGTGTAGTGTCGGCATAGTGTCGGTATAGTGTCGGTATAGTGTCGGTATAGGGTCGGTGTAGTGTCAGTATAGTGTCGGTATAGGGTCGGTATAGTGTCGGTATAGTGTCGGTATAGGGTCGGTATAGGGTCTGTATAGTGTCGGTATAGGGTCTGTATAGTGTCGGTATAGTGTCGGTATAGTGTCGGTATAGTGTCGGTATAGGGTCGGTATAGTGTCGGTGTAGTGTCGGCATAGGGTCGGTGTAGTGTCGGTATAGTGTCGGTATAGTGTCGGTATAGGGTCGGTATAGTGCCGGTGTAGTGTCGGTATAGTGTCGGTATAGGGTCGGTATAGTGCCGGTGTAGTGTCGGTATAGTGTCGGTATAGGGTCTGTATAGTGTCTGTATAGTGTCGGTATAGGGTCGGTATAGGGTCTGTATAGTGTCGGTATAGTGTCGGTATAGTGTCGGTATAGTGTCGGTGTAGTGTCAGTATAGTGTCGGTATAGGGTCGGTATAGTGTCGGTATAGGGTCGGTATACTGTCGGTATAGTGTCGGTATAGGGTCGGTATAGGGTCTGTATAGTGTCGGTATAGGGTCTGTACAGTGTCGGTGTAGTGCCGGTATAGGGTCGGTGTAGTGTCAGTATAGTGTCGGTATAGGGTCGGTATAGGGTCTGTATAGTGTCGGTATAGGGTCGGTATAGGGTCTGTATAGTGTCGGTATAGTGTCGGTATAGTGTCGGTATAGTGTCGGTATAGTGTCGGTATAGGGTCGGTATAGTGTCGGTATAGTGTCGGTATAGGGTCGGTATAGTGTCGGTGTAGTGTCGGTATAGGGTCGGTATAGGGTCTGTATTGTGTCGGTATAGGGTCTGTATAGTGTCGGTATAGTGTCGGTATAGGGTCGGTATAGTGTCGGTATAGTGTCGGTATAGGGTCGGTATAGGGTCGGTATAGGGTCGGTATAGTGTCGGTATAGTGTCTGTATAGTGTCTGTATAGTGTCGGTATAGTGTCGGTATAGTGTCGGTATAGGGTCGGTATAGTGTCGGTATAGTGTCGGTATAGGGTCGGTATAGGGTCGGTATAGTGTCGGTATAGGGTCGGTATAGTGTCGGTATAGTGTCGGTATAGTGTCGGTATAGGGTCGGTATAGTGTCGGTATAGTGTCGGTATAGGGTCGGTGTAGTGTCGGTATAGGGTCTGTATAGTGTCGGTATAGGGTCTGTATAGTGTCGGTATGGGGTCGGTATAGTGTCGGTATAGGGTCGGTATAGTGTCGGTATAGGGTCGGTATAGTGTCGGTATAGTGTCGGTATAGTGTCCGTATAGGGTCGGTATAGGGTCTGTATAGTGTCGCTATAGGGTCGGTATAGTGTCGGTATAGTGTCGGTATAGTGTCGGTATAGGGTCGGTATAGTGTCGGTATAGTGTCGGTGTAGTGTCGGTATAGGGTCGGTATAGGGTCTGTATAGTTTCGGTATAGGGTCGGTGTAATGTCGGTATAGTGTCGGTATAGTGTCGGTATAGGGTCGGTATAGTGTCTGTATAGTGCCGGTATAGTGTCGGTATTGTGTCGGTATAGGGTCGGTATAGTGTCGGTATAGTGTCGGTATAGGGTCGGTATAGGGTCGGTATAGTGTCGGTATAGTGTCGGTGTAGTGTCGGTGTAGTGTCGGTATAGGGTCGGTATAGGGTCGGTATAGTGTCGGTATAGTGTCGGTGTAGGGTCGGTATAGTGTCGGTATAGTGTCGGTATAGTGTCGGTATAGGGTCGGTGTAGTGTCGGTATAGGGTCGGTATAGGGTCGGTATAGTGTCGCTGTAGTGTCGGCATAGGGTCGGTATAGGGTCGGTGTAGGGTCGGTGTAGTGTCGGTGTAGTATCGGTCTAGTGTCGGTATAGGGTCGGTATAGTGTCGGTACAGTGTCGGTATAGTGTCGGTGTAGTGTCGGTATAGTGTCGGTATAGGGTCGGTATAGTGTCGGTATAGGGTCGGTGTAGTGTCGGTATAGGGTCGGTATAGGGTCGGTATAGGGTCGGTATAGTGTCGGTATAGTGTCGGTGTAGTGTCGGTGTAGTGTCGGTGTAGTGTCGGTATAGTGTCGGTATAGTGTCGGTATATGGTCGGTATAGTGTCGGTATAGTGTCGGTATAGTGTCGGTATAGTGTCGGTATAGGGTCGGTATAGGGTCGGTTTAGGGTCGGTATAGGGTCGGTATAGGGTCGGTATAGGGTCTGTATAGTGTCGGTATAGTGTCGGTATAGTGTCGGTATAGGGTCGGTATAGTGTCGGTATAGGGTCGGTATAGTGTCGGTATAGTGTCGGTATAGGGTCGGTATAGTGTTGGTATAGTGTCGGTATAGGGTCGGTGTAGTGTCGGTATAGGGTCGGTATAGGGTCTGTATAGTGTCGGTATAGGGTCGGTGTAGTGTCGGTATAGTGTCGGTATAGTGTCGGTATAGTGTCGGTATAGGGTCGGTATAGTGTCGGTATAGTGTCGGTATAGGGTCGGTATAGTGTCGGTATAGGGTCGGTGTAGTGTCGGTATAGGGTCGGTATAGGGTCTGTATAGTGTCGGTATAGGGTCGGTGTAGTGTCGGTATAGTGTCGGTATAGTGTCGGTATAGGGTCGGTATAGTGTCTGTATAGTGTCGGTATAGTGTCGGTATAGTGTCGGTATTGTGTCGGTATAGGGTCGGTATAGGGTCGGTATAGTGTCGGTATAGTGTCGGTATGGGGTCGGTATAGTGTCGGTATAGTGTCGGTGTAGTGTCGGTGTAGTGTCGGTATAGGGTCGGTGTAGTGTCGGTGTAGTGTCGGTGTAGTGTCGGTATAGGGTCGGTATAGTGTCGGTATCGTGTCGGTATAGTGTCGGTATAGGGTCGGTGTAGGGTCGGTATAGGGTCGGTATAGTGTCGCTGTAGTGTCGGTATAGTGTCGGTATAGTGTCGGTGTAGTGTCGGTGTAGTGTCGGTATAGTGTCGGTATAGGGTCGGTATAGTGTCGGTATAGGGTCGGTATAGTGTCGGTATAGGGTCGGTGTAGTGTCGGTGTAGTGTCGGTATATGGTCGGTATAGTGTCGGTATAGTGTCGGTATAGTGTCGGTATAGGGTCGGTATAGGGTCGGTATAGTGTCGGTATAGGGTCGGTATAGTGTCGGTATAGGGCAGGTATAGGGTCTGTATAGTGTCGGTATAGTGTCGGTATAGTGTCGGTATAGGGTCTGTATAGTGTCGGTATAGTGTCGGTATAGGGTCGGTATAGGGTCGGTATAGGGTCGGTGTAGTGTCGGTGTAGTGTCGGTGTAGTGTCGGTATAGTGTCGGTATAGGGTCGGTATAGTGTCGGTATAGTGTCGGTATAGTGTCGGTGTAGTGTCGGTATAGTGTCGGTATAGGGTCGGTATAGTGTCGGTATAGGGTCGGTGTAGTGTCGGTATAGGGTCGGTATAGGGTCGGTATAGTGTCGCTGTAGTGTCGGTGTAGTGTCGGTGTAGTGTCGGTGTAGTGTCGGTGTAGTGTCGGTATAGTGTCGGTATAGGGTCGGTATAGTGTCGGTATAGGGTCGGTATAGTGTCGGTATAGGGTCGGTATAGGGTCGGTGTAGTGTCGGTGTAGTGTCGGTATATGGTCGGTATAGTGTCGGTATAGTGTCGGTATAGTGTCGGTATAGGGTCGGTATAGGGTCGGTATAGGGTCGGTATAGGGTCGGTATAGTGTCGGTATAGGGTCGGTATAGGGTCGGTATAGTGTCGGTATAGTGTCGGTATAGTGTCGGTATAGTGTCGGTATAGGGTCGGTATAGTGTCGGTGTAGGGTCGGTGTAGTGTCGGTATAGGGTCTGTATAGTGTCGGTATAGGGTCTGTATAGTGTCGGTATGGGGTCGGTATAGTGTCGGTATAGGGTCGGTATAGTGTCGGTATAGGGTCGGTATAGTGTCGGTATAGTGTCGGTATAGTGTCGGTATAGTGTCCGTATAGGGTCGGTATAGGGTCTGTATAGTGTCGCTATAGGGTCGGTATAGTGTCGGTATAGTGTCGGTATAGGGTCGGTATAGTGTCGGTATAGTGTCGGTGTAGTGTCGGTATAGGGTCGGTATAGGGTCTGTATAGTGTCGGTATAGGGTCGGTGTAGTGTCGGTATAGTGTCGGTATAGTGTCGGTATAGGGTCGGTATAGTGTCTGTATAGTGTCGGTATAGTGTCGGTATTGTGTCGGTATAGGGTCGGTATAGGGTCGGTATAGGGTCGGTATAGTGTCGGTATAGTGTCGGTATAGGGTCGGTATAGGGTCGGTATAGTGTCGGTATAGTGTCGGTGTAGTGTCGGTGTAGTGTCGGTATAGGGTCGGTATAGGGTCGGTATAGTGTCGGTATAGGGTCGGTATAGTGTCGGTATAGTGTCGGTATAGTGTCGGTGCAGTGTCGGTATAGGGTCGGTATAGGGTCGGTATAGTGTCGCTGTAGTGTCGGTATAGTGTCGGTGTAGTGTCGGTGTAGTGTCGGTATAGTGTCGGTATAGGGTCGGTATAGTGTCGGTATAGGGTCGGTATAGTGTCGGTATAGTGTCGGTATAGGGTCGGTATAGGGTCGGTGTAGTGTCGGTGTAGTGTCGGTATATGGTCGGTATAGTGTCGGTATAGTGTCGGTATAGTGTCGGTATAGGGTCGGTATAGGGTCGGTATAGGGTCGGTATAGTGTCGGTATAGGGTCGGTATAGTGTCGGTATAGGGTCGGTATAGGGTCTGTATAGTGTCTGTATAGTGTCGGTATAGTGTCGGTATAGTGTCGGTATAGGGTCTGTATAGAGTCGGTATAGTGTCGGTATAGTGTCGGTATAGTGTCGGTATAGGGTCGGTATAGGGTCGGTATAGTGTCGGTGTAGTGTCGGTGTAGTGTCGGTATAGTGTCGGTACAGGGTCGGTATAGTGTCGGTATAGTGTCGGTGTAGTGTCGGTATAGTGTCGGTATAGGGTCGGTATAGTGTCGGTATAGGGTCGGTGTAGTGTCGGTATAGGGTCGGTATAGTGTCGCTGTAGTGTCGGTATAGTGTCGGTATAGTGTCGGTGTAGTGTCGGTGTAGTGTCGGTGTAGTGTCGGTATAGTGTCGGTATAGGATCGGTATAGTGTCGGTATAGGGTCGGTATAGGGTCGGTATAGGGTCGGTATAGGGTCGGTGTAGTGTCGGTGTAGTGTCGGTATATGGTCGGTATAGTGTCGGTATAGTGTCGGTATAGTGTCGGTATAGGGTCGGTATAGGGTCGGTATAGGGTCGGTATAGGGTCGGTATAGTGTCGGTATAGTGTCGGTATAGTGTCGGTATAGTGTCGGTATAGTGTCGGTATAGTGTCGGTATAGGGTCGGTATAGTGTCGGTATAGGGTCGGTATAGTGTCGGTATAGTGTCGGTATAGTGTCGGTATAGGGTCGGTGTAGTGTCGGTATAGGGTCTGTATAGGGTCGGTATAGGGTCTGTATAGTGTCGGTATGGGGTCGGTATAGTGTCGGTATAGGGTCGGTATAGTGTCGGTATAGGGTCGGTATAGTGTCGGTATAGTGTCGGTATAGTGTCGGTATAGTGTCCGTATAGGGTCGGTATAGGGTCTGTATAGTGTCGCTATAGGGTCGGTATAGTGTCGGTATAGTGTCGGTATAGTGTCGGTATAGGGTCGGTATAGTGTCGGTATAGTGTCGGTGTAGTGTCGGTATAGGGTCGGTATAGGGTCTGTATAGTGTCGGTATAGGGTCGGTGTAGTGTCGGTATAGTGTCGGTATAGTGTCGGTATAGGGCCGGTATAGTGTCTGTATAGTGTCGGTATAGTGTCGGTGTAGTGTCGGTATAGTGTCGGTGTAGTGTCGGTATAGTGTCGGTATAGTGTCGGTATAGGGTCGGTATAGTGTCGGTATAGGGTCGGTATAGTGTCGGTATAGTGTCGGTATAGGGTCGGTATAGGGTCGGTGTAGTGTCGGTGTAGTGTCGGTATATGGTCGGTATAGTGTCGGTATAGTGTCGGTATAGTGTCGGTATAGTGTCTGTATAGGGTCGGTATAGGGTCGGTATAGGGTCGGTATAGTGTCGGTATAGGGTCGGTATAGTGTCGGTATAGGGTCTGTATAGTGTCTGTATAGTGTCGGTATAGTGTCGGTATAGTGTCGGTATAGGGTCTGTATAGTGTCGGTATAGTGTCGGTATAGTGTCGGTATAGGGTCGGTATAGGGTCGGTATAGTGTCGGTGTAGTGTCGGTGTAGTGTCGGTATAGTGTCGGTACAGGGTCGGTATAGTGTCTGTATAGTGTCGGTGTAGTGTCGGTATAGTGTCGGTATAGGGTCGGTATAGGGTCGGTATAGGGTCGGTGTAGTGTCGGTATAGGGTCGGTATAGGGTCGGTATAGGGTCGGTATAGTGTCGCTGTAGTGTCGGTATAGTGTCGGTATAGTGTCGGTGTAGTGTCGGTGTAGTGTCGGTGTAGTGTCGGTATAGTGTCGGTATAGGATCGGTATAGGGTCGGTATAGTGTCGGTATAGGGTCGGTATAGGGTCGGTGTAGTGTCGGTGTAGTGTTGGTATATGGTCGGTATAGTGTCGGTATAGTGTCGGTATAGGGTCGGTATAGGGTCGGTATAGGGTCGGTATAGGGTCGGTATAGGGTCTGTATAGTGTCGGTATAGTGTCGGTATAGTGTCGGTATAGGGTCGGTATAGTGTCGGTATAGGGTCGGTATAGGGTCGGTATAGTGTCGGTATAGGGTCGGTATAGTGTCGGTATAGGGTCGGTGTAGTGTCGGTATAGGGTCTGTATAGTGTCGGTATAGGGTCTGTATAGTGTCGGTATGGGGTCGGTATAGTGTCGGTATAGGGTCGGTATAGTGTCGGTATAGGGTCGGTATAGTGTCGGTATAGTGTCGGTATAGTGTCGGTATAGTGTCGGTATAGTGTCCGTATAGGGTCGGTATAGGGTCTGTATAGTGTCGCTATAGGGTCGGTATAGTCTCGGTATAGTGTCGGTATAGTGTCGGTATAGGGTCGGTATAGTGTCGGTATAGTGTCGGTGTAGTGTCGGTATAGGGTCGGTATAGGGTCTGTATAGTGTCGGTATAGGGTCGGTGTAGTGTCGGTATAGTGTCGGTATAGTGTCGGTATACGGTCGGTATAGTGTCTGTATAGTGTCGGTATTGTGTCGGTATAGGGTCGGTATAGGGTCGGTATAGTGTCGGTATAGTGTCGGTATAGGGTCGGTATAGTGTCGGTATAGTGTCGGTGTAGTGTCGGTATAGGGTCGGTATAGGGTCGGTATAGGGTCGGTATAGTGTCGGTGTAGTGTCGGTATAGGGTCGGTATAGGGTCGGTATAGTGTCGGTATAGTGTCGGTATAGGGTCGGTGTAGTGTCGGTATAGGGTCGGTATAGGGTCGGTATAGTGTCGGTATAGTGTCGGTATAGTGTCGGTATAGTGTCGGTGTAGTGTCGGTGTAGTGTCGGTGTAGTGTCGGTATAGTGTCGGTATAGGGTCGGTGTAGTGTCAGTATAGTGTCGGTATAGGGTCGGTATAGTGTCGGTATAGTGTCGGTATAGGGTCGGTATAGGGTCTGTATAGTGTCGGTATAGGGTCTGTATAGTGTCGGTATAGGGTCGGTATAGTGTCGGTATAGTGTCGGTATAGTGTCGGTATTGGGTCGGTATAGTGTCGGTGTAGTGTCGGCATATGGTCGGTGTAGTGTCGGTATAGTGTCGGTACAGGGTCGGTATAGTGCCGGTGTAGTGTCGGTATAGTGTCGGTATAGTGTCGGTATAGGGTCGGTATAGTGCCGGTGTAGTGTCGGTATAGTGTCGGTATAGGGTCTGTATAGTGTCTGTATTGTGTCTGTATTGTGTCGGTATAGGGTCGGTATAGGGTCTGTATAGTGTCGGTATAGTGTCGGTATAGTGTCGGTATAGTGTCGGTGTAGTGTCGGTGTAGTGTCAGTATAGTGTCGGTATAGGGTCGGTATAGTGTCGGTATAGGGTCGGTATAGTGTCGGTATAGTGTCGGTATAGGGTCGGTATAGTGTCGGTATAGGGTCTGTACAGTGTCGGTGTAGTGTCGGTATAGGGTCGGTGTAGTGTCAGTATAGTGTCGGTATAGGGTCGGTATAGGGTCTGTATAGTGTCGGTATAGGGTCGGTATAGGGTCTGTATAGTGTCGGTATAGTGTCGGTATAGTGTCGGTATAGGGTCGGTATAGTGTCAGTATAGTGTCGGTATAGGGTCGGTATAGTGTCGGTATAGTGTCGGTATAGGGTCGGTATGGTGTCGGTGTAGTGTCGGTATAGGGTCGGTAAAGGGTCTGTATTGTGTCGGTATAGGGTCTGTATAGTGTCGGTATAGTGTCTGTATAGTGTCGGTATAGTGTCGGTATAGGGTCGGTATAGGGTCGGTATAGTGTCGGTATAGTGTCGGTATAGGGTCGGTATAGGGTCGGTATAGTGTCGGTATAGTGTCGGTATAGGGTCGGTGTAGTGTCGGTGTAGTGTCGGTATAGTGTCGGTGTAGGGTCTGTATAGGGTCTGTATAGTGTCGGTATAGTGTCGGTATAGGGTCGGTATAGTGTCGGTATAGTGTCGGTATAGTGTCGGTATTGGGTCGGTATAGTGTCGGTGTAGTGTCGGCATAGGGTCGGTGTAGTGTCGGTATAGTGTCGGTACAGGGTCGGTATAGTGCCGGTGTAGTGTCGGTATAGTGTCGGTATAGTGTCGGTATAGGGTCGGTATAGTGCCGGTGTAGTGTCGGTATAGTGTCGGTATAGGGTCTGTATAGTGTCTGTATTGTGTCTGTATTGTGTCGGTATAGGGTCGGTATAGGGTCTGTATAGTGTCGGTATAGTGTCGGTATAGTGTCGGTATAGTGTCGGTGTAGTGTCGGTGTAGTGTCAGTATAGTGTCGGTATAGGGTCGGTATAGTGTCGGTATAGGGTCGGTATAGTGTCGGTATAGTGTCGGTATAGGGTCGGTATAGTGTCGGTATAGTGTCGGTATAGGGTCTGTACAGTGTCGGTGTAGTGTCGGTATAGGGTCGGTGTAGTGTCAGTATAGTGTCGGTATAGGGTCGGTATAGGGTCTGTATAGTGTCGGTATAGGGTCGGTATAGGGTCTGTATAGTGTCGGTATAGTGTCGGTATAGTGTCGGTATAGGGTCGGTATAGTGTCAGTATAGTGTCGGTATAGGGTCGGTATAGTGTCGGTATAGTGTCGGTATAGGGTCGGTATGGTGTCGGTGTAGTGTCGGTATAGGGTCGGTAAAGGGTCTGTATTGTGTCGGTATAGGGTCTGTATAGTGTCGGTATAGTGTCTGTATAGTGTCGGTATAGTGTCGGTATAGGGTCGGTATAGGGTCGGTATAGTGTCGGTATAGTGTCGGTATAGGGTCGGTATAGGGTCGGTATAGTGTCGGTATAGTGTCGGTATAGGGTCGGTGTAGTGTCGGTGTAGTGTCGGTATAGTGTCGGTGTAGGGTCTGTATAGGGTCTGTATAGTGTCGGTATAGTGTCGGTATAGGGTCGGTATAGGGTCGGTATAGGGTCGGTATAGGGTCGGTATAGGGTCGGTATAGTGTCGGTATAGTGTCGGTATAGGGTCGGTGTAGTGTCGGTGTAGTGTCGGTATAGTGTCGGTATAGGGTCTGTATAGGGTCTGTGGAGTGTCTGTATAGTGTCGGTATAGTGTCGGTATAGTGTCGGTATAGGGTCTGTATAGTGTCGGTATAGTGTCGGTATAGTGTAGGTATAGGGTCGGTATAGGGTCTGTATAGTGTCGGTATAGTGTCGGTATAGTGTCGGTATAGGGTCGGTATAGTGTCGGTATAGGGTCGGTATAGTGTCGGTATAGTGTCGGTATAGGGTCGGTATAGTGTCGGTATAGTGTCGGTATAGTGTCGGTATAGTGTCGGTATAGTGTCGGTATAGTGTCGGTATAGTGTCGGTATAGGGTCGGTATAGTGTCGGTATAGTGTCGGTGTAGTGTCGGTATAGTGTCGGTATAGTGTCGGTATAGGGTCGGTATAGTGTCGGTATAGTGTCGGTATAGTGTCGGTGTAGTGTCGGTATAGTGTCGGTATAGTGTCGGTATAGTGTCGGTATAGGGTCGGTGTAGTGTCGGTATAGGGTCGGTATAGGGTCGGTATAGGGTCGGTATAGTGTCGGTGTAGTGTCGGTGTAGTGTCGGTGTAGTGTCGGTATAGTGTCGGTATAGTGTCGGTATAGTGTCGGTATAGTGTCGGTATAGTGTCGGTATAGTGTCGGTATAGTGTCGGTATAGGGTCGGTATAGGGTCGGTATAGTGTCGGTATAGGGTCGGTATAGTGTCCGTATAGGGTCTGTATAGTGTCGCTATAGGGTCGGTATAGTGTCGGTATAGTGTCGGAATAGTGTCGGTATAGGGTCGGTATAGTGTCGGTATAGTGTCGGTGTAGTGTCGGTATAGGGTCGGTATAGGGTCTGTATAGTGTCGGTATAGGGTCGGTGTAGTGTCGGTATAGTGTCGGTATAGTGTCGGTATAGGGTCGGTATAGTGTCTGTATAGTGTCGGTATAGTGTCGGTATTGTGTCGGTATAGGGTCGGTATAGTGTCGGTATTGGGTCGGTATAGTGTCGGTGTAGTGTCGGCATAGGGTCGGTGTAGTGTCGGTATAGTGTCGGTACAGGGTCGGTATAGTGCCGGTGTAGTGTCGGTATAGTGTCGGTATAGTGTCGGTATAGGGTCGGTATAGTGCCGGTGTAGTGTCGGTATAGTGTCGGTATAGGGTCTGTATAGTGTCTGTATAGTGTCGGTATAGGGTCGGTATAGGGTCTGTATAGTGTCGGTATAGTGTCGGTATAGGGTCTGTATAGTGTCGGTATAGTGTCGGTATAGTGTCGGTGTAGTGTCGGTATAGGGTCGGTATAGTGTCGGTATAGGGTCGGTATAGTGTCGGTATAGTGTCGGTATAGGGTCGGTATAGGGTCGGTATAGTGTCGGTATAGGGTCTGTACAGTGTCGGTGTAGTGTCGGTATAGGGTCGGTGTAGTGTCAGTATAGTGTCGGTATAGGGTCGGTATAGGGTCTGTATAGTGTCGGTATAGGGTCGGTATAGGGTCTGTATAGTGTCGGTATAGTGTCGGTATAGTGTCGGTATAGGGTCGGTATGGTGTCAGTATAGTGTCGGTATAGGGTCGGTATAGTGTCGGTATTGTGTCGGTATAGGGTCTGTATAGTGTCGGTGTAGTGTCGGTATAGGGTCGGTAAAGGGTCTGTATTGTGTCGGTATAGGGTCTGTATAGTGTCGGTATAGTGTCTGTATAGTGTCGGTATAGTGTCGGTATAGGGTCGGTATAGGGTCGGTATAGTGTCGGTATAGTGTCGGTATAGGGTCGGTATAGGGTCGGTATAGTGTCGGTATAGTGTCGGTATAGGGTCGGTGTAGTGTCGGTGTAGTGTCGGTATAGTGTCGGTATAGGGTCTGTATAGGGTCTGTATAGTGTCGGTATAGTGTCGGTATAGGGTCGGTATAGGGTCGGTATAGGGTCGGTATAGGGTCGGTGTAGTGTCGGTATAGTGTCGGTATAGGGTCTGTATAGGGTCTGTAGAGTGTCTGTATAGTGTCGGTATAGTGTCGGTATAGTGTCGGTATAGGGTCTGTATAGTGTCGGTATAGTGTCGGTATAGTGTAGGTATAGGGTCGGTATAGGGTCTGTATAGTGTCGGTATAGTGTCGGTATAGGGTCGGTATAGTGTCGGTATAGGGTCGGTATAGTGTCGGTGTAGGGTCGGTATAGTGTCGGTATAGTGTCGGTATAGTGTCGGTATAGGGTCGGTATAGTGTCGGTATAGTGTCGGTATAGGGTCGGTATAGGGTCGGTATAGTGTCGGTATAGTGTCGGTATAGTGTCGGTATAGGGTCGGTATAGGGTCGGTATAGTGTCGGTATAGTGTCGGTATAGGGTCGGTATAGTGTCGGTATAGAGTCTGTATAGTGTCGGTATAGGGTCTGTATAGTGTCGGTGTAGTGTCGGTATAGTGTCGGTATAGGGTCGGTATAGGGTCGGTATAGTGTCGGTATAGGGTCGGTATAGGGTCGGTATAGTGTCGGTATAGTGTCGGTATAGTGTCGGTATATGGTCGCTATAGTGTCGGTATAGTGTCGGTATAGTGTCGGTATAGTGTCGGTGTAGTGTCGGTATAGGGTCGGTATAGGGTCGGTATAGTGTCGGTATAGTGTCGGTATAGTGTCGGTGTAGTGTCGGTATAGTGTCGGTATAGTGTCGGTATCGTGTCGGTATAGTGTCGGTATAGTGTCGGTGTAGGGTCGGTGTAGTGTCGGTATAGGGTCGGTATAGGGTCGGTATAGGGTCGGTATAGTGTCGCTGTAGTGTCGGTGTAGTGTCGGTGTAGTGTCGGTGTAGTGTCGGTATAGTGTCGGTATAGGGTCGGTATAGTGTCGGTATAGTGTCGGTATAGGGTCGGTATAGGGTCGGTATAGGGTCGGTATAGGGTCGGTATAGTGTCGGTAAATGGTCGCTATAGTGTCGGTATAGTGTCGGTATAGTGTCGGTATAGTGTCGGTATAGGGTCGGTATAGGGTCGGTATAGTGTCGGTATAGGGTCGGTATAGTGTCGGTATTGTGTCGGTATAGGGTCGGTATAGTGTCGGTATAGGGTCGGTATAGGGTCTGTATAGTGTCGGTATAGTGTCGGTATAGTGTCGGTATAGGGTCTGTATAGTGTCGGTATAGTGTCGGTATAGTGTCGGTATAGTGTCGGTATAGTGTCGGTATAGGGTCGGTATAGGGTCAGTATAGTGTCGGTGTAGTGTCGGTATAGTGTCGGTATAGGGTCGGTATAGTGTCGGGAGAGGGTCGGTATAGTGTCGGTATAGTGTCGGTATAGTGTCGGTGTAGTGTCGGTATAGGGTCGGTATAGTGTCGGTATAGTGTCGGTATAGGGTCGGTATAGTGTCGGTATAGGGTCGGTATAGGGTCGGTATAGTGTCGGTATAGGGTCTGTATAGTGTCTGTATAGTGTCGGTATAGGGTCTGTATAGTGTCGGTATAGTGTCGGTATAGTGTCGGTATAGTATCGGTATAGGGTCTGTATAGTGTCGGTATAGTGTCAGTATAGTGTCGGTATAGAGTCGGTATAGTGTCGGTATAGTGTCGCTATAGGGTCGATATAGGGTCGGTATAGTGTCGGTATAGTGTCGGTATAATGTCGGTATAGTGTCGGTGTAGTGTCGGTGTAGTGTCGGTATAGTGTCGGTATAGGGTCGGTATAGTGTCGGTATAGTGTCGGTATAGGGTCGGTATAGTGTCGGTGTAGTGTCGGTATAGGGTCTGTATTGTGTCGGTATAGGTTCTGTATACTGTCGGTATAGTGTCGGTATAGTGTCGGTATAGGGTCGGTATAGTGTCGGTATAGGGTCGGTATAGGGTCGGTATAGTGTCGGTATAGTGTCGGTATAGGGTCGGTGTAGTGTCGGTGTAGTGTCGGTATAGTGTCGGTATAGGGTCGGTATAGGGTCTGTATAGTGTCGGTATAGTGTCGGTATAGTGTCGGTATAGGGTCGGTATAGGGTCGGTATAGTGTCGGTATAGGGTCGGTATAGGGTCGGTATAGTGTCGGTATAGTGTCGGTATAGGGCCGGTGTAGTGTCGGTGTAGTGTCGGTATAGTGTCGGTATAGGGTCTGTATAGGGTCTGTAGAGTGTCTGTATAGTGTCGGTATAGTGTCGGTATAGTGTCGGTATAGGGTCTGTATAGTGTCGGTATAGTGTCGGTATAGTGTAGGTATAGGGTCGGTATAGGGTCTGTATTGTGTCGGTATAGTGTCGGTATAGTGTCGGTATAGTGTCGGTATAGTGTCGGTATAGGGTCGGTATAGTGTCGGTATAGTGTCGGTATAGTGTCGGTATAGTGTCGGTATAGGGTCGGTATAGTGTCGCTGTAGTGTCGGTATAGTGTCGGTGTAGTGTCGGTGTAGTGTCGGTATAGGGTCGGTATAGTGTCGGTATAGTGTCGGTATAGTGTCGGTATAGGGTCGGTATAGTGTCGGTATAGGGTCGGTATAGGGTCGGTATAGGGTCGGTATAGTGTCGGTGTAGTGTCGGTATATGGTCGCTATAGTGTCGGTATAGTGTCGGTATAGTGTCGGTATAGTGTCGGTATAGGGTCGGTATAGGGTCGGTATAGTGTCGGTATAGGGTCGGTATAGTGTCGGTATTGTGTCGGTATAGTGTCGGTATAGGGTCGGTATAGGGTCTGTATAGTGTCGGTATAGTGTCGGTATAGTGTCGGTATAGTGTCGGTATAGGGTCTGTATAGTGTCGGTATAGTGTCGGTATAGTGTCGGTATAGGGTCGGTATAGGGTCAGTATAGTGTCGGTATAGTGTCGGTGTAGTGTCGGTATAGGGTCGGTATAGTGTCGGGAGAGGGTCGGTATAGTGTCGGTATAGTGTCGGTATAGTGTCGGTGTAGTGTCGGTATAGTGTCGGTATAGGGTCGGTATAGTGTCGGTATAGGGTCGGTATAGGGTCGGTATAGGGTCGGTATAGGGTCGGTATAGTGTCGGTATAGGGTCTGTATAGTGTCTGTATAGTGTCGGTATAGGGTCTGTATAGTGTCGGTATAGTGTCAGTATAGTGTCGGTATAGTGTCGGTATAGTGTCGGTATAGGCTCTGTATAGTGTCGGTATAGTGTCGGTATAGTGTCGGTATAGTGTCGGTATAGTGTCGCTATAGGGTCGATATAGGGTCGGTATAGTGTCGATATAGTGTCGGTATAATGTCGGTATAGTGTCGGTGTAGTGTCGGTATAGTGTCGGTATAGGGTCGGTATAGTGTCGGTATAGGTTCGGTGTAGTGTCGGTATAGTGTCGGTGTAGTGTCGGTATAGTGTCGGTATAGGGTCGGTATAGTGTCGGTATAGGGTCGGTATAGTGTCGGTATAGTGTCGGTATAGGGTCGGTATAGTGTCGGTATAGGGTCGGTATAGGGTCGGTATAGTGTCGGTATAGGGTCTGTATAGTGTCGGTATAGTGTCGGTATAGGGTCGGTATAGGGTCGGTATAGTGTCGGTATAGGGTCTGTATAGTGTCGGTATAGTGTCGGTATAGGGTCGGTATAGGGTCGGTATAGTGTCGGTATAGGGTCGGTATAGGGTCGGTATAGTGTCGGTATAGTGTCGGTATAGTGTCGGTATAGTGTCGGTATAGGGTCGGTATAGGGTCGGTATAGTGTCGGTATAGGGTCGGTATAGTGTCGGTATAGGGTCGGTATAGTGTCGGTATAGGGTCTGTATAGGGTCGGTATAGGGTCGGTATAGTGTCGGTATAGTGTCGGTATAGGGTCGGTATAGTGTCGTTATAGGGTCGGTATAGTGTCGGTATAGTGTCGGTATAGGGTCGGTATAGTGTCGGTATAGGGTCTGTATAGTGTCGGTATGGGGTCGGTATAGGGTCGGTATAGTGTCGGTATAGGGTCGGTATAGTGTCGGTATAGGGTCGGTGTAGTGTCGGTATAGTGTCGGTATAGTGTCGGTATAGGGTCGGTATAGTGTCGTTGTAGTGTCGGTATAGGGTCGGCATAGTGTCGGTATAGTGTCGGTATAGGTTCGGTATAGTGTCGGTATAGGGTCGGTGTAGTGTCGGTATAGGGTCGGTATAGGGTCTGTATAGTGTCGGTATAGGGTCGGTGTAGTGTCGGTATAGTGTCGGTATAGTGTCGGTATAGGGTCGGTATAGTGTCGGTGTAGTGTCGGTGTAGTGTCTGTATAGTGTCGGTATAGGGTCGGTATGGGGTCGGTATAGTGTCGGTATAGGGTCGGTATAGGGTCGGTATAGGGTCGGTATAGGGTCGGTATAGCGTCGGTATAGCGTCGGTATAGGGTCGGTATAGTGTCGCTGTAGTGTCGGTATAGGGTCGGTATAGTGTCGGTATAGGGTCGGTATAGGGTCGGTATAGGGTCGGTATAGGGTCGGTATAGTGTCGGTATAGTGTCGGTATAGGGTCGGTATAGTGTCGGGAGAGGGTCTGTATAGTGTCGGTATAGGGTCGGTATAGGGTCGGTATAGTGTCGGTATAGTGTCGGTGTAGTGTCGGTATAGTGTCGGTATAGGGTCGGGAGAGGGTCGGTATAGTGTCGGTATAGTGTCGGTATAGTGTCGGTGTAGTGTCGGTATAGTGTCGGTATAGTGTCGGTATAGGGTCGGTATAGTGTCGGTATAGGGTCGGTATAGTGTCGGTATAGGGTCGGTATAGGGTCGGTATAGTGTCGGTATAGTGTCGGTATAGGGTCGGTATAGGGTCGGTATAGTGTCGGTATAGGGTCTGTATAGTGTCTGTATAGTGTCGGTATAGGGTCTGTATAGTGTCGGTATAGTGTCAGTATAGTGTCGGTATAGTGTCGGTATAGGGTCGGTATAGTGTCGGTATAGTGTCGGTATAGTGTCGGTATAGGGTCGGTATAGGGTCGGTATAGGGTCGGTATAGTGTCGGTGTAGTGTCGGTATAGTGTCGGTATAGGGTCGGTGTAGTGTCGGTGTAGTGTCGGTGTAGGGTCGGTATAGTGTCGGTATAGGGTCGGTATAGTGTCGGTATAGGGTCGGTATAGGGTCGGTATAGGGTCGGTATAGGGTCGGTATAGTGTCGGTATAGGGTCGGTATAGTGTCGGTGTAGTGTCGGTGTAGTGTCGGTATAGGGTCGGTATAGTGTCGGTATATTGTCGGTATAGTGTCGGTATAGTGTCGGTGTAGTGTCGGTATAGTGTCGGTATAGGGTCGGTATAGTGTCGGTATAGTGTCGGTATAGTGTCGGTATAAGGTCGGTGTAGTGTTTTGGAAGAAGCCAATTGGATCACTTGGAATTCTTTCCAATGCAGGTGAGGCTGGAATGTAACTTGATCCCACAGAGGTGAGAGCAGTAGCCACGCAGTCAGTATTATCCCTAAACGGTAGCACAATGACTAGCACTGCTGCCTCACAGCTCCAGGGTCCCAGGTTCGATTCCGGCTTGGGTCACTGTCTGTGTGGAGTCTGCACGTCCTCCCCGTGTCTGTGTGGGTTTCCTCCGGTTGTTCCGGTTTCCTCCCATAGTCCAAAGATGTGCAGGTTAGGCGGATTGGCCGTGCCAAACTGCCCTCAATGTCCAATTAAAGGTTGGATGGGATTACTGGGCTACGGGGATAGGGTGGAGGCTGCTCTTTCCAAGAGCTGGTGCAGACTCGATGGGCTGAATGGCCTCCTTCTGCACTGTAAATTCTATGATTCTATGAACTTTGTTGCAGTGTTATTGTACGGCTACCTGTGACACTAATAAAGGTCATTATGTTCCCACTCCCGTTAGTTGTGACAAAGAACTCGAAACTCTGTGTTCTTTTCTTGCTCAGTGGGCTGCACAGCTGGTTGGTGATGCAGAGCGAGGCCAGGAGCGCGGGTTCAGTTCCCGTACCGGCTGAGGTTACTCATGAAGGCCCCTCCCTCTCAACCTCGCTCCTCAGGTTAAATCACCACCAGTCAGCTCCCCCCCCTCCAAGGGGAACGCAGCCTGGGACCACGGCGACTTTATCTTGCCTTACAGATGCTGGCAACGCGCTCCGTTTTTCCAGCGTCCTCTGTTCAGGTTTCGGATTCCAGCTCCGGTATTTTGCCTGTTTTGTTCTGACCGTATTATCCCTTCCCACCGTCATCGCTGTGGTGACTCACAGGCACGCAACAAACATATCCTTCCGGGCTTTTCCATTCGGATTAGAAAGACGGTCACTGAACCCGGGGCCGCTGTTTCCAAACAATCCCACAATGAGGAGCAAGGGAACATAAAATGTTTTTCAAACAGTTTTGTCCAAGAATGGGGATGAGAAAAGTAGCAGCCATGAGTGAATGGCGGAGCTGACTCGATGGGCCGAGTGGCCTCACTCTGCTCCTCTGTCTTATGGTCTAATGGTCATTTGAAGTTGCCCAACTGAGTTATATTTCAATATAATCCAGGTCTTGTCTAACAAAATGAATCTTCAAAACCTTTAATTAAATTGATAAAGATTGTGAAAAGCAATCACCTGCCCTCTGCATCTGCAGTGAATGTGATTATGAGGAAATAAATCTCTCTTTGAGTCTACCTCCGCAAACCCCGTGACTTATCTTTTTATTAAATTCAGTCAAAAGAAGAATTTTCCTTTGCACTGTATCTTATCGCATCTTCCAGAAACATCCTGGAGCAGGTCACGTCCAATTAATCACCTTTCAAAGACACCCTCTGGTGCATTGTGGGAAGCGGGGCAGCCATTTTAGGCACAGGAGGATTTCACAGTTCACTCAATCTGGTTTTGTTTGAGAAATGAATTTGACTGGGACATGCAGAATTCGTTAACATACAGCTGATCTTGCACTCGGAGGTCGCAATTTAACATTTCTTCTGAAAGAATGCTCCTTCAGCAGTACAACACTCCCTCAGTACTGACTCTCTGACAGTGCGGCACTCCCTCAGTACTGACCCTCTGACAGTGCAGCACTCCCTCAGTACTGACCCTCTGACAGTGCAGCACTCCCTCAGTACTGACCGTCTGACAGTGCGGCACTCCCTCAGTACTGACCCTCTGACAGTGCGGCACTCCCTCAGTACTGACCCTCTGACAGTGCGGCACTCCCTCAGTACTGACCCTCTGACAGTGCGGCACTCCCTCAGTACTGACCCTCTGACAGTGCGGCACTCCCTCAGTACTGACTATCTGACAGTGCAGCACTCCCTCAGTACTGACCCTCTGACAGTGCAGCACTCCCTCAGTACTGACCCTCTGACAGTGCGGCACTTCCTCAGTACTGACCCTCTGACAGTGCGGCACTCCCTCAGCACTGACCTTCTGACAGTGCGGCTCTCCCTCGGTACTGACCCTCTGACAGTGCGGCACTCCCTCAGTACTGACCGTCTGACAGTGCAGCACTCCCTCAGTACTGACCGTCTGACAGTGCGGCACTCCCTCAGCACTGACCTTCTGACAGTGCAGCACTCCCTCAGTACTGATCCTCTGACAGTGCGGCTCTCCCTCAGTACTGACCCTCTGACAGTGCGGCACTCCCTCAGTACTGACCGTCTGACAGTGCGGCGCTCCCTCAGTACTGACCCTCTGACAGTGCGGCACTCCCTCAGTACTGACCCTCTGACAGTGCGGCACTCCCTCAGTACTGACTCTCTGACAGTGCGGCACTCCCTCAGTACTGACCGTCTGACAGTGCGGCACTCCCTCAGTACTGACTCTCTGACAGTGCGGCACTCCCTCAGTACTGACTCTCTGACAGTGCGGCACTCCCTCAGTACTGACCCTCTGACAGTGCAGCACTCCCTCAGTACTAACCGTCCATTGCATATATAACTCAATCCCTCCTCATTGGATATTGTTCTCACCCGAAGACCCCTGAAGAATCTTTGTTCTGATGCGGTCGGTAGGAGCGCTCTGCTGTGCGGTCACACTAAAGCCCAGTCCAATTCCTGTCAGCCCTCCATCCTCTGTCACTCCATCATCGGGTTTGATGGTTCGTGTTTTAGCTCGGGAGTTACCCCAGGGATTATGCTGCCTCTGGCAACGGGCCAATTTTGGACAAATAGCTCAGGAACCCAGAGACATCATCACTTTGCGCCTTGGGTCTTGAGTTGCTGACATTCACGGCTCGATTCTCTTTTGTCTCTTCTCAGGATAATGAGCTGAAGGAAATTCTTCACGAAAAGTGTCACTGGAGCCTTCAGACCCCTGACCTTTCTCGGATCCTCCGCTATGACCAGGTACGTTGCTGCTAACATCAATACAATTCACCTGGGGGATAGCGACAGCGCGCAGCATTACACAGGGCACCTCTGTTCATGGGCTGTATCTCAGCTGGTGGGGGGGGGCGGGGGGGGGGAGCTGGGGTGGGGGGGGCGGGGGGGGAGCTGGGGTGGGGGGGCGGGGGGGGAGCTGGGGTGGGGGAGGGCTGAGTAGAGACGGTCGTTTTACGAGAATCTAAGATGAGATGTTGCCCTCCCCAGCTGGACGTGAAAGAGCCAGGGGAGTGGAACTAATTGGATCGCTCCATTAAAGAAGGGCCAAGTTGCCTCTTATTGTGCGGGATCATTCTGTGCATTTCCCGAAATCGGACAGCTTTTTGGTAGTGAAAGGGTTAATATTCTGCAATTGTCTGTCTTTTGCACATGTGGTGCCTGTTGATGATTTTTAGCTTCTAGCTTTTGTTTTGAAAGGATGTTCACTGGGCAATTACTGGATCCCCATTGAGAGCGTTTACCAATTTAGACTGCAGGCTCCTCAAGTTTCTGAGCTGTTTGGTTCTACTCCAGATCAGAAATATTACGGAGCGCAAAACCACCCAACCCAACTATTACTTATTTACATTTGGTGCCTTATTCAGACTTTATAATGAGAAAATTCAGATTGGGAGACCACTCAGCCCGTCTACTGGAATTGGCACCCCGAGCACAGTAAGTGTCTCTCACCCTCCATTGATCTCCCCCGGGGCTCGTTGAATCCGAGCATCCCCGCCGAGGGGCACAGGCGGGGCACGCCAATTTTGCCCGCTAAAAGCCGGCCCGGAAGGGACCCGGCGTTTTCGGATGGTCCCGGCCGGGAGGGGTTGTGCTCCAAGGCCGTTTACAGCTTCACTTTGTATGAGAAATAAGTCTTCTTGGACTCGCCTCTTCGGGACTACAATAAGAGACAACCACATTGCTGTGGGTCTGGAGTCACACGTAGGCCAGACCGGGTAAGGACGGCAGATTTCTTTCCCTTTGTTTTTAAAAAATATTTTATTGAAGCATTTGTAATTTTCACAGTTTAACCAATTTAACAAATTAACATTCTAAACAGCCTCCCGGCCCGCCACACGCAACCACATCACAATAACACCCCCCACTACCCTCCCGCCCGAGCTCCTAACTACCCGTATATTAGATTCCCTGTCTGTGTTTTACAGCTCCGTGCCTCCCATTTTCTCCCCCTGCCCGGCTTGGGTCACGCTGCTAATGTTTTTGATACACTCATGTTAAATCGAGAGGGTCTTATTTACCTCTAAGCGGAGCTTCCAAAGTTGCATTGCTCCATTGCGCAGCCTGATTGTTTCCACCTCCCCCGAGTCACTCACCATCCTGACTGGGAAATATATCGGCCGTTCCTTCGCTGTCGCTGGGTCAAAATGCTGCAACTCCCTCCCTAACAGCACAGTGGGTGTACCTACACCTCATGGACTGCAGCGGTTCAAGAAGGCAGCTCACCGCCTCCTCCTGGACAATTGGGGGTGGGCGATAACTGCTGGCCTAGCCAGCAATACCCAAATCTCATGATTGAATAAAAATATAACCGCCTGAGTCTGTCCCTGCGTCAGTTTACCTGCTGCTGAGACCGTGTTGCTGCTGTGATTCGATCCAGTCTCGATTATTCCAGTACACTCCCAGTGCTCTCCCAGATTCTCTCCTCCATGTACCTGAACTCACGGAAAACTCTGCGGCTCGTGTGCTAACCTGCAGCAGGTCCTGTTCACTCGCCACCTGCTTATTCACTACACTGGCTCCCGACTCATAATAATAATACTCGCTTAGTGTCACAAGTAGGCTTCAAATGAAGTTACTGTGAAAAGCCCCTAGTCGCCACATTCCGGCGCCTGTTCGGGGAGGCCGGTACGGGAATTGAGCCCGCGCTGCTGGCCTTGTTCTGCATTGCAAGCCAGCTGTTTAGCCCACTGTGCTAAACCAGCCCCGTGCCTCAGTTTCACACGCTTGTGTCGAGAATGGAATTGATTTGCGTTGCTGTATTTTTGCGCATGTTTGGAATAAAATTAATTTTAGAAGAAATGACTGCACCCTCTCCCAATCTCTGTCACCTCCCCCAGCCCCGCAATCCTGCCAGGTACCCCTCATCCTCCAATTCCGGCCTCTTGAGCACCCCCATTTCTCCACCGTTGGTAGCGGGCGGCACGGTGTCGCAGTGGTTAGCACTGCTGCCTCACAGCGTCAGAGACCCAGGTTAGCACTGCTGCCTCACAGCGTCAGAGACCCGGGTTAGCACTGCTGCCTCACAGCGTCAGAGACCCGGGTTAGCACTGCTGCCTCACAGCGTCAGAGACCCGGGTTAGCACTGCTGCCTCACAGCGTCAGAGACCCGGGTTAGCACTGCTGCCTCACAGCGCCATTAACCTCGGGTGCGATTCCCGGCTTGGGTCACTGTCTGTGCGGAGTCTGCACATCCTCCCCGTGTGTGCGTGGGTTTCCTCCGGGTGCTCCGGTTTCCTCCCACAGTCCAAAGACGTGCAGGTTAGGTGGATTGGCCATGATCAGTATGCAGGGTTACGGGGACTCTTTCGTCGGGTCGGTGCAGACTTGATGGGCTGAATGGCCTCTTTCGGCACTGGAGGGATTCTATGGTTCCTAAGCTCTGGGATTTCCTCCCCGAACTCCTCGGCCTCTCTGTCTCCTTTCAGCTGCTGTGCCAAACCCAACTCTCTGAGCAAGTGGTTGGCTGGTTTAGCTCAATGGGCTAGACAGCTGGTTTGTGATGCAGAGCAAGGCCAGCAGCGCGGGTTCCAATTCCCGTACCAGCTGAGAATTCTGAACTCTCCCTCCGCCTACCCGAACAGATTTTCACAGTTATTTCATTGCAGTGTTAATGTAACGTACTTGTGACAATAAAGACTTATTATTGTGGTGGCCTGTCCGAATATCTCCCCATGTGGGTCAGTGTCAATGCTTCTGTGAAGAACCTGGGAGTGTTTTTTTCTCATTGAGGAGGTTAGAGAAATGTAGATCGTTGATGAGCGGCTGTTGTTTTTTTCTTCAGGTGAAGCCAAACTATGGTCATCTTCAGGAAACTCTTCACCTTGTGACAGAAGAACGCGATTTGGCTGTACGGGAGAAAGACTTGCTCCAAGACAAGCTGGAGAACTTAGAGCAGGTTCTGAAGGTGAGGATGGAGACTGGGCTCTGCTCGGTGCCTGGTTACCAGACAGGGAGAAGCTAACGGGAAAACTGGACTGAAACGCTGCAGAAAAAAATTGATATTCGACTTTGGAAGGCGTTACAGAACAGCAACAGCAAATTGGTTAATGTTTCAAACCCCATCCAGTTTCTTATTCCATTGAAGTCAGCTGGGTGGGGGTGTAATGATGTGTAATGGTGTAATGGGTTGGAGTGTAATAAGGATGCGTAATAGGTGGGGGTGTAATGAGGATGTGTAATGGGTGGGGGTGTAATGGATAGGGGTGGTACAATGGTTGGCACTGCTCCCCACAGTGCCAGGGACCGGAGTTCGATTACAGCAATGGTGACTATGTGGGGTTTGCACAGTCTCCCCATGTTTCCTGTAAGATCTCCGGTTTACTGCAAGTTGGGTGGACTGGCTCTATGGGGGTAGGGCAGGAGAGTGGGCCTATGTAGGGTGTTTTTTCAGAGGGTCAGTGCAGACTTGATGGGCCGAATGGCCTCATTCTGCACTGCAGGGATTCTATGGGGATTTGTAATGTGTGAGGTTGTAATGAGAATGTGTAATGGATAGGAGTGTAATAAGGATGTGCAATTGGTGGAGTGGTAATGAAGATGGGAATTGGATGGACGTGTAATGAGGATGCGTAATGGGTACTGTTGTAATGAGGATGCATAATGGATGGGTGTGTAAAGAGGATGCGTAATGGGTAGGGGTGTAATGAGGATACATAATGGGTGGGGTTGTAATGAAAATGCATAATGGGTGGGGGTGTAATGAGGATGTGTAAATGGTGGGGTTGTAATGAGGATGCATAATGGGTGGGGGTGTAATGAGGATGCATAATGGGTGGGGCTGTAATGAGGATGCATAATGGGTTGAGGTGTAATGAGGATGTGCAATGGGTGGGGTTGTAATGAGGATGCACAATGGGTGAGGGTGTAATGAGGATGCATAATGAGTTAGCGTGTAAAGAGGATGCGTAATGGGTGGGGGTGTAATAAGGATGCATAATGGGTGGGGTTGTAATGAGGATGTGTAATGGGTGGGGGTATAATGAGGATGTGTAAAGGATGGGGTTGTAATGAGGATGCCTAATAGGTTGGGGTATAACGAGGATGCATATAGGATGGGGGTGTAATGGGGATGCATAATGGGTGGGGTTGTAATGAGGATGTGTAATAAGTGGGGTTGTAATGAGGATGTGTAATGGGTGAGGGTGTAATGAGGATGCATAAGGGGTGGGGTTGTAATGAGGATGTATAATGAGTGGGGTGTAATGGGATGCATAACGGGTGGGGTTGTAATGAGGATGTGTAATGGGTGGGGTTGTAATGAGGTTGCACAATGGGTGAGGGTGTAATGAGGATGCATAATGGGTGGGATTGTAATGAGGATATGTAATGGGTGGGATTGTAATGAGGATGTGTAATGGGTGGGATTGTAATGAGGATGTGTAATGGGTGGGATTGTAATGAGGATGTGTAATGGGTGGGATTGTAATGAGGATGTGTAATGGGTGGGATTGTAATGAGGATGTGTAATGGGTGGGGTATATGATTGCATAGGCTGGACATTACGGCTGAGTGTTTTAGCAGAGGACGAGGTAAAACATGTTGGGTGGCCTGGCCTAGCCCCTTGCTGTCCAGCCCGACACATTTACAATAAAACAGGGTTGGGGGGTGGATCAAACGGCAACTAGGTCACCGGCCCTTAGGCCCACTGAGGTCCTTTATGGCCCAATTAAGTGGCAATTATGGGTCTCAATCTGCCCCCACTGCACAGTGGGGAGCGGGTCACATTGCAAAGGCTCCCCTACCCACCCCTTTGCCCCCTCCCACCAGGCCTCCACAACCTGCCCCCTCCTCCCGGATCTCTTACTGCCCTAAAAGCCCGAGACACACCCTCGCTCCAGGCTCCATTGAGCACCATCGCAGTGGCCCCTGGCAGCGCCCACTCCAGAACTCAGCTCTGGCGATGCAGGGACGGCTCGAGGATGGGACTGTAAAAGTGATTCTGCCCATTCACAGGCCTTAGGTTCTGACCGAGGTTGTTCCTACATCTTGGAACAGTTCACAACCTGGAGGTTGGTTCGTGTTGCTGACTGAGGTAATGTGCTGGATTTACCTTTTCACCACCACTCACCTTCTCTCCCTCTGCGGGTTCACTCTCTTTTCTGGGCTAAAACCTCTCTTCTGTCTTTCCGCACAAACTCACACCCTGACTCCGGCAATCAGTCTGGAGGAGATTCACTCCGCGGCCTCTTGTTCTCGCCCTGGATTCTCAGTGTTGAGATGTACCTTAAGGTACCAGAATTCTGGTCTGTTTGGTCCTGACTGTCACTGGGCCGTCTGACGGTTGCGTCACTGTTCTTGTTCCTGTATTATTGGGCAGTCTGTTTATTTAAAGGGACGAGTGGGATGGTTGTTTATATGAACTGTCACCCGAGAGGTGATGGGGGCAACGCCTGAGAGGGGCGGCACAGTGTTTAGCACTGTTGCTTCACAGCTCCAGGGTCCCAGGTGCGATTCCCGGCTTGGGTCACTGTCTGTGCGGAGTCTGCACGTTCTCCCCGTGTCTGCGTGGGTTTCTTCCGGGTGCTCCGGTTTCCTCCCACAAGTCCCGAAAGACGTGCTGTTAGGTGGAATGGACATTCTGAATTCTCCCTCTGTGTACCCGAACAGGCGCCGGAGTGTGGCAACTAGGGGATTTTCACAGTAATTGAAGCGTTATTGCAGCGTTAATGTAAGCCCACTTGTGACATTAATAAAGATTATTATTATTCAGAGCTGCTCAGGGTGGGATATGAAACCTTTGATGTCTGGGTGGGGGGGTGCTCCACACTGTGTCCGCTCTCACCCGTCGAAAGGGCTAATCCTATCAGGAGAATGTGGAAGGAGAGCTGCCCCGTGGGGAGCCATGCTGGACTCTGTTATGTGACAGACCTTCATAATTCAATCACAACTTGCACATTCGTAATCCTGTCGCGTTCCTGCCGACCAGATAAACACTGTTTCCATGGTTACCGCCAAGGACTTTCTGCCAAGCACATCAACCCTATCACGTGAGGTCCTTAATCTGATTCTTTGGCCTTTATATCATTTTTTCCTGTTTGTTTTGTTGACGTGTTTACAGGAGATTCCGCAGTTCCCACTGATGACTGGCTCACATTGAATCAGCAACGGGCTCGCGGAGAGATTTCAAAGTCTTCCTTCCCCAGGGCAGGCGTCCCAGCTCAGTGAGTGCAACAGAGAGAGAAATATTAACACAGGAGCTGGAATCATCCAAACTACCGCACCCCCCCGCACCCCCCCCCCGCACACACCCCCACACACCCACACACACACCCCCACACACCCACACACACCCAAACACACCCACACACACACCCCACACACCCCAGGGCAGGCGTCCCAGCTCAGTGAGTGCAACAGAGAGAGAAATATTAACACAGGAGCTGGAATCATCCAAACTACCGCACCCCCCCTGGACCCCCCCCCCCCCCCCCCCCCCCGCACACACCCACACACACCCCCACACACCCCAGGGCAGGCGTCCCAGCTCAGTGAGTGCAACAGAGAGAGAAATATTAACACAGGAGCTGGAATCATCCAAACTACCGCACCCCCCCCGCACCCCCCCCCGCACACACCCACACACACCCACACACACACCCACACACACCCACACACACACCCACACACACCCACACACACCCCAGGGCAGGCGTCCCAGCTCAGTGAGTGCAACAGAGAGAGAAATATTAACACAGGAGCTGGAATCATCCAAACTACCACACCCCCCCTGGACCCCCCCGCACCCCCCCCCGCACACACCCACACACACCCACACACACACCCACACACACCCACACACACACCCACACACACCCACACACCCCCCCACACACCCCAGGGCAGGCGTCCCAGCTCAGTGAGTGCAACAGAGAGAGAAATATTAACACAGGAGCTGGAAACATCCAAAATACCGCACCCCCCCCGCACCCCCCCCCGCACACACCCACACACACCAACACCCCCCCCCCACACACACCCCCACACACCCGCACACACCCACACATACCCACACACACCCACACACCCCCACACACACCCCCACACACCCCCCCCCACACACCCGAACACACCCACACATACCCACACCCCCGCACACACCCACACACACCCACACACCCCCCACACAGCCCCCCACACACCCGCACACACCCACACACACCCCCACACACCCCCACACACCCCCACACCCCCCGCACACACCCGCACACCCCCCACACACACCCACACACACCCACACACCCCCACACACTCCCACACACACCCCCACACCCCCCCACACACCCCCACACCCCCCGCACACACCCGCACACCCCCCACACACACCCACACACACCCACACACCCACACACACCCACACACCCCCACATACACACCCCCACACACACACCCCCACACGCCCCCACACCCCCCGCACACACCCACACACCCACATACCCCCGCACCCCCCCCCCGCACACACCCACACACCCACACACACCCAAACACACCCCCACACCCCCCCCCACATACCCACACACCCCCCCACACACCCCAGGGCAGGCGTCCCAGCTCAGTGAGTGCAACAGAGAGAGAAATATTAACACAGGAGCTGGAATCATCCAAACTACCGCACCCCCCCCGCACCCCCCCCCCGCACACACCCACACACACCCCTGCACACACCCCCACACACCCACACATACCCAAACACACCCACACACACCCCCGCACACCCAAACACCCTCCCGCACACATCCACACACACCCCTGCACACACCCCCACACACCCCCACACACCGCACACACCCGCACACACCCACACCCCCCCACACACCCGCACACACCCCCGCACACACCCACACCCCCACACACCCACACACACACCCACACACCCACACACACACCCACACACCCGCACACACCCACACATACCCAAACACACCCGCACACATCCACACACACCCCCGCACACACCCACACCCCCCACACACCCACACACACCCACACACCCCCACACACTCCCACACACACCCCCACACACACCCACACCCCCCGCACACACCCGCACACCCCCCACACACACCCACACACACCCACACACCCCCACACACTCCCACACACACCCCCACACACCCCCACACACCCCACACCCCCCGCACACACCCGCACACCCCCCACACACACCCACGCACACCCACACACCCACACACACCCACACACCCCCACACACACACCCCCACACACACACCCCCACACGCCCCCACACCCCCCGCACACACCCACACACCCACATACCCCCGCACCCCCCCCCCCGCACACACCCACACACCCACACACACCCACACACCCACACACACCCACACACACCCAAACACACCCCCACACACCCCCCCACATACCCACACACCCCCCCACACACCCCAGGGCAGGCGTCCCAGCTCAGTGAGTGCAACAGAGAGAGAAATATTAACACAGGAGCTGGAAACATCCAAAATACCGCACACCCCCGCACCCCCCCCGCACACACCCACACACCCACACACCCCCCAACACCCCCCCCACACACCCGCACACACCCACACATACCCACACCCCCGCACACACCCACACACCCACACACACCCACACACCCCCCACACAGCCCCCCACACACCCGCACACACACACACATACCCAAACACACCCGCACACACCCCCACACACCCGCACACACCCACACACACCCACACACACCCCCACACACCCCCACACACCCGCACACACCCACGCATACCCAAACACACCCGCACACACCCACTCACACCCCCGCACACACCCACACACCCCCCCACACACCCACACACACCCACACCCCCCCACACACACCCACACACACACCCACACCCCCCCCACACCCCCCGCACACACCCGCACACCCCCCGCACACACCCACACACCCACACACACCCACCCCCCCCCCACACAGCCCCCCACACACCCGCACACACCCACACATACCCAAACACACACCCCCACACACCCGCACACACCCCACACACCCCCACACACCCGCACACACCCCCACACACCCCCCCCACACACCCGCACACACCCACACATACCCAAACACACCCGCACACACCCACTCACACCCCCGCACACACCCACACACACCCCACACACCCACACACACCCACATCCCCCACACACACCCCCACACACACCCACACCCCCCACACCCCCCACACCCCCCGCACACACCCACACACCCACACACACGCACACACCCCCACACAGCCCCCCACACACCCGCACACACCCACACATACCCAAACACACACCCCCACACACCCGCACACACCCACACACACCCGCACACACCCCCACACACCCCCACACACCCGCACACACCCACACAAACCCAAACACACCCGCACACACCCACTCACACCCCCGCACACACCCACACACCCCCCCACACACCCACACACACCCACACCCCCCCCACACACACCCACACACACACCCACACCCCCCCACACCCCCCACACCCCCCCGCACACACCCGCACACCCCCCGCACACCCCACACACACCCACACCCCCCCCCACACACCCACACACACCCACACCTCCCCACACACCCCCACACACCCCCACACCCCCCGCACACACACACACAGCCACACCCCCACCCACACACCCCCCCACACACCCACACCCACCCACACACACACCCACACCCCCCCGCACACACCCCACACACACACCCACACACCCACACACACCCACACACCCACACAAACCCAAACACACCCCCACACCCCTCCCCACACACCCACACACCCCCCCACACACACCCCCATACACCCCAGGGCATGCGTCCCAGCTCAGTGAGTGCAACAGAGAGAGAAATATTAACACAGGAGCTGGAAACATCTAAAATACCGCACATCCCCGCACCCCCCCCGCACACACCCACACACACCAACACCCCCCCCCCACACACCCCCCCACACACCCGCACACACCCACACATACCCACACCCCCGCACACACGCACACACCCACACACACCACCCCACACAGCCCCCCACACACCCGCACACACCCTCACACACCCGCACACACCCACACACACCCACACACACCCGCACACACCCCCACACACCCCCACACACCCGCACACACCCCACACATACCCAAACACACCCGCACACACCCACTCACACCCCCGCACACACCCATACACCCCCCCACACACCCACACACACCCACACACACCCACACCCCCCCCACACCCCCACACCCCCCCCACACACCCTGCACACACCCGCACACCCCCCGCACACACCCACACACCCACACACACCCACACCCCCCCACACACCCACACACACCCACACACCCACACACCCCCACACACACACCCCCACACACACACCCCCACACGCCCCCACACCCCCCGCACACACCCACACACCCACATACCCCCGCACCCCCCCCCCGCACACACCCACACACCCACACACACCCACACACACCCAAACACACCCCCACACACCCCCCCACATACCCACACACCCCCCCCACACACCCCAGGGCAGGCGTCCCAGCTCAGTGAGTGCAACAGAGAGAGAAATATTAACACAGGAGCTGGAATCATCCAAACTACCGCACCCCCCCGCACCCCCCCCCCCCGCACACACCCACACACACCCACACACACACCCCACACACACCCACACACACACCCACACACCCCCCACACACACACCCCCACACACCCCAGGGCAGGCGTCCCAGCTCAGTGAGTGCAACAGAGAGAGAAATATTAACACAGGAGCTGGAATCATCCAAACTACCGCACCCCCCCCGCACCCCCCCCCCGCACACACCCACACACACCCCTGCACACACCCCCACACACCCACACATACCCAAACACACCCACACACACCCCCGCACACCCAAACACCCCCCCGCACACATCCACACACACCCCTGCACACACCCCCACACCCCCCCACACACCGCACACACCCGCACACACCCACACCCCCCCACACACCCGCACACACCCCCGCACACACCCACACCCCCACACACCCATACACACACCCACACCCGCACACACCCACACATACCCAAACACACCCGCACACATCCACACACACCCCCGCACACACCCACACCCCCCCACACACCCACACACACCCACACACCCCCACACACTCCCACACACACCCCCACACACACCCACACCCCCCGCACACACCCGCACACCCCCCACACACACCCACACACACCCACACACCCCCACACACTCCCACACACACCCCCACACACCCCCACACACCCCCACACCCCCCGCACACACCCGCACACCCCCCACACACACCCACACACACCCACACACCCACACACCCACACACCCCCACACACACACCCCCACACACACACCCCCACACGCCCCCACACCCCCCGCACACACCCACACACCCACATACCCCCGCACCCCCCCCCCCCGCACACACCCACACACCCACACACACCCAAACACACCCCCACACCCCCCCCCACATACCCACACACCCCCCCACACACCCCAGGGCAGGCGTCCCAGCTCAGTGAGTGCAACAGAGAGAGAAATATTAACACAGGAGCTGGAATCATCCAAACTACCGCACCCCCCCCCGCACACACCCACACACACCCGCACCCCCCCCCACACACCCCCACACACCCACACACACCCCCACACACCCCCCCACATACCCACACACCCCCCCACACACCCCAGGGCAGGCGTCCCAGCTCAGTGAGTGCAACAGAGAGAGAAATATTAACACAGGAGCTGGAAACATCCAAAATACCGCACACCCCCCACCCCCCCCCGCACACACCCACACACCCCCCAACACCCCCCCCACACACCCGCACACACCCACACAAACCCACACCCCCGCACACACCCACACACCCACACACACCCACACACCCCCCACACAGCCCCCCACACACCCGCACACACCCACACATACCCAAACACACCCGCACACACCCCCACACACCCCCACACACCCGCACACACCCACACACACCCGCACACACCCACACATACCCAACCACACCCACACACACCCCCGCACACCCAAACACCCCCCCGCACACATCCACACACACCCCTGCACACACCCCCACACACCGCACACACCCGCACACACCCACACCCCCCCACACACCCGCACACACCCCCGCACACACCCACACCCCCACACACCCACACACACACCCACACACCCGCACACACCCACACATACCCAAACACACCCGCACACATCCACACACACCCCCGCACACACCCACACCCCCCCACACACCCACACACACCCACACACCCCCACACACTCCCACACACACCCCCACACACACCCACACCCCCCGCACACACCCGCACACCCCCCACACACACCCACACACACCCACACACCCCCACACACCCACACCCCCCACACACACACCCCCACACACACACCCCCACACGCCCCCACACCCCCCGCACACACCCACACACCCACATACCCCCGCACCCCCCCCGCACACACCCACACACCCACACACACCCCCACACACACCCACACACCCCCACACACTCCCACACACACCCCCACACACCCCCACACACCCCCACACCCCCCGCACACACCCAAACACCCCCCACACACACCCACACACACCCACACACCCCCACACACTCCCACACACACCCCCACACACCCCCACACACCCCCACACCCCCCGCACACACCCGCACACCCCCCACACACACCCACACACACCCACACACCCCCACATACACACCCCCACACACACACCCCCACACGCCCCCACCCCCCCCCGCACACACCCACACACCCACATACCCCCGCACCCCCCCCCCCCCCCCCCGCACACACCCACACACCCACACACACCCAAACACACCCCCACACCCCCCCCCACATACCCACACACCCCCCCACACACCCCAGGGCAGGCGTCCCAGCTCAGTGAGTGCAACAGAGAGAGAAATATTAACACAGGAGCTGGAATCATCCAAACTAACGCACCCCCCCCGCACCCCCCCCCCGCACACACCCACACACACCCCTGCACACACCCCCACACACCCACACATACCCAAACACACCCACACACACCCCCGCACACCCAAACACCCCCCCGCACACATCCACACACACCCCTGCACACACCCCCACACACCCACACATACCCAAACACACCCACACACACCCCCGCACACCCAAACACCCTCCCGCACACATCCACACACACCCCTGCACACACCCCCACACACCCCCACACACCGCACACACCCGCACACACCCACACCCCCCACACACCCGCACACACCCCCGCACACACCCACACCCCCACACACCCACACACACACCCACACACCCACACACACACCCACACACCCGCACACACCCACACATACCCAAACACACCCGCACACATCCACACACACCCCCGCACACACCCACACCCCCCCACACACCCACACACACCCACACACCCCCACACACTCCCACACACACCCCCACACACACCCACACCCCCCGCACACACCCGCACACCCCCCACACACACCCACACACACCCACACACCCCCACACACTCCCACACACACCCCCACACACCCCCACACACCCCACACCCCCCGCACACACCCGCACACCCCCCACACACACCCACGCACACCCACACACCCACACACACCCACACACCCCCACACACACACCCCCACACACACACCCCCACACGCCCCCACACCCCCCGCACACACCCACACACCCACATACCCCCGCACCCCCCCCCGCACACACCCACACACCCACACACACCCACACACCCACACACACCCACACACACTCAAACACACCCCCACACACCCCCCCACATACCCACACACCCCCCCACACACCCCAGGGCAGGCGTCCCAGCTCAGTGAGTGCAACAGAGAGAGAAATATTAACACAGGAGCTGGAAACATCCAAAATACCGCACACCCCCGCACCCCCCCCGCACACACCCACACACCCCCCAACACCCCCCCCACACACCCGCACACACCCACACATACCCACACCCCCGCACACACCCACACACCCACACACACCCACACACCCCCCACACAGCCCCCCACACACCCGCACACACCCACACATACCCAAACACACCCGCACACACCCCCACACACCCACACACACCCACACACACCCACACACACCCCCACACACCCCCACACACCCGCACACACCCACACATACCCAATCACACCCGCACACACCCACTCACACCCCCGCACACACCCACACCCCCCCCCACACACCCACACACACCCACACCCCCCCACACACACCCACACACACACCCACACCCCCCCCCCACACCCCCCGCACACACCCGCACACCCCCCGCACACACCCACACACACCCACCCCCCCCCACACAGTCCCCCACACACCCGCACACACCCACACATACCCAAACACACACCGCCACACACCCGCACACACCCACACACACCCACACACCCGCACACACCCCCACACACCCCCACACACCCGCACACACCCACACATACCCAAACACACCCGCACACACCCACTCACACCCCCGCACACACCCACACACACCCCCACACACCCACACACACCCACATCCCCCACACACACCCCCACACACACCCACACCCCCCACACCCCCCACACCCCCCGCACACACCCACACACCCACACACACGCACACACCCCCACACAGCCCCCCACACACCCGCACACACCCACACATACCCAAACACACACCCCCACACACCCGCACACACCCACACACACCCGCACACACCCCCACACACCCCCACACACCCGCACACACCCACACAAACCCAAACACACCCGCACACACCCACTCACACCCCCGCACACACCCCCACACACCCACACACACCCACACCCCCCCACACACACCCACACACACACCCACACCCCCCACACCCCCCACACCCCCCGCACACACCCGCACACCCCCCGCACACACCCACACACACCCACACCCCCCCACACACCCACACACACCCACACCTCCCCACACACCCCCACACACCCCCACACCCCCCGCACACACACACACAGCCACACCCCCACCCACACACCCCCCCACACACCCACACACACCCACACACACACCCACACCCCCCCGCACACACCCACACACACACCCACACACCCACACCCACCCACACACCCCACACACACCCACACACAACCCCACACACCCCCACACAGCCCCCCACACACCCGCACACACCCACACATACCCAAACACACACCCCCACACACCCGCACACACCCACACACACCCGCACACACCCCCACACACCCCCACACACCCGCACACACCCACACAAACCCAAACACACCCGCACACACCCACTCACACCCCCGCACACACCCACACACCCCCCCACACACCCACACACACCCACACCCCCCCACACACACCCACACCCACACCCCCCACACCCCCCACACCCCCCGCACACACCCGCACACCCCCCGCACACACCCACACACACCCACACCCCCCCACACACCCACACACACCCACACCTCCCCACACACCCCCACACACCCCCACACCCCCCGCACACACACACACAGCCACACCCCCACCCACACACCCCCCCACACACCCACACACACCCACACACACACCCACACCCCCCCGCACACACCCACACACACACCCACACACCCACACACACCCACACACCCCACACACACCCACACACAACCCCACACACCCCCACACCCCCCGCACACACCCACACACCTACACACACCCACACACCCCCCCACACACCCACACACACCCACACCCCCCACACACCCCCCCACACACACCCACACCCCCCGCACACACCCACACACCCACACACCCCCGCAACCCCCCCGCACACACCCACACACCCACACACACCCAAACACACCCGCACACCCCTCCCCACACACCCACACCCCCCCCCACACACACCCCCATACACCCCAGGGCATGCGTCCCAGCTCAGTGAGTGCAACAGAGAGAGAAATATTAACACAGGAGCTGGAAACATCTAAAATACCGCACATCCCCGCACCCCCCCCGCACACACCCACACACACCAACACCCCCCCCCACACCCCCCCCCACACACCCGCACACACCCACACATACCCACACCCCCGCACACACCCACACACCCACACACACCACCCCACACAGCCCCCCACACACCCGCACACACCCTCACACACCCGCACACACCCACACACACCCACACACACCCGCACACACCCCCACACACCCCCACACACCCGCACACACCCACACATACCCAAACACACCCGCACACACCCACTCACACCCCCGCACACACCCATACACCCCCCCACACACCCACACACACCCACACACACCCACACCCCCCCCACACCCCCACACCCCCCCCCACACACCCTGCACACACCCGCACACCCCCCGCACACACCCACACACCCACACACACCCACACCCCCCCACACACCCACACACACCCACACACCCACACACCCCCACACACACACCCCCACACACACACCCCCACACGCCCCCACACCCCCCGCACACACCCACACACCCACATACCCCCGCACCCCCCCCCGCACACACCCACACACCCACACACACCCACACACACCCAAACACACCCCCACACACCCCCCCACATACCCACACACCCCCCCACACACCCCAGGGCAGGCGTCCCAGCTCAGTGAGTGCAACAGAGAGAGAAATATTAACACAGGAGCTGGAAACATCCAAAATACCGCACACCCCCGCACCCCCCCCCCCCCGCACACACCCACACACACCCACACACACACCCACACATACCCACACACACCCCCGCACCCCCCCCGCACACACCCACACACCCACACACCACCCAACACCCCCCCCACACACCCGCACACACCCACACATACCCACACCCCCGCACACACCCACACACCCACACACACACACACACCCCCCACACAGCCCCCCACACACCCGCACACACCCACACATACCCAAACACACCCGCACACACCCCCACACACCCGCACACACCCACACACACCCACACACACCCACACACACCCCCACACACCCCCACACACCCACACATACCCAAACACACCCGCACACACCCACTCACACCCCCGCACACACCCACACACCCCCCCACACACCCACACACACCCACACCCCCCCACACACACCCACACACACACCCACACCCCCCCCACACCCCCCGCACACACCCGCACACCCCCCGCACACACCCACACACCCACACACACCCACCCCCCCCACACAGCCCCCCACACACCCGCACACACCCACACATACCCAAACACACACCCCCACACACCCGCACACACCCACACACACCCACACACCCGCACACACCCCCACACACCCCCACACACCCGCACACACCCACACATACCCAAACACACCCGCACACACCCACTCACACCCCCGCACACACCCACACACACCCCCACACACCCACACACACCCACATCCCCCACACACACACCCACACACACCCACACCCCCCACACCCCCCGCACATACCCACACACCCACACACACGCACGCACCCCCACACAGCCCCCCACACACCCGCACACACCCACACATACCCAAACACACACCCCCACACACCCGCACACACCCACACACACCCGCACACACCCCCACACCCCCCCACACACCCGCACACACCCACACAAACCCAAACACACCCGCACACACCCACTCACACCCCCGCACACACCCACACACCCCCCCACACACCCACACACACCCACACCCCCCCACACACACCCACACACACACCCACACCCCCCACACCCCCCACACCCCCCGCACACACCCGCACACCCCCCGCACACACCCACACACACCCACACACCCCCACACACCCACACACACCCACACCTCCCCACACACCCCCACACACCCCCACACCCCCCGCACACACACACACAGCCACACCCCCACCCACACACCCCCCCACACACCCACACACACCCACACACACACCCACACCCCCCCGCACACACCCACACACACACCCACACACCCACACACACCCACACACCCCACACACACCCACACACAACCCCACACACCCCCACACCCCCCGCACACACCCGCACATCCCCCGCACACACCCACACACCCACACACACCCACACACCCCCCCACACACCCACACACACCCACACCCCCCCACACACACCCCCACACACACCCACACCCCCCGCACACACCCACACACCCACACACACCCGCAACCCCCCCGCACACACCCACACACCCACACACACCCAAACACACCCCCACACCCCTCCCCACACACCCACACCCCCCCCACACACACCCCCATACACCCCAGGGCATGCGTCCCAGCTCAGTGAGTGCAACAGAGAGAGAAATATTAACACAGGAGCTGGAAACATCTAAAATACCGTACATCCCCGCACCCCCCCCCGCACACACCCACACACACCAACACCCCCCCCCACACACACCCCCACACACCCGCACACACCCACACATACCCACACCCCCGCACACACCCACACACCCACACACACCACCCCACACAGCCCCCCACACACCCGCACACACCCTCACACACCCGCACACACCCACACACACCCACACACACCCGCACACACCCCCACACACCCGCACACACCCACACATACCCAAACACACCCGCACACACCCACTCACACCCCCGCACACACCCATACACCCCCCCACACACCCACACACACCCACACACACCCACACCCCCCCCCACACCCTCACACCCCCCCCCACACACCCTGCACACACTCGCACACCCCCCGCACACACCCACACACCCACACACACCCACACCCCCCCACACACCCACACACACCCACACACCCACACACACCCCCACCCACACACCCACACACACCCACACACACCCACACACACCCCCACACCCCCACACATACCCACACACACCCACACACACCCACACACACCACCACGCACCCACACGCACCCACACACACCCCCACACACCCACACATTCCCAAACACACCCGCACGCACCCACACACCCCCACACACACCCACACATACCCAAACACACCCACACACACCCACATACCCACACACACACACCCTCACACCCCCGCACACCCACACCCCCCCACACACACCCACACACACCCCCACACACCCCCACATACCCGCACACACCCGCACACACCCACACACCCGCACACACACCCACAGACACCCCCACACACACGCACACACCCCCACACACCCACACATACCCAAGCACACCCGCACACACCCGCACACACCCCCACACACCCACACATACCCAAACCACCCGCACACACCTACACCCCCCACACATACCCCCACACACCCACACACATCCCCACTCTCCCACACACACCCACACACACCCACCACACACAGCCACACATACCCCCACACAACCGCACACACCCCCACACACCCACACATACCCAAACACACCCACACACACACCCGCACACACCCACACACACACACCCTCACACCCCCACACACCCACACATACCCCCACACACCCACACACACCCGCACACACCCACACATACCCAAACACACCCGCACACACCCGCACAACCCCCCACACACCCACACATACACAAACACACCCCCACACACCCACACACCCCCCCACACACCCGCACACACCCGCACACCCCCACACACCCACACATACCCAAACACACCCGCACACACCCACACACACCCGCACACACCCACACACTCCCACACACACCCGCACACACCCACACACACCCCCACACGCCCGCACACACACCCACATACCCGCACACACCCGCACACACCCACACACACCCACACACACCCACACACACCCCCATATACCCAAACACAACCGCACACACCCACACACACCCGCACACACCCACGCACACACCCACACACACCCACACACACCCCCGCACACCCGCACACACCCCCACATACCAAAACACACGCACGCACACACCCACACACACCCACACACACCCCCACACACCCTCACACACACCCACAGACACCCCCACACACACGCACACACCCCCACACACCCACACATACCCAAACACACCCGCACACACCCACACACCCCCACACACACCCCCACACACCCGCACACACCCACACACCCCCACACACACCCCCGCACACCCTCACACACCCCCGCACCCCCCCACACACCCACACACACCCACACACACCCCCACACACCCGCACACACCCCCACATACCCACGTACACACCCACACACACCCACACACACACACCCACACACACCCGCACACACCCCCACATACCCAAACACACCCGCACACACCCACACACCCCCTCACACACCCACACACACCCACACACACCCACACACACTCGCACACACCCCCACATACCCAAACACACCCGCGCACACCCCCACACACACCCACACACACCCACACATACCCAAACACACCCGCACACACCCACACAACCCCAAACACACCCGCACACACCCACACATACCCACACACACCCATACACACCCCCGCACACACCCGCACACCCCCGCACACACACCCGCACACCCCCGCACACACACCCGCACACCCCCGCACACACACCCACACACACCCACACACCCCCCCCCACACACCCGCACACACACCCGCACACTCCCACGCACACACCCGCACACACACCCGCACACACCCACACACACCCACACACACCCACAAACACCCACACACACACCCGCACTCACCCACACACACCCCCACACTCACCTGCACGCACCCACACACACCCGCACTCACCCACACACACCCACACACCCGCACTCACCCGCACACACCCGCACACACCCGCACACTCCCACACACTCCCACACACACCCACACACACCCCCACACACCCATGCACACCCGCACTCACCCACACACACCCGCACACACCCGCACACACCCACACACTCCCACACACACCCGCACACACCCACACACACCCGCACACTCCCACACACACCCCCACACACCCACACACACCCACACACACCCACACACACCCGCACTCACCCACACACACACCCGCACACACCCACACACACCCACACACCCCCACACACCCGCACTCACCAGCACACACCCACACACACCCGCACTCACCCACACACACACCCGCACACTCCCGCACTCACCCGCACACTCCCGCACTCACCCACACACACCCGCACTCACCCACACACACCCGCACACACCCGCACTCACCCACACACACCCACACACACCCGCACTCACCCACACACACCCACACGCACCCGCGCTCACCCACACACACCCGCACTCACACACACACACACCCATACACACCTGCACTCATCCACACACACCCACACACACCCACACACACCCGCACACACACACCCACACACACACCCACACAAACCCGCACTCACCCCACACACCCACACACACACCCGCACTCACCCGCACACATACCCGCACACATCCCCCCACACACACACACACCCACACATACCCACACATACCCGCGCACACCCGCACACTGCCACACACCCCCACACACACCCACACATACCCACACACACACGCACACACCCTCACACACCCACACACACCTGCACACACCCGCACACACCCACACATACCCGCACACAACACCCGCACACACCCACACTCCCCCAAACACACCCACACAACCGCATACACCCGCACACATCCACACACACCCGCACACACCCACACACACCCGCACACACCCGCACACACCCACACACACCCACACTCACCCACACTCACCCACACTCACCCGCACACACCCACACTCACCCGCACAAACCCGCACACACCCCCACACACATCCGCACAGACCCGCATACACCCACACCCCCTCGCACACAGAGCTCCACACACAACCCCGCACACACCCGCACACACCCGCACACACCCGCACACACCCACACACACCCACACACACCCGCACTCACCCACACACACCCACACGCACCCGCGCTCACCCACACACA